>NW_020456198.1:8282641-8385735 GCF_003342845.1 Nothoprocta perdicaria | reverse complement strand
GGGGCGGAGGCGGCCGCGCGGAGCCGGCCTGGCGGGCAGCGCGTCCCCCCGGGCCGCTCACCCTCCTGGTCTCCCTGCAGGTGCCGGCTGCCCCGGGAGCCGCCCTCGCCGCCCTCCTGCGCACCGAGGGGACGCATTTACTTCGCGGGACGTTTCCGCGCCACAAGCCCATCCGAGGGCCAATTCGAACCGCCCGAGTCTTTATTTTTATTTTTGAGTGCCCTGAACTGCACCCCGCGCCGTGCCCCGCGGCAGCTCCGCGCGCCGCCCCGCGAGCCGGAGCCCCGTGAGCGCCGCTCGCTGCGGGCCCGGGGGCCGCCGAGCCCCGCGGCCGCCATGGAGGTGGCCACGGACCAGCCGCGCTGGATGGCCCACCACGCCGTGCTCAACGGGCAGCACCCCGAGAGCCACCACCCCGGCCTGCCGCACAACTACATGGAACCGGCGCAGCTCCTACCTCCCGACGAAGTCGACGTCTTCTTCAACCACCTGGACTCGCAGGGCAACCCCTACTACGCCAACTCTGCCCACGCCCGCGCCCGCGTCTCCTACAGCCAGGCCCACGGTAAAGGCCCCCGGCCCCGCTCTGCGCCCCGCGCCTCTCCCGCCGCCTCCGCGCAGGCCGGCCCGTGTCCTGTGCGGCGGCGCCGAGTTCTGCTCCGGGGCTGCTTCGGTGTCTCGGCATGGCATGGAGGGGAAAGCAATCAGGATAGAAAGGGAGGCACGGGTGGATTTTTAACCCTAAAGATAACGCGGCGCTGCTGGCTGGGAGGGAGGAGGGTGAGGGAGGAAGGGGAAATAGTGCGTGCACGGGCTGAAACTTCTCAGACACGGCTGCTTCCCGGATGCAAAACACAAACCAGCTCCAGTCGCCCGTGCAGTTTAATTGGGGGGGCTTTAGGAGCAGAAGGGAGAGCACTGCAGCAGCCCGGGGATGGAGCAGGAAGGGGTTCTCCCCGCTCTCAGGGAGCGGGACAGGAGCACAGGGGTGCCCCCCACCCGCAATGCCCATCTCCCTGCTCCCAGAGCCTCCCGGCCGGCTGGCATCGCCCGGAGGGGGCAGGGACGAGGGGCTTTTGCACCAGTGCGGCCGCTCTTGTCGGGTTTGTGAAACCTCTGTCCGTGCCCGGCTCCCCTGTGCCGGCCGCGGAGCTGGAGCTACCGGGCCCGGCAGCCGGGTTGCTTCCTGGAGCTCATCCCGCCTCTCTCCCGTCCCTGCAGCCCGCCTGACTGGGAGTCAGATGTGCCGGCCTCATCTTCTCCACAGCCCCGGCATCCCTTGGCTGGACAGCAGCAAGGCGGCACTCTCTGCCCACCACCACAACCCCTGGACCGTGAACCCCTTCACCAAGACCCCCCTGCACCCGTCTGCGGCCGGAGCGCCCGGGGCCATCTCCGTGTACCCGGGCAGCAGCACGTCCAGCACGGCCTCCGTGTCCTCGCTCACGCCGGCCTCGCACTCGGGCTCCCACCTCTTCGGCTTCCCCCCCACCCCTCCCAAGGAAGTGTCGCCGGACCCCAACTCCACCAGCGCTGCCTCGCCGTCCTCCTCCGCCGGCGCCCGGCAGGAGGACAAAGAGGGCATCAAGTACCAAGTGTCGCTGTCGGAAGGGATGAAGATGGAGAGCGCGAGCCCGCTGCGCAGCAGCCTCACCAGCATGGGGGCCCAGCCCTCCACCCACCACCCCATCCCCACCTACCCCTCGTACGTGCCGGCCGCCCACGACTACAGCAGCAGCCTCTTCCACCCCGGCAGCTTCCTGGGGGGCCCCGCGTCCAGCTTCACCCCCAAGCCCCGCAGCAAGGCCAGGTCCTGTTCGGGTAAGTGCTGCATGCTGGGGACCCTGGCGCATGTTGGGGGTGTCCCTGGGGGGTCAGGGTGCTCTGTGTGTGTGTGTGTGGTGCTTTTGCTTTGCTTGCTCTTTGGGGACGCTGGTGGCAGCTGCAGGGCTGGGAGCGCTGAGGGCTCCGGCCAGGACAGCAGGGCAAGGTGATCGCTTGGTCCCACTTTTCTGGGGTTTTAAACTATAGGAAAGGGGGCTTGTCCCAAGTGTCCGTGATACCAAAATGTCCACAGAGGTGCCCCGGAGCCTGGACTGCTCCATGGGGAAGCAGCGTGGAGCGAGGCGGCAGAGCCGTGCGCTGCAAACAGGGGTTATTCCAGGAAAATGCGGCGCTCCCAGGAAAAGCAGCCCCTGTCCGGCCCGCACCGCCCGAGGTGCTGGGACCCGGCCGGGCCCGTGGAAGCCCTGCAGGTGCCACGGCAGGACGTTCTAGCGGAGGTTTCTCTCCCTCCCAGCGTTTCGGTGTGTCTGGGTTGATGCGAGCGCAGGCCCCGGCGCGGGGCGAAAGCGAAACTTCGCCGGCCGGTCCGGTGCAGCTCGCAGGCCTTATTTCCTCCCCGCTTTACAGGAGCAAAAGTTCAAATATAGTTTACATCCCAGCACGAAAGACTGAGGTGCCCGGGCATTGCTAACTTGCTCCAACATTAACTAGAAAATACTCTTTATTTTTTTCTTTTTTTCCCCAAACTGGACACATCTCTGCTTGCTAACAACCGACTGCAGATTTTCCCCTGTCCGTAACTCTTCCCTGGGTTTCTTCCTAAAAAAGTGCTGTCCTAAATCAGCAAATTACATGATGGCTGAAGCTGTGATCTCACTTTGCAATGTGCCCAGCTGCACAAGCAGGCAGATGAACTGGGAGAATTTGTGTCATTCTGCTTGCCTCCCTGGCTTAACGTCCTCTGCAATGCAAGGAAATTAAATGCTGCACGGAGGGGCTGAGTTGAGATTGCCTTTTAAAAATAAAATGGCTACATATATTTGCGTGGATATATTTTTTTAATAGATCAAGGCACATGGATGCTTATGGATGCCCCGCACACGTTTATTTTTAAAGCAGACCGTGATTTAGAAATATAATCTCTTTTATGAGTTTTGCAAAAAAAAAAAATAGCAGATATATTACAAGCTTATCAGCTCTGTTTCAAATGGCTTCTCTGAGGGGAAAAACACCCCCTCCATTATTTAAATGCAGTCGATATTATGTATATGTATTTTTTTAATAGGGCAGCAAATACGTAAAGGAAATTAGTAGCCCAAGCCTACTCATTTTGGAAATGGATTCGAGACCATGGTCTCTGAAAATAAATGCATCTGGCTTTTTTATTTCTGTCCTGAAGTTGCCAGTGATTTTACTGGAGTGGGGAAGTGAGGGGCTTTTTTTTTGTTGTTTTTTTCAGGCTTTTTTTCTTTTTTTTTTTCCCGTAAGGGAGCCCCCCGTGCGAGGAACTGGGGAAAGTTCGTGACCATGCAGTGTTTTTGTAGGAAAACTAAGCCTCACGACACGATGACTCCTGCAGCTTCCTGCCCGCGCAGGGACAAAAGCTCCGAAGGCAGCGCCGCGGAGCCCCCCTCATTTTTCACTGCAGACTGTGTTGTTTAAAAGTCGCCCGCTCCCTAGATTAAAGGAGACACGAGCCCCACTGAACTCGCCATGGCCTGCTGCAGTTATTAGCAAAAAAAGAGAATTTCCTCTGCAGTTAAATACTGTCGGATTTGCATAAACTATATTAAGAGAGACTTCTATATTAAGCAGACCTGCCCTCGAACCGTCCGAGGCAAATGAACTTTTAGCAGAAAGCTTTGGGAGGCAGAAATAGATATCTAGGAGCTACACGCTGAGTTTTAATAGCCCCATTCCACAACGCTCTCTTTCCCATGTCTTTTTCCCAAAACTAAGAGCGAAGCAGCAATGAGGTAAACTGTTCTCTGCTGCATCCAAACAGTATTGTGGAAAAGTCACAGAGAAAGCACTCAAAGCCCGCTTTTTATAGTAGTTTCCAGCGTGCTGCTGAAACTGAACTTTATTATAAAGGAGGGTTTGCAGCCACTTCATGCTTTAGGAGCAGAGATCCTGATGAAGCTGCTGTGTTCTGGTGCGGCTGCTCAGCTTTGCTTTCCTATCCTGCAGCCTTAGGAAAGAAAAGAAATTAAAAAAGGGAAAAAGCAGAGAGCAGGGGGTCTTTCTGCTTAGATTTAGTTCTCGGGAGCCTTTTCCTCGGAATCTGTCCCCGCGCTTGGTGTGTTTGCAGGTGTGTGCACGTGTGTTGGTGGCCAGCGCGGGCACCGCGGAGCACGGCGGAGCCGGGAGGGCAGCGCCGAGGGGAGCGCGCGGTGCCCCACGGGTGGGTGGCTTCCCGCCCGGGTGACACTAAGGGTGTCCCCGTCACCTTGCCCCGAGCGCTGCTTTTGGAGGGTCTCGTCGTGAAGCGCCGGCGCTGCCGGAGCGCTCGGCTCCCCGCTGCATGCGCTGTCGATGTCGCTGCCGCCCGATTGCGCTTGATTTAACGCACTGTTTTGACTCCTGGAGAATGCCTAAAGGACAACGCAAAACGCTCTTGTGAATTTGTTTTTAAAGAAAGAAACCCGGTTTCTTCGTGTTTCCATTTAGAAGGCAGAGAGTGTGTGAACTGCGGCGCCACCGCCACCCCTCTCTGGAGAAGAGACGGCACCGGGCACTACCTGTGCAACGCCTGCGGGCTCTACCACAAAATGAACGGTCAAAACCGACCCCTCATTAAACCCAAGCGGAGGCTGGTAGGTGGCTCCGTGCCTGCGGCCGCGGCGGGAACCCCTGCGCTGCGTCGCGTCCCCGGCTGTCCCCGGCTCCCCGGCTGTCCCCGCCTGACAGCTTCCCATTGAATTCCTCATTCATTCGGCCCCTCGGGATGCGCGGGGCGCTTGCCGGTCCTGAAAGGGTTAGGAGCGAGACCGTCCTCCACTGTGTGCTAAAAAAAAAATAGTTCCAGCTCTAAAAAGCAAAACAAATCAGATGAGTCAAAGCTACTGCTCCCTACTTCATAATTATTTGTATAAAAGCCATGAAGTAATTTTCACTCTTATATTCTCTGGCAATATTAATATTGGTTCCCTCCCCAGACAATCCCCTACTGTTTTAAAAAAAAAATCTTATTATTTTTCCATGGAGTCACCTATACTTTGTATTTTCATTTGAGTGATTTAAAAAAAATGTCCTTTCTAAGCTCCTGGTAGTAGTTTCCTATCCGGATATCTGTACGTTAAAGATAAGGAAACTTTGTGTATCTGTTTCCTGACTCTAAAAGCTTTAGAGAGTTTCTATAGGCAAGCCTTGCCAGTCAGGCCTGCTGTTTTGAAATTTCTAATACGCTCCGCTCCACAAATAATGCGTAAAATGCTAAGAATAATAAATACATTTTGGGGAGCTTTGTGATTTACGGTGCCTGAAGCTCGTGGCCGTTCGCGGGCACGCCGAGGTGAGGCTGGGAGAGCAGGAATTTGGCGCGGGTGCCGTCGCGCGGGGCCGGCATACAGGAGATTTCTGTCGCGAGTCAGAATTCCAGCTATGCGAGGTCTTAATGACTTGCCTTCCGAAGTGCCCGACGTATAGAAAAACGTTAAGACAAGAGGGTAACGTTATCGTCTGCCAGGCTCAAGGGCTTTCGCGGCTCAACGGGACAGGCCGCGGAGCTAAGCGGCGTGGCTGGGGATCACTAAGCCGCCTCAAAGGTGCAAACAGGGGTCTGCCCCTTCCCGGGCGCTGCGAGGAGGCCGGGGTCTAGGGAGACGTGCCTTTAGTTTAGCTCTTGTTGGTAAATATTTGGGGGGTTTACACTGATTTTCGTTGTTTATTGCCCCTCTGGCCACTGTTGTTTGCTGGTTTGGGGGATGCGACGGCCCTCCCTGGGCTCCCCTGCCCATAGCACGTGGGGCGATGGGACGGGAGCTGTCGCTGCTCCTGGGCACGGGCTTGGGTGCCCTGGGTGTCCCCGCTGCCGGGGCGTCCCTTCCCTGCACCCTTGTCCTGGGAAGGGACCGGAATATAGGGGTGTCCGTGGGCCCCGCTCCCGCTTGGGCTTGTCCACCCGCTCGGGGCCAAATGGTGCAAACCAGGAGGAGCCGACGCAGAAGCGGGATGGGGAATTGGGTCGGGGGCTCCGGCCTCAGCACCGTGGGGCCGTTCGCCCCGCGCTGCCATCCGGACCCGGGGCAAGAACCCTCTGCGAGCCAGGCCGGGGAGAGCGGCGCAGATCCGTGCCTTGGGGAGCGAGCTCTGCTCGTTTAAGGCAAGAAAACACTTAGTCCTCCGCACTCGTGCGACTGCGCCGGGCCGTGTCCGCCGCTGCGCGGGGCAAGGCCACAGCTTCCCAGCAAGAAATTCCTCCCCAAAACACGGGGTGCAACGGAACCCTTGGAACACTGGAGCAACCCCCCCGGTCCGTCTCATTGCGGCCACCCCGGCCGCACTGCTTTTCCTAATCTCATTTATGGAGGAGTTGAATATTTGGGGTATTTTTCCTTCCCCCCACCTCCAATTCAGCAGAACAATGCGAATCAGCGAGGTCCAAGTTATTTTTTTTCTCTTGAGAGGGTTGTTTGAGGGCCTGTCAGCCACGGAGCTGGGCAGGGACGGAGGCGGCAGACGGGTCAGCGCAATCGTCGCTCCGAGGCACGAAATTTGATTTGCTAAATATTTAAAGAAAGTTGGAGCCGGTTTTGTTTTCTCCCTTTCACTTGTAAATGGAAACTGAATTTTCAGTGATGGCTCCAATAAATACTGCACCCAGTTAAGCAATGCAGTTGGGTTTCTTTTGTGGACTTCTTTAAAGGGCCAGAGTAGGGGTAAAAAATGGCATTCTTTCAGATTGCTGCCTCATTTTAAACTCAAATCTCACCATTGGCATAAACTAAATGGGTATTTAAAAAAAGAAAGGGCAAATGTACTTCAGGAGGGCTTTCTAGAGTCCTGCAAAGGGAAGACCTGTGCAAATGAGATGTCCTTTTCCTCCCTTTTTTCATGGGGGGAAAAATATTTCCCCCACAAAATATTTTGTGTTCGGAGAGTTAAAAAGGGCTGCGTCGTTTCCCTCCCTACTTGCCTGGCTCGCATGTTGCCCGGGGGCTTGGAGAATACTCGCATTTAACCAAAAACGCCACGGCCACCAAACGTCAAGCCCATAGGCGCTTTCCTCCGCCCTCGCTGCTCTGGAAGATCTCGGGATTAGTTCTACCCAAGCTCACTGCTGAGCCCGGCCTGACCTCTCCCCCCGTGCTCTCCCTCCTCCTGCCGCTCCCTCATTCATTTTCCTCTCTCTTCCCGGTTAGTCGGCGGCCAGGAGAGCGGGGACGTGCTGTGCCAACTGTCAGACGACCACCACGACCTTATGGCGGCGCAATGCAAACGGGGACCCGGTTTGCAACGCCTGCGGACTCTACTATAAACTGCACAACGTGAGTATTCGCCCGGCTCCCGTGTCTGGCCGCGACTGATGTCTTAACTGCGTGGTGCCCTTTATCGGCTTCAGGGTTTGGGGTGGTGTTTTATTCCTCCCCCCCCGACCCCCCCGTCTCTAAGGTTCCCCTGGGAAGCGAGAGCCATTCTTTTTGCAGGCATAGTGATGCTAAGTTGGGTGACATGACAATGCGTGAGCTTGGCTTCTAACGCTTGGGCAAATGGGGCAAAATAGAGTTACAACACTCGGTTTTAACTAAGCGCGGCTTGGGTGCGGTTTGCAGAGGCAGAGGGGCCATTTGAAATGTGCTTTGTGCAAAAATTAATCCCAATAGGGCATCTTGGGGTTGTTTTCTATTTTTTTTTTTAAAGAAACAAGTATACCCAGGGCTTTTTTTTTAAAAGGAATTAAATCTAATCACTTGACATGTTGGAACATTATTTCACCTGTAAGTAACAGAGGTTACTGGTGCAAGATTGCTCTTGTCTCAGGAGTGAATTTGGGTCAACGTGTGCCTCCTAGTTTGATCTCTCCCATTAGGAAATGAATGAGGACTGGGGGGAAGCCTACGGGAAGGAGAGTCATCAGCTGCCAAATTCACTTTGATTTGTTTTTCATGTCTAGGGTTTTTTTTTGTGTGTGTGTGGTTTTATTAAACAAATCAATATAAACAAGTTCTGCAGAGCGAAACACCATTTTTTTTTTTGGCCAGAAAAAAGGTCTCCATCCAGGAAAAACACATGGGGGCTGTCCAAATATTTTCATTTTTGCACAATAAGGTCATTCTGTCTGCAGGAGCCTGATTTTCTCATTCCTTGCAGGTGAACAGGCCCCTGACCATGAAAAAGGAAGGAATTCAGACCCGGAATAGGAAAATGTCCAACAAATCAAAGAAAAGCAAGAAAGGCTCCGAGTGCTTTGAGGAACTGTCCAAGTGCATGCAGGAGAAATCGTCTCCGTTCAGCGCCGCTGCCCTCGCCAGCCACATGGCGCCCATGGGGCACTTGCCGCCTTTCAGCCACTCTGGACACATCCTCCCAACCCCTACGCCCATCCACCCATCTTCCAGCATCTCCTTCGGACACCCGCACCCCTCCAGCATGGTCACAGCCATGGGATAAGGCCCGGCGGCCGAGAGACCCGCCCGGAGATTGAGACCACGGGGCTCTGCCGAAGGTGACAGCGAGCAAGAGGAGGTTCTGCAAAGAGGAGACCGTGGGGACGGCCAAGGGAGAGCTCTGCTCCCGTGGGGTTTAACTGGACCGAAACCTTGCAAGCGATGGGTCTTGTGCAGCAACGCGGTGCCTGTGATGCACTTTGCCCCCTCAGGTATAAGGAAAAAGAAGAGCTCACCTGTTTGATAAGCTGGTGGTCCAGCGGAAAGCAAAAGGTGGCTGGAGAGGCTGGAACTGGCTGTCCTTTCTCTCTTTGTTATTACTGTGAATATTGTAAAGAGATATCAGCAGCCTCCGAGGATGGGATCGGCTCACCGCAAGCCACACGTGCCGGATTTCTATTGCGGACTTTGTTTGGGGAGGGAAGGAAAACAAAGAAAAAGGACATCTTTATAAAAACTTAATTTTTAAAATGAAATCAGACACAAAATCATATTTATTTTGCTCTTGTTTTCCACAAAACGCCTCAGCCCCTGTGATTGCATGTTTTTGTGCTGTTGTTTGGAATGGCCACCCTGCAAGAAAACCAGCCTTCATACCAGGGGAGGGGGGACTGGATTAGCTTCATCTATTTTTCATACCAAAATACCTGCTAGGAAGGGGAAAAGGAGAGCGCAAAATTAAAAAAAAAAAAAAAAAAGTGAAAATATAGGCGTAAGACGGGATTTTAATAAGCCCAAGACAGCGATTCCTTTGACACAATTTCTTCAGTCTTTTCCCCAACGTGAAAGGTTTATTTAGGGAAAGACAGCCCCCGTCCCCAGCGCCCTATTGTTCCTCAAAGTGGGCAGCTATGCGGGACGATCCGGGACGATCCGTGGGGAAGAGGCTCCCGGGAGGGCTGGGCGAGGGGAACGGGAGACACGGGCGGTCGGGGAAAACGCCCCGGGCTCAGCGGGGCGGCCGCTTTCCGTGGCGCGGTTTATAGGAGTTTAAAAAAAAAAGAAAAAAAAAAGAAAAAAAAATTAAATCTCCCATTATTAAACCATATTGTACGTAAATGACTGAAAACCAAGCTATTGCCAATGTGAAGTGTATTCTATTGATTGTTATGATCTGATGCCTCTCGTGAACACAAGCTCCAGTATAACATACAGTGTACATATTTAGCTATACTTCTGATGAAAATGCCCCAATGAGCAGAGGGGTTTGATAATGTAAACCACGTAAGCTTAACTCTGTGACGAGCTTTTTATTTTTTTTTAACTTTTTAACTTTTTTTTTGTCGTTGGGGTTACTTTTTTTTTTTTTGGATCAAGCCAATTGTATCTTTACTGCAAAAATCCTGCTTTAAAGGAAAAAAAACGAAACAAATAACAATGGATGTACATTTTTTTTTTTCTAAATATATAATTCAAATGTTTGATAATGAATTAAGGACCAAGCAGCCATGGAAAATCCTGCTTTCCTTCTTTTTTCTTCTGGTCTGCGTAGGCATATAGGTGCACTTTGTAAAGAAGTGGAAATAAATGGGAATCAAAATTAGTTGGGAGAAATCATAAGAATTTTTAATCTACTGAGATAAAAAATTAAGTCCTTTCTGCTTTTTACCTTTACAATGGTACAGTTGTACGTTCTTTGTACCCGACTCCAATTGCGGTAGGATTTGGGCAGGGGTGGGGAAGGGCTGTGGGTGGAAGCCAGGGATTTCTGATACAGTTGACAAAGTGCAATATATTGTCAGTCACTGCAGCATAGACAACGGCAGTCGCGATTTAAATTATTTTGTACTTGTATCAGCATAAGGAAAAAAAAATTGCAGTATTTTCTGTTTTTATTTTAATTTTTTTATTTTGCTTATTTTTGGATTAGTGAACTAAGTTATTGTTAATTATGTACAACATGTTTATATATTGTCTGTAAAAAGTGTATGCTTTCCTCATATTCCTTCAAGGTGAATATTGCTAAGAATAATAAAATACCCTTTTTTTTTTTGTGAAAGCCCCTGTGCTTCGTGGCATCAAGGCCGCCTTGAGGAAGGAGAAAGGAAAAATGCCCGGCGTCGTTGTTGCCGGTAGAATTATTAGCTTGGGCTCCATGCAGCGCGGGCTCGCGATATTCCAGAGAGCTGCCAGGGTAGGACGAGCAGGCAGAGGGGGAATGATTTAGCAGAAAATGCCCGGGTACAAAAGCGCATTCTCCAGGGTTGTTTTGGGGCAGCGAGGTCACGCCGTTCAGCGCGATAAAGTTTCTAAACCGGTTTAAAAAGAAAAACCTAAGGCGGCGGCCACGATGCGGATGATGAACTGCATGTTTTGTCTTTTTTTTTTTTTTTTTTAAGGGGTTGGGGGAATATTTTTCAAGTGAAAAAAGGAAAGAAGGGGAGAAAAATGGGTTGTAAAGGCCTGGAAAACTGCTTCCTGCTGTGCGGCATCGCTGGAGCGCCGCGTGGAGGGAGGGACGCGGGAGCTGGGGCCGCTGCGGTGCCGTGGGACACGGAGGGGACAGCGAGGGCCACCAGGGACACGGAGGGGACAGCGAGGGCCACCAGGTTGGCTGGGCAATGCTCTACTCAAGAGCACTGCTAATGGGACCTGGGGTTCCCGCCTCTCGCTTCCGTGGGAGGCGGCGTGGGCTGGAGTCCCCACTCACCTCGCCGAAAACCCAGCCCAAGGTCCCTTTTCCAGCGCTTCCCGGCGCCGCTTCCCTTCGGCCTCCAGCCTCTTTTGGAGGCTGGTCCCGGGCCGAGGCCGCCCCGCGGCGCTCCCAGCCGGTCCCGCGCCTCTCTCCACTGGTCCAGCCAGGCTTAACGCAAACACCCATTAAAAAAAAAAAAGCAGTTTTTACAGCAGAGGGTCCAGTTACATCTGCGGGAGCGTCATTTAAAAAGAAACACGCTTGTCTGCAGACAGGTTTAAAATGGGGCGATACCTGAACCCGGCCGCTCTCCCTCCATGTCCGATCGCCCGAGATGATCGGAACGGGAGCGTTGCTTTAGAGCAGTTTGGGATAATAGAGTAGTTTGGGATAATCGAGGCGTTTTGCTCCGGTTCTGTCCCCCGACGGGCTCTAGGCAGGGTTTGCCCCCGTTGCCGTCAGAAACGGGGCCGTAGGCTCTGGGTGGCCCCGAGGGGGGACTTGGTGGCCCATCCCCTGCAACGCGCGCCTCGGGTTCCTCTCCAGACATTCTGCATAGCGGAAGGAAAACAAACAGCAGGGAATGGAAATGGAGCAAGCGTGTAAAGTTCAACACGAGGCGGTGAATCCGCGGAGCGCAGACCCGGGCAGCTAATTGGGATTTACGGTCCTTTCACTCGCACCGAGCACCGGGGGACAGGCTCTTGGCAAGGGGAGGACCCTGACATTACTTGCCTTTGGTTGCCGTTGTCGGGATTATTGTTTTAAGCCGTGCTTAATTGTCATGTCTCCACGGCCACATCAAAAGCCAAGAAGATTAGGTTACAGGGAGTGTTTGATGTCAAAATACAAAATAAATAAAAGGAAAGCTGAAAAGGTAGCCTATTTTCCGTGATGTCTAGCGAGGTTTTCGCCTTAAACATCTTTCCTGTTTTGTTCTGTGCTTTTTTTTTTTCCCCCTTCATTTGCAAAGATTGCATTTTTTTGGTGACATTTTGTTTACTTACTTCCAAACGACTCCACCACTTTCCCGCAGCAGCTCAGAAGGGTTAATATCCCCTCTTTGATGGCAAACATGGTATAATTAACGCAAACTTCTTAAGTATCCCAGTGACCTGTAGATGGCCACATGAGAATTTTGTTATTTACTGACTTGCCAAACGTTTATTGCTTATAGCAGGACAAGTGGGAAGCAGGCATTAATTCTGATGCCATTATCTGTGGTTGTGCGTAAAGTTCAGAGCGTGCAGAGCCTGCGTGTCAGCTGCAATTGCCCATTTCCCTGTTTTTTTTAATGATTTTCACGTCGGGCAAGGAGTTGGGCTGGCAGCCTTGCAAAATGCGATCCTGCCCATGTGCAGGGCAGCACGACACCGCCGGACACGGGGCAACTTCCCCTTACCTGCAGGCTGCGCATGCGAAGCAGCCGGCGCCGCGGAGCATTGGATCCTCCTCTATAGACGCAGCCAAATCAGCACCACGTGTGGCAGGACACGGGGACATCTTGCCGTGTGACATCTCTCCCTGCAAACCCGCCTGAACACCACCAAAAACGTGGCTGTCAGGTGAGCGTGTGCATCTATCTATCACCAACCTGGCTGCGATGAGAAGGCATGACCTAGAAGGAAAACGCTCTGTTTAGCCCAACTCCCCGGGCCATCTGGTCCTCGCAAGTAAACATTTCTGAGTGAGATTAAGTGACCGCTCTTTAAGCATGGTGATATGAGTGCAAAGCAGGCTGCTCTGGATCTAACAGATCAAACCCCAGCATCAGGGCAGCCGGCTGGGGCCGATTCAGAAACACCGTTTGCTTGAGCAGCGCTGGGTGCAGCTCCACTTGGTGTCAGCTTCACCGCTGATCCCGACTCCGTCCCTGACTGATCCGGGCTTGGCTCTAAGCCTGGTGCTCTGACTGCACCGAGCAGCAGCAGGGAGGTCTGGAGCCCCATCGGTGCAAGCAGGGAAAACACTGCAGAGACAACAACACTGCACATGCACGGAGAACCACGCTGCATTTTGAGCTCAGCGGGGCAAAACGCAGCAGCAGGTGGTGGACAGAGTGGGAAAAGCAGCCGGCAGGTAGCAACACAACAGAGAACTAACCCCTCCTTCAGGAAAAGCCTTCTGCATACCACCGAGGGAGGGAACTGCTACTGTTTTGCCTATAAAAACGGCACCACGGTGGTATAATGCTAACCCAGCCTACGCAGCGAGGCCGGGGAGAAAAGAGCGACCTGCCTGTGTTCTGCTGCCTGCTTCTCCGTGCGGCTGCGTGCCGAGCTGCGTGCAGGAAGGTTAGCTCTGGCTCAGGAAGGTCAAGACACATTTAAAGCATTTGGAGCTGGGTCCATCCATGCTGGGGGGGAAACGTGGACTCCTGTTTCTCCCATTCACTTTAAAGTCTTCCCCAGGGCTTTGGTTTTCCTCTGGAGTTGGACTCTGCTGCTGCCTGCCCTGCACCAGGCAGCGAGGACAGGGCAGACAAGACCACTACACTGCTGTGCTCCTGGTGGCTCTGTAGCTCTGCGCCCTTCACTCATCTGCCCATGCTGGCGTTTTGCTTCCCTTCTGGCAGGCTACTCTGAGTGATTTCAGGACATCCCTGCAAATCCCTGCGGGATTCAGGTATTTTTACCTTCACCAACTTCATTACAGTCCTTCCTCTAAGCTTTTCCTCGGCCTTCGTTAGAACTGAAAGTAAAAGCACCCGTTTTGAAAGCCAGCCTTTTGGACAAGAGCTGGATGAGCACAAAAGAACCCACCCAAACCATTCATGCAAGCTTTGCACGAGCACCGTACAATATTTTTCTCTATCCCAACATAAAACCCCCCAGCAGAGGCAGGAGAAAGACCGTGGCCTAAGGAGCACTAGGACTCATCCCAGTGCCTCACTCATCGCCCCTCTAAGCCACAGACCTGTGCCTTAGTTTCCCCTTTGCAAAACAGGCACGGAAAAGGCAGGACCTGCCCCAGCGGCGACGCGAGTGCCGACTTGCTGCAGCCTGGCCGACCTCAGGGCAAGCCAGGACGGAGCGGGGATTGGAGCGGGATCGCAGCGGGGATAAGGGAATGCTCTGGCCGAGGCTCCTCCTGCCGCACTGCCCTGGCAAAAATGACACAAATTAGTGCACAAATTAGTCACTGCATCACCGGCCTCTCCCGCCTCCCGTGTCCCAGCCCTGCACCCTCCTCTGCAGGCGCTGCCGGGGCCTGGAGACGGCCCCAAGGAGCCCTAACTTCTGGGCAGGCCTTTCCCCTCCTCCCCGCTCTCCCGCGACTTAACGTTTAAACCAGCTGAAGTTCACAACAAATCAAAGCCTCCCCATAGCCCCAGATGGTCTAAATACGGAAAACAGGAAGTGAGTAACCTTCGACGGGAAATCGTTCATCCGACGGGGCCAGGAGCCGCGGCCGGGCGCTCGCCGCGCTCCGAGGGACATGCGGCCGCCACCAGAAAGGCACCGGTGCCCGCGCGGAGCAACGGGAGAAGGTTGCAATGAGGCAGGGATGGAGGCGGACCTGAGCGGAGGAGCAAGAGGAGGAAATGGGGGCAAAGATGCCTGAATCCGACCCCACGCCATCTCATGCTTCCCGCCAAGGGGAGGAAGGCAGACGCGTCTCGCAAACCGCAGCGGCGCAGAAAGGCGGGATGCAACGTTGTGCCCCAGCCCCTCGGTGCTGAACGGGACAACATCTCATTTCCGAGGCCCAGAATAATCAGTTACCTTGGTAGGGTGGCTTGCTTGCTGCTCCCCCCAGGAAAGATCCCAAATTGTTTTACCGGCTGTTCATCTAGGGTTCATATTATTCACTACTGAAACGCAACCATTACTGGGCTGGAAGCTAGCAGCTGTCTAACAGCTCCAAACAATGCCTCTCGTTTGCAGGAGGTCACGTCGAGATCCTCTCTCACGGAAAGTGAATTTCTTGCCACGCGCCGCGGTCCCGGGAGCTGGAGCTCTGCTCACACTTGTGCTCCTGCCAGGACACAAACAGCAGGAAAAGGAGGCTGCGTGCGGGGCAAACACCCGAGCCGTACCCGAGCCCCTCCAACCCAGCCCTGCACAGGGCAGAGCAGCCGCGCGGCGCCTGCGCCATGGGGAGCTTCCTTGCGACCCCCTTGGGGCCAGCACTGAGGCTCCACTTGTGCTCTGGGCAGCTCCCGGGATAGACACAGCAGCCAGGCCGGATGGGCTCTGCTTAGAAAACCAGAGGAAAGAAACCTGTAAAAGACGGCGGGTCTGATTTAGCGTTCGGCAGCGCTGTGGAGATGATGGGGGCTGCTGGTTCCTCGCCCCGGACACACGACCCAGGAGTCTCCAGAGGACACCCGGGCAGAAGCGCAGCTGGAATGGAGACACCGGGACACTGCACCTGCAAACAGCAGCCCGGACAGCACCGTGGTGCAACGGGCCTCGGGGGCAGCGACTGGTATTTTGATGAGCACAAGTTAGACATGAAGCTTCTGTCAGATCTCTTTGCAGGTGCAGATCCGTGCCAGCGTTTCAAATACTGCTGCAAATTTACCTTTTAAAAATATATATTGTAAATATCGCTTTAGGCAGAAAGACTTTTCCTCTAGCTTCTAAAATCTTAGGCACTGAATTCCCCAGATTACCCACATGGTTTATGTGGGAGAGTAATATCGGACTGGTGGCATTTGCTTTATAGAGATTTTTTCTCATGCACAAAGTTAAAGCTTAGCTGGTTGCTCCGCTAGCAAACCAGCTGGCTAGGAGAAAGATGCTCTTAATCAAACAGCCTCTGTGTCTCTCTGGGGAGAACTCGCTGCCTTTTTCCCATCACAACAGGTTTCCTCTTTGTTCTCCGGTGGGCAGGTGTTGTCCCATTGGGATGTGGAAAAGGGCAGGCTCTGATCCCATTAAAGATAGCCCCCCTGGTAACAGATCAGAGGGGCATCCCTGGGCTGTGGGAGAGTTTGCTTGCCTGGCTTCACGGGCTGCTGAATAATAGAGCTGGCTCTCAGTGGTGCAGCCAGGGTTTTTAACGAGAGTCCTGTTCTCCAGAGGGATAATGAAAGGGAAAGGAACCTGGAGGGTGACGGCTGTGACGGCACTGCCAGAAACCACAGCTGGTCCTGCAAGCAGTGGGAATGGAAACGATGCTGCTGTCCAGGAAAGATGCAAAGAAATGCTCCCGCTCTGCGCTATGTGCTTTTCTCTCTTCCTCTTCTCTCACAACAGACCAACTTTGAAGGCTGTGGAAATGAATTTTGCTCCAGTGGAAAGTGAGACACAGATAATCCTGGACATGGAAGGACTAAAGATTGGCTGAAACTGAAGAGTTTCCGTCTGGATGGTTGCAGCAGCTCTGTCCTGCCCCCCGGGAAGAAAGACTGAGTGCATGACTAAGGGAACTTGGGCCTCTCCAGCTACACTCCCAGGCTGGATGACCAGGGAAGAAAAGGTCTGGGGTTGTGCAACAGAGCACGTCTGCCTCCAGCCCAGACACAGCAGTGGTTCTTGGAGGAAGTCTTCTGTTCACTCACCTTATGCTCATGAAGAGTGAGCTACTAGCAGGGCTCTATGCACGTTCCATTCTCCTGGGCTTTCTGAAGCGATCCAGTTGTCAACTCTTTTGTGCTAAGGTGCTGCAAAGCCTTGATACCCAAAATGGGCTCTATACCTCTTGGCCAAGATGCTGAGTGCTTCTGTAAAGGGGGATGTATCTACCTTGCAATGGTTGTGATGATGCATCGGTCTGTGTTAGTGAAGACTTTGGACACGGTTACGTCCCAAGAATGAATGCTCAAGGCTGGCTACAGCAGCAGCCCAAACACACACTGTGGGTGCCAGCCACGCTGAGGGCTTGTTCCCTGGCATGCACCAGCACACGCTTGTCCCCAAGGAAGGAACAACTCTTACACGCAGCGTGTGCAAGCACAGGCTCCTTGGATTTCCTCTTCTTGGTAGTTCCCCTTGGCCACTGCCATTCCAGCTCCAGCAAGGCTCTACATGAGGGACCTGTGTCTGTTTGGCCAAGGTGCTGCACCCTCCAAAGAGTTAATCCCTGGGAGAGCTAACCCCTGGGAGCTCCTGACTCAATCCACAGCAATGCAGCCCTCTCAGGTGGGGTCTCTCGAGCACGGCCTTGGTGGGAGCCTGCACAACTCTGCACTCAACACAGTGCACTTACTGTGCCAGAACCGGGAAGGGCAGAGATGGTACTGGCCTCTTAGAGAGCTACCTAGATTTTAACAGGCACCCTTTGCTTCCCTTTCCTGTGTTCTTCCTAAGTGCACCACAGAAATTACAGTCCTTTCGGCCCAGGCGCCCTGCAGAAGTTGAACATCTTTTTCTCTAGCCCCTGTTTCTCAGTGCTGTCTTTTCAGCACTTCACTCTCCCATTCATATCCTTGCGGAATTCACCTCTGCGGCTTGCAAAGCAGCCGCCCTGCCTCCCTTGTGCTGCATTAGTCTGCAGAGGACCTGGGAGGGCTGGTCATTCCCTTTGTGAGGCCGTGCCCCATGCAATGCAGCCCCCCTGCTCAGTGCTGCCTGCAATCAGCACCCTGCTCAGCATCCCTGCAGGCTGCTTTCGCTTTTAGCCCAAAGGCTGAACAAGCCCCGCTCCCTCTATATGCATCTATGCATGTATTTATACACCTACCCCCCTCACCACAGAAAGAAACCTATTTTGCAAGGTTTAATACGCTCCGAGTTCTGCTGTGGGCTCTTCCTCTTTTGTTGCAGCTGTGGTTTCAGGGCTGGCTTTGTGGGTTTGCGAGAGTCCTTGGATGCCTTGGGAAACATTCTGCAAAAGCGGACTTTTCTCTCCACGCGTTCTGCACGGCAGCCACCAGGTCCTGAAACCTCCGTGCACAGGATTTCCCCTCTGTAGAGAGCACAACACCTAGCTGCCCCTCAGGCATAATTCCTGACCGTACTGCACATGCAGGCCTGCAGTGCCCAGCTTAGGAACAGGAGAGGCAGCGGGACCCTCTCCTACATCACCATCAATGCAACCTCTGCAGCGCAGCCCCGGGATGCTCGGAAGAGGCTAAAAAGCAGCATTGCAGCCCAAGGGCAGCTGCTGCAAAGCTGCTTGGAGGCCACTCTGGAAAGCGTGAGATCTTACCCACCGCCTTCACGCCTCCCTTCGTGACAGGGGAGAAGCAACCCCAGCTACCTTGCAGAAATGGAGATGAGAGCCACAAATGCTGCATGCGCTGTGAAACAGAGCCAGGGCTCCCTGCCCCTGCAGTGCCCGTCCTAGTTACTCGCGAGAGAACATGAGTCTGGCCTCTCCAAGCTGAGGATTAACCTTGCACAGAGGGCACCAAGGCAGCTTGCCTGGGTACCACCCGTGGTACTGGTGGCTCTGGCTCACAGCTTTGAGCCAACTTGACAGGCAGATCCCTTTGGAAAGCCGCAGCGCTGCTCGGGGTTTGCAGAGGCAGGGGGGCAATTGCGGCCTCCTCCCGAGGTGAGGCCGGGTGAGCACGGGAGCTGCTGGGCCCTGCCTGCCGGGCCCGGCGCCGCGGCTCCCGCGCAGGGAGCTGGCGGCACCAAGGAGAGATGGAGGTGAGAGATTTCGCCGGGGAATTAGCAGCCCCGGAGCTCCTGGGGCGCGAGGGAGGACGGGACGCGCCCAGGGCTGTTCTCAGCAGCCTCCTCATGCGTCTGGAGGGCTGCACCGAGCGGCAGAAGCTGCAAAACTGCCCGCGTGGCCGGGCCCCGAGGGACGCCTCGTTCACGGGCTCTCGCTCGGCGCCCGGGCCCCGCCACGCTGCACTTCTTCCTCCGCGCCCCGCAGCGCCGGCGAGGGAAGCGGGCGCGAGCCGCGGCCCCGGCCTGGCAGAGCCCCCAGCACCGCGGCCGGCAGCGGGGCCGGCTCCGCAGGGAGCCGCCTGGCGTCGACCACACCGGGAATGCCGCGTCCCAGGCGGGTGACACCGAGACCCCGGGAAGGGGCAGGAAGCGGCTCGTAAATCTCCCTCCCCGCGGCCGCATCCCGCTGGCCGGGGGGATCCGCCAGGCAGAGGGAAGCGGGGGGAAAGGGTCACGTTAGCTCTCGTGCTCCTCTCCTCGAAGGAGGGGAGCCAGGCGGCCCCTGCCTCGCAGCGGCCCTGCCGCCCATTCCGTTGGCAAGTTCACTTGCCATTCACCTTGGGGACTACCTCTTCTAGCAGCTATTTCCCAAATAACGGGCACAAAAGAGCAGGCTGTTTATCACCATCCGCACCCGCCGCATTACCTGGTGTCCCTGCAGGGCTGCGGTGCCCGAGAGCCGCAGCGCCAGGGGCACGGAGAGGACCAGCATGGCTGGAAACCCTGCGGCTGGAAAACCCGCTGCCTTTTACACCTAGAGCACCTCTCACACCTTTAAGCAGCAAAAGCTTCTCCTCCCTACACAGGTCTTGAGGAAGGAGGCGCCTTGAGGCGCCCAGACTTCATCAATGCCCAAACTCTAAAGACACTCAGCACTAAAAACTCTGCTCTGCCTTCCTGAATAGGACACAGCTCCTAATTTGGGCGTATTTCTGGTTCAAAAACAATCCCCATAATAATAATAATTAATATAATACTAATAGTTATTTACCTTGCACATTTTGTGTGCTGCAAAAAGTAGTGGGTGGCAGAAAATGGGAACCTGTCAAATGGGAAAGACAAATTTACCATAGTTAAGGAAAAAAAAAAAAAAAAAGAAAAAAAGCACATAGTGACAAAGGAGAAAAGATAATTCAGTGAAATACATCAAGAAATGGAGCCAGCTAAGATGCAAGGTGAGGAAGTCCTGAAATGTACTTGTCTGTAAGGAAGATGGGAGTCCTTACATGGCACAGAAAGTGTGATAGAAAAAGAGTAAATAAAGAAGAATGCAAGAAATAAGAGCGTACAAAGCCTGCCCAGCGATCTAAGGATTAAAAAGAAAACCTTCAGTAGAAATGGAAAACAGGGAGGCAACCAAACAAGAATATTCAGTCAGTTAAGGCTTGCAGGGAAAAGATAAGGACAGCAAAAATGCAGAATGAGTTAATTATAGCCAAAGGGATTAAGGAGAATAAGAGGCCTTTTACAAATATATCAGGGGAAACAGAAGCACTAGGTAGAAGGTGGGTCTGTTAATAATAGGTCAGAAGAGGGAAGCAAAATAAAGAAACAAGGGGGACAAGCCATGCCAGGAGCCGCGCGGGCATCAGCCTGTTACCAGCTGGTCGAGAGTTCCCAGGCCACCGTGACGTGTCTCCATTGACTGGCACTGGTTTTAGCCCAGAGCCTCCCCTGTCCGCAAGGACAATCCAAGCAGAGCTGGGAAGGGAAGGGTGCCACGAGCGACCACATGCAGCGCCTGACACCCCCTGTTTGGTGGAAATTGATATGAATATTTGCAGTGATGTATTTGCCCCAGCTAACCTGGGCTCATGCTGTATAACAGCATGAGTCAGTGGAGGAGAAATTGCCCTGCTCTTGCTTTTTGGGGTGCAAGGGGCTGCAGGAAGCACGTGCATGGAGGCAAGCCCACATATCCAGTACAATTGCCTTAGAAGACCTGCTCTAAACACGTCTTTGGGTGACAGACCACTTGAGCAACAGACTAACCTCATCAGCTTCTCCTGAGGCCTTGGCCAGGTTATTTCCTCTCCCTATTTCAATCATCTCCCTGCAAAACAAAAATAATAAAATCCAATAAATCCCTTGAGGTTGGAAGCAGGGACTGTATTAGGACTCAACAAAGCTTCCCATTTCACTGACGTGTGGGCCAAATTCTCACCTCTTTAAGAAAGGCTGCTCAAGGACTTTACGCCATTCAGGTGTGCAAGCATTCCTGCAGTCAGGATTTGGGCTTTCTCCTGCTCCAGAAATAAAGTTTGGCTCCAAATCCCAGGATTCCCTTCTCAGTTCCTAAATAAATAAATAAATAAATAAATAAATAAATTAACTAATAAATAAGGCTCTGTAGGGAAAATTACGAGGTATTTTTGAAAGCCAGTAACAATTGCCAAGAGGTAGAAATCACTTCGTCCAGCTCTTTCCCAGGGGGAAACCCAGCTCTGTCCTGCCTGCCCCTGGGCCAGCTGCATATAGGAGCCTTTCGGAGACCCCCGAGGGTCCCTGCAGCCCCCCATCTGCGAGGGAGTCGCACGGGAAAACAAAGAGCAGCTCCTTTGTGCGGGGAGACAAGGTGCCAACCTGCCTGTCTCTGTTTACCAAGGGGAGGGATGTTACTGGGGTGAGAAGGGGGTTGGGAGCATTGCTGCGATGGGGCCATTTGTCCTCCCTTCCTAGCTCCAAGGCACTCACTCCACCCTTCTACCGCTCCTTGCTCTCTCCTTCTCATTTCCACATCTTGCCAGCTCGGTTTTGCAGAGCTTTAGCTAGTTATTTAGTCAGGAGGCTGCTGAATAATAAATAAATAAGATGCTGTTACAGGGGGAAAAGACACTATTGCAGGGGAATGCAGGGAAGGGCCTCACAGCCCAGGCTCCGAGCTGCTTCCCTGCAAATCCGTGCCCTGAAGCTGCATGGTAGTTTTCCTGTGCATTGTCCCGTGTAAGATGCACACAACCCCATGTAAGATGCATGCGCACACACACACACACACACACACACACACAGGCGCCTCTGCCCCTCACTCGTTGCCTGGTGTCTCATCCACCTGCCCCTCTGCCCCTAACCCCTATGGGGAGCCAACCAGTTTCATCGTCAGGAGATTTGGGGTCAGTGGCAGAGAACAGGCCCTGCACTCACATGAGTGACTCGGCCATGCCTGCGGACACCCGTCTGAGGACGAGGGCTGACAACTCCCTGACAATTTTCTCTGGGACACACCACTAGCTAAAGCTGCTGCTAGGTACCCGGACCGTCTCAGCTCTCCACAGGACGTTCCAGCCAGCCCTCTGCCCGCCCAGGGCTGAACCAGGACAGCCTTGGGCAGGGGATGAAGGCCCTGGGCACACGCAGCGTCACCTCTGCACCCACACACCTGCACACTTGACCACAGTAGCAATGCACAAAAGTGAGTGGCAAAAGCGATATTAGAGCAGTGCTGGACACAGGGCTCCACAGGCTGCCCACCGACGCCGCAGCCTCCCCTTCCACACTCATCCTACCTAACCCAGCGACCATACAAGTAACAAAACCATCATCAATCCCTCCTGCCTCTCCTCGCACCCACGCTGCCCGTTATGGGGCTAAGTCGGTGCTCTCTATCTCCCCGCCGCCTCTCTGCACTTTCAACCCAAGCACGTAAAGCTGCACAAGGAAGGAGAGGTTACAATAACAGGAGCTGGTAATAAAAGAAAGGGAAGGTACTGACCTTTACGGACCTCCCCCTTGCCCCAGTGAGGTCTACTGGAGCTTTTACCAGCATGACCCAGATTGGGTGTTTTGTCAAAGGGAGTCTCCAGGGCCATGCCGAGCAGGCGGATCAGAGGAGCTGTAATAAATAAAAATATATATGATTTTTATTTATTGAGTATTTTCTTCCCCCCTCAGGTTGAAGAATGACATACAAGTGATGTTGAGTGGTGTCATTCCCTTTTACACACAAGTATATGTAAATTCTCTTTCTCTCCCACCTCCTGCCTGCACAGAGAAGCTTTTAAGTTTCTTCTGAGTCTCACGTAGCCTGTTGATCCCTGGAGCAGAGACCTGCTGCAGCAGAACTAACTTCATTTTTTTTCCCGCATTTCCTTCTGAGCCCCCATCATTTGTCTCCCAGCAGCCCAGAAAGAGGCTGGAAAGGTCCCACCAGAAGGAGAGGTGGTTTGGGGAGAGAAGGGGTAGAGCCCAAGGCCCGAAGCCCACGCCGTTATCTGCAGTGAATCGCCTGGGAAGGGGCTTCCCATGGCCCACCCCGACCGGGAAGGTTGCATCCACAGGGGCCCGAAAGGCATTTTGATTAGTGAAGACAAAGGCTAAATCAGGAGGAAATGATATTGGATTTAACCTCTGCGTGGGAGCGGGGGCCCGAGGGGGGCAGAGGCAGGGGGTGGTGCCAGGGGCCGGGGACAGCACCAGGGGATTCACAGCGGTAATTCGGCAGCATATGGGCTCTCGCCGCAGCAGAACGGCCCCAGCAAAAAGCCCATTTCCCTGGACACGCTGCGAGGCGCCGCGCGCGGCCGCCCGACGCGCTGCCCCGTGCCAGCTCGGAATTCCCTCCCGGGAAAGCGCTGCCCCGTGCCAGCTCGGAATTCCCTCCCGGGAAAGCGCTGCCCTCATTGTGCTCCCAGACAAGAGGCCTGGAGCCCCCGCACAGGCAGAGCTCCCAGGGACACCCTGACTCTGCTCCAAAGCCATTTAGGGCTCCAAGTGCTCTGCATGGTGAAGGCTGAGCCTGCAGAGCTGTTGGTGCAGGGAACGGCTCCTCTGGAGCTTCCCTCTTCCCAAAGCCCGGCCAGTATCTGCAGATGTTACCGGCATCAAAGGGCTTTCGAGAAAAGCCTGGGCTTGGTTTGCCCTCTTGTTTACGGGCATTCGAGCTACAAAGGCTTGGACTGCTTTGCTAACAGGACATTCCTGCAGGGAGCTGCTGCAGATGTCCTGGGGACAGGGCGCGATGGGGAGGCGATGGTGCCCTGGAGGGAAGGAGGGCACCCATCACCCTGGGTGGGGATTTCTGTGTTAATGCCTGCAAGGGGGGCAATGCAACCGGTCCTGCCCTAAAAGTGTCCTCCTCGCTTTGAAAGGAGGGATCTCGGGCTCCGGCGGAGATCCCTCCTTTCAAAGGGAGGAGGACACCTTGCAAGCCTCAATGTCTCCAGGTGGTTCATCAAGCCCAGCCTTCCCAACACTGTCCCCCGCTCAGCTTTCAGCCAAGCCATGGGCACAAAGAGGGTGGATCAGAGTGCCAGAGGGGTGAGAAATGGTGCAGACCTTCGCTCCAGTATTTCAGCAGCACAAGTAGGCACACAATAGCGTTTTATCACTTCCTTTGGGAGGTGGCTTCCACACCTCTTACGTACCAAAGGACAGGTTGTATTTTGCCAGATCTCTCTTTTCCTCCAAGTAGAAAATAGTCAGTAAGAATTTTCTTTTTTTTTTTTTTTTTTTCTTTTCTCAAGTGCAAAGGACTAGAAAGCGACCCCCCCTCTGCCTTCCCACAGTACCAAAATATCACACTCAGAGGACCCTCCTGCTGCGATGTGAATTCCCCCTTCACGCAAAGTTCAACGACTGCGTCTCGTTCCAAGCACTTCTATTTCAGACGCTTGGTCTTTGACCAAATCATCACGTTTCAGGCTCGTGCTGAAGACCTGAAGACCATATTTGTGTGCGCTCCCTTTGCACCAAGGGGCTGCACGAAGACAAAATAAAGCCCCAGTCTGTCCTAAACACGTTCCCCTGGATGCTCCGGACCCACGGGCAGGTCACGGACACCAGCTCTCCAGTCCTGCTGCGCAGGAAAACTGCGGCACAAATTGATCTGCGGGGAGCATGACCCAAAGTGTCAACCCGGGGCCTTTCACATTTTCCACTGCCACCAAACCTGTTTGACTGAATTACAGGTTAAAAAGGCATTGTGTCTATAATTGTTGGGCTTTAGAGAGCATGTCTTTCCCTTTAATGAAATACCTTGCTCATTCCATTCGAAAGGCAACCAAAGACTTCTCAGGTTTATGATAAAGTTGTAAAAATTTTATTTACCCCATATTTCCTGCTGGGTTATTTACGAGGCATTTTGTCAGCTCCCATAAAACTGCCTAGTAAAATATATTTTCTTACAAAAAAAATAAAATCATTTGTGCGGAACATCTTGAGAGCAGGGAGGATAGAGTTAATGGGATACACACACGTTCCGACCCTGGGAGAAAACAAAACAGAACGAAAGCCAGGCATTGTTGTGCTGTATTAGTTAATAATAGCTTTAGAGCTAAAATCCTGCTCCCACTGATGTTACTGGAAGTTGGTCCTTAATATAAAATAATCAGAGAACCAGCTGCCATGAAACGCAGAGCCCCAAAGTGAACCTGAAATGCATCAAAACTGCCACAAAACACTTGTTTTTATTTCCCCCTTGGGATTTCACAAGCAACACCAACACTAGGACAGATTTTTTTTTCCCCTCTAAAATATGATGGTGCAGATTTACATAACACAAGAAAAGATGGAAATCTTCACCCAGAGCTCAAGCCCGAGGCTGGCTGATGGTTCACACACTAACTTTTACCTCAACTAAGTTCAAGACACAAGAAATGAAGCTCCTGGTGTAAATCCGGAGGAAATCCCACCGCAGGAGCTGCTGCGAAACAGCCTGGGCGTAGAAAAGAGCAGGACGCTCTCAGTCCAGCTGTGCCCGGGTAGATCTGCCCCTCTCGTGGAGCACAGCTTTGCATCACATCTCTGCATCTGCTCCTTTCGAAGCTTGTGCATTTTTTTCCCAACACTCCTTATGCTCCCTAATCCCAGTGGGAACCTTGAACGACTGCATTTGTTGAGCAGTATCCCTCCTGATGTTGCAGGATTAGCAACACTTGGAGCCTTGCAGTTGACTCCAGCCACTCTTGGTGCCTGTGGAGCAGCGGGACACTGGTAAATCAAATCCCAGGCGGGCGCCAGACTTGGCCCAAGTGCAGCAGGTAACAACCTGGCTCAGCCTGGGGCTCCACAAAGGTATTCTAGCTGGGAGGCACCAGGAGCATAAAGGAGGCAAGAAAACAATGAATAAAACACAAAAGAACAGACCAGGGAGGGCTGTTTTTAAAACAACAACTAGATGCTGGGAAGCAGTCACCGCTCTTTTGTGTGGTGCCTGTACAGCACTTAGCACAACAGAGCCCCAAATTACAGTGGAGCCCCTAGCTCCTGCCCATGCACACAAGTGAAGGAGCAGCAGCCCAATACAGGGAAAGGGGCGAGGAGCCAGGTTTGCAAAGGTACTGAAGTGTCTAGAGGCACAGGGAATATTTATTTACGGATGCTGGTAAAGGTCCTATTTGCTATGAGAGCCAGGGGGCTTGGGCTGGCACCCCTTCAGCTTTCTCAGAGCCACCAAGCATTAGCAGTGGTCCTGGGCACAGCTAAATCTGATTTACAGCAACTCTGCACAGCCTGTTTTAAGAAGCTGGTCTTACAGAGTAGGGGGACAAGGCGGGTTGCTCTGCATGGATCACATAGTACATGCATTTAGCAAGGTGACAGGTCCATGCTTGGGACATACCTGGATCCTGAGATGTGCCGCTCCAGGAAAACGGGGTCAGGAAGTGTTTGGGTGAGGCTAGGGCCTGCAAATCCCCTCTCATCCTGCTGCTGGGAAGGGGAAGATGCCACTGCTGAGCTGAGCAAGAGGCTCCCAGGAGAACGGAGAGCAGGATCTGAGCTTCACCCGGCAGTTCAACCACTACCTCCCGTTCAGCCCTGCCAGGAGTGCTCGGAGCAACAGCAAGTGGGTTCTACAGCCAGTGTCCCCCCTCAGCTGAACTGAGCTCATCGTTAGAACCCAGCAAGAAAACAGAGTTGGATTCACCTGGAACATTTGTCAGCCAACAAGAACATAACACAGAGGAACTGTAATCTGAGGAGGGAGAGGACAGGATAGGACAGGAAAAATGTGTCTAAAAGGATCTCTGGAAGCGATTCTGAGTGTTGAGCAGATGAAGATGGAAAGCCATTTCTACTCCAGATATCAAACAAGCTCTCAGGGAAATTCCTTCCACAGCTTAATTCATTTAAAAAGAAAACACCTTTGCCTCCCAGCTTCCAGGAGGTTTTGGCATCCTTCGCAACCAGCACAGTCACTCGTTCCAGAATCAACAGTTCTGGTCCCTGACTGACAAGGAAGGGCTGCTTTGCCTCGGTGCAGCAGGGAGCGAGCAGCAGCCCCGCGGCAGCCTCCTTGCTGCTCTGCGGCACTGCTGGCCCTGGCTCAGCTTGCGGAAGGTGCACGGGATGTCACTGCACGGGCGGGATGTCACTGCACGGGCGGGATGTCACTGCACGTAGAGGCTTCCCTGTGACGAGGGAGCCGCTGGCACCTGAAGAGATCCCATCCGTGGGAGAAGTTTCTCCCCGCTCTGCTAGCCCATTGCTATTAATGGAGAGCATTCCAAAATGAAAACTCCAGAAAGCATCTCTCGGTGCCCCAGTCAGACGTCACAACATCTGGTTCTTCGGTCTGAGATCTGGCACGGGTGTTGTCCTTAGGAGAGGAAATCTAAAGGGAGGCAGATAGCAGCGATGGGCACTAGCCCACGCTGCGGGCTCTGAAAAGCTGCCTTTGCTTGGCGTCCTTGTCAAGGGACACAGGCAGACTCCAGGCTTAGAGCTGCCTATTTATTTTGTCTGTGCTATGGGCTCTGCTGTTTCTCTCCCCCATTGCCAACTGGCATCGCTAACCAATTTATTCCCACCAAACACAAAGATATGTGTTGTTGGAAGCCAAGCAGGACCCTCGTCTAAGGAAGACTCTGGAGCTATTTAATAAAGTTGAGAGACTGGAGGAGCATCCAGGCTTTCCCACTGTAGTAGGAGAAGATGAAATTCTTTAATTGTTTGTGTTTGAGTGAAACTCATATAAAAAGAGGATTTGGGATTCTGGGGGAGCTTTAGCGCTGAGTTTGACCTTAAGCTGGGTTTCTGTGCAGTATCGCCCGCTCCCACACTGCGCTCCCAGCACCCGCCTGGGAACGCAGCCCGCGCTCCCATCCCTCTCTCGTAGGTGCACGAGGGGATTCAGGGAAGCAATAGATATTTTATCCCCTAGTTAGCACAAGATCTTTTTCGGGTCTGTGGTGCAGGCAATTTAAAAGGAGCTCTGCCTTCAGACAAACACACAGGTGCTCGGTGCCCACTACGCTCAAATCTTCCAGTTACGCAGGAGTCACCAGGCAGTTTCAATCACCGGTTACTTCCATCAGGTTCTCTCCCCAACATTTAGCCTGCTCTTCTGTCTCAGTGCTGCACACATAACCTCTTTCTCAGACTTTCCCAAAGAGCCGCAGAAGCACCAGACAAATCAAGGTTAGCTTGTGGACTTGGATAGAAATCTCATGGGACAAGCTGCTCTCATAATTTCCTCATCATTGGGGTTTCAAGTGCTCTGAGCCTAGATGTTCCCAGGTGATTTTGCTCATATTTGGGCCTGAGCAAGGTCCCACCTGCCTAGGATTCAATCCAGATTTGGGACCAGCAGTAGCAGCATTGGATCTGAGAGTAAACACAGAACAGTCAACAACCTAGACATGTACTGGAGACGATGGCTGAGGGACCTCAGCGTGGATCTCCTATGCCAGTCAGCTTGGATGGAGTCTCCCCAGCTTCATAGAAAGGAAGTCATCTTAATAAACACGGGGAGCACAGGGGACTGTTTGATTTTTAAAATCTTGAAAAGCCTTAGCGATGTCAGCTCTGCTCTCCTCCCTTCCTCATCACACATTCACAGGTCAATCACACAGACGACAACACATCCTACAGGTCCCAGGAATTTCAGTGTCATCCTAGATAGCAGAGTTTGGGCTAGAGAGTATCATGGCGATTATGAGCACAAGCAGGAAGGTGAAATGCAACAATTTTCTTGGTTCAAAGATGCCACGACACTTGCCCCCAAATTCCACCAGGTGCAGAGTAAATCTCCCTGACCAAGAGACCATGTAATGAGACTGAAAACAGGCAACAACAACAACAAAATGTCAAGATACACACGTCTCGTTACTTCATCCCACAATATTACCTTATTTACTACATCTGTATAGGAAATAACTAAATAGAGTAGGAAGACTTAGCCAAGGAAGAAAACAACTGAGGGAAAGTATAACAGGGGTCTATAAATTGCTGAGTGGCACCAAGGAAGATGAACCTGGAACCTTTATCACTTTTTCCAGCAGGGAAATTATTGTGACTGCGATATACTCAGCCCCACAGAGCCTCCATGTGGAAAAACAACCCTTACCAGGTGTGGTTGAACAAGCACCGAGATCTCCGCAGGTTTGTCTGAAATACAGGTCCGGTTTGCGGCAGCTGGGGAACCCCTGTGAGAGGTTCCCTCAACTGGAGGGAAAGCAGCTGCTCGCAGACAGCCCTGAAAAGAAAAGAAATTGGCCTTTTCATTTTGAAGAGGTGACATTTGTGAGCGCTCGGAGCCCTCCACCTTCTCGTGGTCACACACAGCAGCAATGTCTGGTGCTCAGAGCATTCGTGCAAATTCTCATGCAGCAGGTCTGATTTTACCACTAGTGTATCATACAGCAATAAGAAAACCTCACCTGAAGTATTGGTATACGAACAGCAGCAAACTGGGGTCTATATTCTAAAATGTAGCCCTCGCTTGTCAAATTCTAGAGGAGAACAACAGCCTTCACCTGCTGGCATCTCAGCAGGATGGCAATTCACCCAATGCTGCAAAGGTTCAGAGGTATCTGAGCATTAGTTGTGACTCAGTCAGATCCAGTATTAACTCCCATATTTTTAAGGTAAGCTGGCAGAGGACAGAACCAGTCGCAAACTGAGAAATGCAAACAAGGAGGGAAAAAATTGGAAGTTTTGCAATTTGAAAGAAAATGCAAATTTCTTTTCTTTTTTTTTTTTTTTTTATTTAGTTGAACTCTAGTGCTGGTTTTTACTCTCAGATTTTACACCTTCTGGCACAAGAATACAACCAATCTAATCTCGGTAACTAGCTAAGGAATGCTCAGCCTTTCTGGAGCTGCAGCCCACTTGGTTAGCTTTATTTCTGCGACACAGTAACAGCAATCGTTCTACTTTTAACATCAATAACACCAGTTATTCTCCCAAAGAATTACTATCAACAATCCCTTTGCTATATTTACAAAGAAGCAGGGCTATTCTTAGAGAAAACACTAAAAAAGCCATTTTATTTAGCTTTCTTGGCAGTTACACAAAAATGTAAGGAATGTAGTCAGTTAAAAACATCAAATCCCCAGCACGAGCCTATAAGAGCTTCCCTAATGCATATTTACAGTATAGAAAGCAACCACTTTCCTGTTTTGTAGAACAAACAGGGAACCTTCTCTTTTCCTCTTAGCTGTTCCTGAAGACCAAACATTAAGTTTGACACAAACCGCTCCTTTTAACGGTGAGACTGTAAACTTTTAATGCCTAGAAAACGGGACTTTATACTATGGCTTTCTTTTCCTAAAAAGGAATCGGAGTCGAATTTTACTGCTGGTTTCAGAAAAGTTGTGAATTGGCAGCCCGGGGTATCTGAATATTCCTTTAGCCACAGCTTGGTTTGCCACGGGGAAGAGCTGCACTAATTTCTTCCCCATTGCTCCTTGCTGAAGCAAAGGGATCCATCTCAGAGAGACTGTTTGTGTCTCACTGAACTGCTTGTGGGACCAGGGAAAAACAGGAGCTTCCCATGGGGTCCCAGCTTAGCACGGGGGTGCTGGGGCTTGGCCTGGCAAGCAGGAGATTGTGGCTGCTCCCACAACGGGACCTGGGGCACAGCCCCGTGCTCGGCACCATGGTGGGAATTGCCTCTTTAGGGGCATTACTCACGGCTCAGGAGGGAGGCTTGCTCGCGTCCTGGCTGCCTCAGGATACTGAAAAACAAGCAAATAAACAAATAAAAGGCATGAGTTGTCATTCCACGTCTGGGGCGGTTTAATGGGCTTTGCTAATTTTGAGTGAAAACGGAAGAACGGTACCCACATTACTTATATTGCAGATCCCAAACAGACAAGAGGACACCCCCTTTAAAGAATCAACCGTGAGGAAATAAACACAATCTTGTAGTATTTTTAAGTTATCTGGCATAGATAACATACTCTGAGGAGCAATGCTCCACAGATAGGGACCTCAGTACTCAACTTCTCCCTTTTTCACCTCCAAGTAATAAAATTCTATATTTAGCTTCTTTAAGCCCACCTGTGTAGCAGGCCTTCGGGTCTCCTAAGCCAGCCCAAAATTAAAATCTGGAACAACTCCAGACCCTGTTGCTAATGCTTCCAATGATCGGAAGTCTCTCAGGCTGCAGGCTTAGAATCACTCCCCTCTATCTGCTGCCCTCCAACTTTTTTCATCTGTTGTTCCCATTCTGCCACTATTGCTTTTAGAGGATTTCTTTGATTTACATCACAAGCATCCTTAGATCAGACAGGTGATAGAAAGAGCTTACCATATTTGTTTTCATAATCAATAGTCATCGCATTTATTGAATTTCTCCAGGCTGTTTAGTGCCTACTTCCAGATTTTGTGCAAATTTCCCGTCCTTGTGTAAGAGAAAAACTAAAAAGAGCAAAATCCTGTCTTGACCTGCACTGCTCTGAAACTGGCAATGAGTTCGGCTTCCTTTGCCCAAACAGCATTGGCACCAAATGGGGGAGCTTCGTCCTCATCCTGACCAGCTTGCCCTGGTTTCCACAGGGGCAGCCTCTGTTTCAGCAGGTCATTTAGATGTCCGCAGCCCTCACACTGCAGTGCAAGACCAAAATGCCATGCACTGCAGCACAGCGTGCCAGGCTCTCGCAGATTAGCCCGTCACGACGCGCTGTCACACTGCTGGCACGTGCCACAAAGCACCTGGAGAGCAGCTTGGCTCCCGGTCTGCTGACATGGCACAAAGCAAAGCCAGGCTGGAAGGAATCCTGAAGGTGCCCCATGATCAGCCTGCCGTTGAGGGACACATCCAGGGGGAGCATCGCTCCTCGTGGCAGATGACACAACCCCAGCTGGGATTTTTATGGGCTTTTGTGATGTGTGCCATAACCATAAGCTTTTCCTTCTGCTTCAGAATGATCAGAATTGAGCGAGCCTTCATTTGCAGAAAAATGGGCAAGCAAATGACTTTGCTTGAAGGGTGAGAGAGGCCCTGGGCGACTTGTTTAGGCCTTTGGCTCCCATCCGCTGCCACAGAACTGCTTCATCGCGGTACGAAGTGTCAATAAGATACCACCAGGGTAAACAATTGTCAGACAGATTTTCACAGAGCCAGTTGACTGGACCATGGCTGCTTTGTACACAATGCCAACGCAGTGTCATTTCTAATGGGAGAATTTATACAGCGTAATTATGTCAGAATTTGCTCCAGGCTACACACTGTTGCATTATAAACCTGGTCATTGCCATGTGATTAGTCAGAGCCTTAAATAACACTGAAAGTAATTATATCAAGCAAGTCGTTGTCAAAGCCTGACTAAGAAAAGTGGTGCATTCCAGTGCTTGTCACATACCCACCCCTGGAGCAGGGCAGCTAATGATGATGTCCCCTTTATTGCTGGAAGGTCTCATACCTTAGGCCAAATCCCGGCCAGCTGACTCACAAAGAGCTTCAGGCCCCTCTTCGTTTGGTCCCTGCAATTACGGAGGAGGGGGGACTTTCCCGCGGGTTCTGATAAGAGTTCAAAACGATCGCATTGAGATATATGCGATTGAAATGCAAAGCGCAGGGAGGCTGCACCGCGGAGCAGCGCGGGGCTAAAGGGGCCGTCAGCAAAGCGGCCTCGGTGCTGGTGGCAGCCGAGGTGCTGGTGGCAGCCACCCATGCCAGGCGGGCGTCCCCACGTGCCTTCAGTTCACTTCCCAGGACATGCTCAGCCAGCCCGGAGGCTACGGATCCAGGGAGGCTGGATGCCTCAAGAGCCCATGAAGCCGGAGGCATCTGGCATGATTCAGTCCAATTGACAGCAAGTCACAGAAAATTGTCCACTGCAAACATACCTGCTCTGGAAAGGACCGAGACACTTGAGTAAAGAGCACAGGCACATGTTTAGCAATCGTCCGGATCATTTGTAAGAAAGCCCTACCACTTCTGCTTCTACCTGGCCTGAAAAGCTATGGAGACCAACGGCTTTTTGTGGTATCCTGGCATTTCTGCTTTTGTCTGGGATGGGAATTAAACAAGAAGCTAGATGAACAATAGAAAATAACAGGCTGGTAAAGGATTAGCCAAATCTTTTAAAAACCCAGGAAAAAAATTATTCTCTTAGGTTTTATGGGCAAACATTTAGAATAGTTCTTTTTTTGATCTGAACCAATTCGCCCTGCCCCTTCCTTTGACCTGATGAAGCAGCGACTGAAGCTGTAGGTTGTGCATCCTGTTCAGCTGCACTGAGCTCTGCGCAGAGGTGCCTGCCTGCAGCTGCTCCTCGTGGCTCCCGTCCAGAGGCTGCCACCTCTTCAGATCCGCTAGCGTAATTCTAGGTGTCATCACTCCCTGCCACAGCTCCAGCAAAATGATCCCGGTTAGAGAAGGTCTACATTAAAAGTTCTTAAAAACACAGAAGTCACAGAAGTCTCTTCTGAAATAAGATTAAGTGTAGGACTGTGCACGAACCAAGACAAATATCAATATATGTATACAAGTGTTAAAAACAAAACAAAAAGGGGCAATTCTACAGCATCCAAAGCCAATGTCTCTGCTGGGCGCTGCCATCCTCTACCATTCCCCCTTCCCACTCCCTCTCTCACTTGATCCTGCCAAGAATTGCCTCAGCATGTTGAGCTGGCAGAAAACTAATCAACCAAGATGACTTATTTATTTAATTATTTATTCATTCTGCTGCTCAGCAGGCTCAGAGCAGGATCCAGTGAGCCCTAGAGCCAGCACGAGGGTGGAGATACATGGTTGAAGGCAAGTGGAGAAGCAGGTCTTGGTGACCAGCAGTTAAGGCTGTTGTGGCCCCACAGCCTAGAGAGGTTTCTGTAACAAGATGCATCTTCCTAGCTCTTAGCCTCAAAATCTGCAATGCCAGCTGCTGAAAAAAAGGGAAAAAAAAAGGGGGAAAAAAAAAGAAAGAAAAAAGAAAAGCCATGAGCAACAGAGCGGGAATTGAACAGAGGTAAATTTGAGTTTCAAATAAATGACAGAAGGGGGTAGGGTGAAGAATGAAGGGTGGTGAGAAAAGGGATGCATTTTTTGAACAATGAACTAGTGTTTTATAGTTCAGGATTTCTTTGGAGTTTCTTGAAATCTGATAATTTTGCATCCACTTCTAGATGTTAATTCCCTGTGATTTTAGCTCATGTCATCAGCTGTGTTAACGGAGCCAACCTTGCAAAGCTGCTGCTGTATTTATGAAACATGCATTCACATATCTGCATACATCCGTCTGCATCAGCTGTGAAAAAGGAAGTCCAAAGTAATACCCTGATCAAATTTTCCATCTGAGATGCTTTAATTCACTGTAAGTAGCAAAAGAGAAATAAATCTTGGCTGGAAAGTAAACTGATAAGTTGCTGGTTGCTTGCTGTGATTTACAGCTAGCGCTGGCATGGTCTGGAATACCTGGGCATTTATGTGGACTGGGAACTGGATGGGATTTTTGACAGCAGAGATACTACTCGGTGAGGAGTTCCTTTTGTTTGTTTGTAAGGCTGAGTGAGTGGAAATGTTACTCAACTCTCTGCTAGGGATCTGCTAGCCCACCAGAGCCAGCTCTGGCTGGAGCGAGCTGTGGCTGTGCTGCTGTGACCCTGCACAGCGAACATGCAAACCTGGCCCACAGCAGCTGTGCCTTCAAGCTGGCTCCTTACCAAAGCAGGACACTGCAACGTGGTTGTTAGCTTCCTATTTGCTGTGCCCCAGGCCATCTAGTGACAACAACGTGCTCAGAAAGCAGCTCGCAGCAAACAGACAGGGTAGACCTGAGGCCGCTTCCCTGTTGCTTACCTGCTCCACCGCACAGAACTGCCAGTCACGACACATGGATGAGGACTCCATCCCAAACTGAGCTGGTTGGCTGAAATCTTTGTGGCCTTGGGTTTGGTCCTTTCCCTGTTTCGAGGCAGCCTGGAGACACATTCAGGGCTCTGACCACTTCTTCCAGCTCCCCTGCTCGAAGGAGAAAGAGAAGTAGCTTTTCTTGCATCTTCAAGCTGCTATTAATAATTGCAGAAGTCTCTGCTCTACGGCAGCCTGGGGCAAGGTGCAACCCCAATGCACAGAACAGCACTCCAGCAAGAGCAAGCAGAACAGAGGACAAGGCAGAAATGTCTGGGTGCACGCAGCCCCCCACATTGCAGCCCTCCTAAAAACCCGTCACCTCGGGAGCGGGTGGCCAAGGCTCCCCAAAGAGGGAGGCAGACTTGCATGCACCTCATGGAAGGCTAAACCGCCCGAGTGCCTCTGGTTCCTCCAGCCCTGACCCAGCGTTTCCTGCTCGGTGAGCAAGGGCCGCCGCATCCAGCTTCGTGTCATGCTAAACCGTGTGGGACAAGTAGGAGGGAATGGGTCTGAACGCGGCTCTCCCAGCTGTGCTGCCCCAGAAACACTGAGGAACGCCAGGGCTACCAGAAGCATCAGCGAGGGCCACGTGGAGACTCAGGGACCTTAAACCTCACATGTAATGAGATTCCCATCACTGCCTGCATGAGAGAGATGAAGCTCGGAGAACACATGTTCACCTGAGCATGGAAAGAGCGATACATCCTCCCGTAAGTTTGTCCTTCTTCAGCCATGTGTCTCTCACGTCCATCACACATAGCTCCGCTGCTGCAAGGACCCCTGTGTTCTCAGGGAGGTGAGCTCCTCAGCCCAGCAAAACAGGCAAGAACAGGTTTAGAACTGGAAAATCAAGCGGGGAAAGCATTAGGTCTGAAGCTACAGGTGAATTCCTGGCCCCTCCTGAAGCTGGCAATGACATTCCTAAAGAGCTAAATCTTCGTCTATCCTCACAGAAGAATGGGAAACTTTTCTGCGTCCCTAGCAGGTCCTTTCCTAGAGCACAGAGATTCCCTGTGAGCCAGGGCAGACCCAGCTCCCCTTCGCACCCAGCAGCAGCTCCCTGCATGTTGCCACAGCTTGTGTCACTGCAGGGGCCACATCCCCCTTGGGCGGGCACGAAGGAAGAGGGGCAGCTCCATCCGACCTTGCCACTGCCTGTGTGCCTGTGTGCCGGATACACACTTAAAAAAGGCAGTCTTTTGAAGGAGGAGTTGCAAGGAGCAGATAGTGGGCATCCGAACAGCTCCCTATCGAGGGGACAGAGCTCGTTCCTTTTGTACAGGATCCTACCAAGACAAAAAAAAGAAAAATAATAGTTATCTTCTTGTGTACTTGGAAGGACTAAGGGGTCCATTCAAGCAGCCCTATCCTTCCTCCTGAGATTTTCTGAACTCACAGTCACACTTTGATTGTTAAAAAATGGGAATCTCCATCAGCAACGAATGAGATGCTGGAATGAGCCAGGGTGGCCGGCGTGGGGCGAGTGTCGGGGACACGGGGAGAGGAGAAACAGGCAAGGGGGAAAGTGACACAAGAGCCAAAGGAGGAGGGAGAGAGGGAAGGGGAAGAGCACGAAGCGGCCAGGGAGCCGCCGCACAGCGACAGCTCGTGGGCTGCCTGCCCCGGCCCCTCCAACCCTAACAACATCTGCTGCACTTGAGCTCCACTACTGCCCTGTTTGTTTAATTGTGGGCCTGGTTTGTTATTTTGCTTCCCATTAGGAAGCCGAAGCAAGGAGGAGGAGGAGGAGGAGGGTGTTTTCAGTGTGGGCAGCCTTTCGCCAGGACAATGGGTTTTCCCCCGGTGGCACCAGCGGCCAGGACTAGCTGTGCGGCTGCTCGCGACAAGACAGGCGCCTCCGCAGCCCATTGTTCAACCTGCCGCATTAAGGGCTCACACTTGTAATTTTGGCGCTGATCCCCTTCTCCCATTGTGCGGCCAGAAAGGGCTGCAAAAGGAGAGCCTGTCCTCCGGGCCCGGCAGCCAGGCCCCTCCGCATGCCGGCTCTCCGGCTCTCCCGCCAGAGCTGCAGCCCTGGGAATGGGAAGAGGCTGCCCTGGAAACTTCCCCGCCGCTCCTGCGAAGCCACCAGGCTTCCACTCTCTGTCTGTCCGAGCTCCTTGGCATCCCTCCAGCTTTCCCAAATTCATTGCTGGATATTTTGGAAAAATATGACTTCTGTCTGCATGGCTGCTTGGGCTTTTTTTTTTTTTTTAATCTAAAAATATTAAAAAATATTTAAGAATGATTTAAAAATCATTAAAAAGATTAATTGAAAGATGAATTATGTAATGCTGGGCTGACAGCCCCAAAGACCAGTGCCCTCTGCTTCTCCACACACAGGAGTCACCGTGGCAGGAGCAAACTGCCACACCACCATCCTTTTATCTCCTTATCCCAGAGCAAGGCAGGGCTGCCAGAGGGCTTTGCTATGGCACGGCCACCTCCTTCATCCAAGGGGCTTTGCTGGGGACACACCAGGGAGACTCTGGGCTTGGAGGGAGGGCTGGTGCATGCGGGGGTTCCCTCTTGTGCTTGCCCTGGACAGATGCTCCGCTTGCTGACCCTGCACAGTCCTGTAAATAATGGTTGATATAGACAGCGCATCCTAGCAATATTAGAGACCAAGGAGAGCTGGGAATAGGGAGAGAGTGACAAGCCTGTGCTCAGTACAGATCTCACCCTGCTTTTCCAGCACTGCTCCAGGCTCCAGACAACCCCATTGGACCCAAATCTGCTCTCTCCCGCAGTGGGACACTGAGCTCACAAAGACCAGTTCCGAGATCTGCCTCAAAACACAACGGACCAAGCCCTAACCTAAAAATTATGGATGGATTAAAAAAATGAGATGAACATCAGAAGCTTGCATATAAACTTAAACTAGTAAACAGGCAATGCAAACAGAGTGCTGACTCTGCAAATATTTGCATACGTGAGAGTCTCGGGCACTCTGAGCTCAAGGGGAAGGACCGTGTGTCTAAACCCACCCATGCAGGCCAGCGTTTGCAAGGCCGAGCACACACCGTGAGCTTGCTGGGGTTAGGCTCGGCCTCCACGTCGAGCAGGGACACACCTCTGCATCACAGCACGAGCCCAGACCAGACTACAGCCGGATGATCAACAGAAACGAAAGGTCTCAGGACAGCCCAACAGCAATAGGCCAAAACCACCCAAGCAAGCAAACAAAACCAAGCAAACACGCGGAACGGAGGTGGAGCTGCTGCAGATGACTTCCCACCTTCAAACTTGCAGTTTGAGCCTAGCTTTGCTGGGCCGTACCCTGTGCTCAGCAGTCCTCCAAAGAGGGACCTTCCCTTTGGGAAGGGATGTCCCTTGGTGGCCTCTGCAGCATGGCAAGCGTAACACCAGGCTGGAACTGGAACTCCAGGCACCTCGGGAACCTCTTGGTGCCGCCAGCGGCTGCAGCATCGCGGCTCCGGTGTCCGTGGGAGAGCAGAGGAGCGAGTCTGATCTGAGGAGGGAAGGAGAAGCTGTTTTGATGTTTTCTCCCCACCAGCATCCATGGAAGTCAGCTCCTGTCCCTAAATTACAGTAGAAACATCATGCGACCAGAAGCATTGCTACCTATTTGCTAAGACTCATCTTACTGAAGAAAAAATCATCCACCTTCAACTCTACTAGGACACTGGGACCATTAGAAATTACAACCCCCGGTAATGAGTCCCTCGGGTGAGGGACTCATGAGTTTAGGCAGCTTCTGAGGGCCTGTCCCTGCTCTGCCTTCCCTCCAGCCAGCCTGGCTTCCTCCATGCAGCCTCCTCCGTGCTGCCCTCTCCGTGCACAACCTCCCGGAGGAGGCATCGAACCTCTCCCCTTTGCAGCACAGAAGTCCCCCTCAATTGCAGTTGACCCCCGTGAGTTTCGGCATGAAAGCAGCAGCAGCCTTTCCTCGCCGGGGCTGTGCACGGAGACCTGACATCAAACTCCCCTCTGCAGGGCAGAACCGCAGCTTTCCTGCCAGCTCCCACTCACTCAATTTGCCGTGCAACACAACATGTAATTTGCTCCCCAGTTCTAAGGGAGCTGAAATCTCTTTGTGCTGCCTATAAGGATGCTATAAGCCCTGGAAGGTAAAGTTATTTGGGCTCTGATACTAAATGATTTCCAAGGAAGGACCGTAGCTGCCAGCTGCTTGGGTAATGGCTTCAATCGCAGCCGGTGGCAAGAGGACTATCGGTATGAGAGCCTGTGGTCAGGCTCGACAGCATTGCAATTTAACTAGATTTTAAGGTCTGTACAGAGTGAATATTAAAGAGAGGTCTCCGGGCTGCAGGGCTAGCTGAGCCGGGCAACTCGGTTACAAAACAACTGTCCATTAGATGCAAGAGGCAGCACAGATGGTATCTAGCTGCGGTATTATCCCTCGCTGTTATAACTTAACTTTGGACGGTTAAGGTCTTGATAACATCACAAATGGGGCTAGGGGCAAACTGTGACATAACTATATTCCCCGACAAAGGCAGCTGAACAGCGTGCACAGCACCTCACGGAGGAAATAGTGTTTGAAATACATTTGTTTGCTGGCAAAGCTGATGCTGCTGCTTCCCCTCGGTGCTTTGGTGCCCGTGCGCTGCCCGGCGCCCTGTGGCTGCCCCGGAGCAACTGCGCACAGCAAACCAATGCACCAAAATGAGGTGGATTTAAGTGAAACCACTGAATAAAACGCACTGAGAGGTTACCTCCCCAGGCAGACGGAGCAAGAGGCTGCAGAGACACCCGCTGTTTCGCCCGGTGAAAAGCGTGATCACAGAACAGCCCATTTTGCTGCATTGGGCCCTGGCAGCTCCCAGCCAAGTATTTACCACCCTCCGCTCGAGGGGCGTGTGGTGTTTGCTTAAGCCGGGGCTGGCTTCACGTTTTCGCAGTGATATGATAATTGCGTTTAGATAGTCCCGTCTCTCTCTGCTGGGCTTTTCAGAGGCCTGTGCGGGCCCCCAGCAGGGCTCGTTTGAAAGCGGCTCCACTCTCAATGACACGGCGCGAGGTTTTCAAACAGAAACAACCAGCAGCGGCGCTCTGCAAAAATAACAAAGGGACCCAATTACAAGCAAATGTGTTGAAGGGTCCCAGGGCCGTCTGTGGGCAAATTAGGGCCAATTAAAGGTCAAAATGATTTAAGGTATGAGGACAAGAGAGAAAAGGGAAACAACTGGTCAGATTCCTGCCTGGACGAAGCTTCGGTTGCTCAGTTTGGATGTGCTCAGGCACCCCAGCGATGGACACACCTCAGAGGTGGGCTTACATCTGATTTTTGAAATGGGTAATTCACATTTTTCTTTCATTCAGGCTTGGAAAAGGGCTGGTGGTTTTCCCCATCAGCAGGGCACCCGTGACTAACAAGATGCGGCCTTTGGTGTCCACCAGGATGTGCAGCCTGTGCAGGGTCCTGCAGCAGGGTCAAGTGGCCCCGTGCCACCCCTATCCACGAGCCTTGCAGGGGGCTTGCCTTGTTGCTGAGGGGACAAGATTCCAGACTTAGATTCACATAACTCAGCCCAAACTTGGGCATTTTCAGTGGAAAGCTCTGTGTCCACCTGAGAGTCGTATTAGGCACAAGTCTGAGGGGAAACCCTCACTAGGAATGGTCCTGGCCACCCAGCAGAAAGGGTGACTGTGCCTTGGAACAGCCCGGCCCCGATCTGACCTCCCTTGCTGGGCTCTCAGTCGCGGTGCTCTCAGGGAGCAGATCATCCTCACCCACCTGAGACACCTTAAACAAAGCCAGAAATGATCCAGATGGTCCATGCATTCAAACCTCCAAAATCAGGGCTGGGACCTGCATCTGCTTCCCTCCAGGATCGGTTCTTCTGCCTCCAGACAGCACAACAGGCCAGCAAGACTGCAAGAGAGACAAAATGATGAATACTTCCACCAGATGTACTAAAAACTGGAGAACACGCTCAATGTGCCGTTTCTCTTTGGATCTCAGATGAACGTTATGGAGGAGATGGATTTTTCATTGCTCTTTTCAGCTAGAAACAAAGAAGTCTGGAGAAGGACTGAACTTCAGACTGCTGCCCTATGTCTCCCTTTAGTTCACCATGGGTGTCTTAACAACAAACCCCAAAGATCCACAATAACTAACTGGAGAATTAAGCGCAAGGCAGGAGCAGCCTGCCCCGTGCAATGACAGCAGTTCCTGCTCCGTACAGCACATTTAAATGGGCACTGCAGTGTGCACGAACAAACCCACGTGGGTGGATCTGGGGCTCAGTTCAGATTCCTCCTCCCTTCGCCGTCACGTTCTTGCAATGGGCAGGAATTTAAGGACAAGAAGCTCTTTCTGGGGTTTGGTTCTCAAAGAGCTGAGGAGCCCTTGGAGAAAACAACCTGGATTTAGATTTCAAACGTCCCCAGGAGGAAAAGTGCAGGAATTCAGGAGAAAAGCACAGGGCAAAGGAAGTCCTGAAATGGCATTTCAAAGAGGCCATGCAGCCGGTTGGCTTTCACAGGACAGCAGATAAAACCATCCCAGGAGAGATGGCACCACCAGTGCTTTTACCCAATTCCTCAGCATCACACGGCATCTTCAGCATCCCCAGCTGAACTGTTTGGAAAGACGATTCCTGGTGACAAATTCCTCTGCAAACCTACTTTAAAACACAAGAACTCCCCAGTTTTAGCCCATCTTACAAATGGCTATTAAAGAGTCACCCCTGTCCCATTGCATCCTGCCCTTTTTCTACCATGTACAGCTTGAAAAAGGGACCACAAAGCAGTTTTGTGCAGCCACACGCAAGTCCCCTGTCTCTTAAGGCGAGAGATTAGTCTGTTAACAAAGTTACCTTGTCACCTACCCTGCTTAATCCTCGCATTTCAAAGCATAATTTTATTGCACACCTCGGAGCTCAAATCTGGTGTGTGCCATTTATTTATTTATTTAGTTTAATCGCTCTCTACTTTTTTTTTTTTTTTTTAATTCACCTGGAGCTCAAAAGAACGTTTTTCTCCCTCCCTTATTTTTTCTCCCCCCATCCGCCCTGCTGAAGCCGTTGACTTTTGCAAAGGCGGCGCCTGGGCTGTTTGCATTAATTTTAATGTATTTATTTAACCCTTCGGGGCCGGGGTAGCGCCGAGCCCCCGTCCTCGCCCTGCCCCGCACGGGCAGACGTGCCGTACGGCTGCCGCTGCAGCAGGGTAGCCCGGCCATAAATCTGTCAAGGCAAAGAGAACAACACACACACCAAAAATGCGGCTAAAACCCAGAAATGCAGCATAATTACAGGTTCATTACGGCAAACAAAAGCATCCCCCGATCCCACCCCTTTGGCAGGGACGGCAGCAATTCAAGCAGGCTCATTATGTAGTTACCTGGCCGGGGTCAGAGCCTCCCAAATAGCTGCCGGGGCTCTGCTCATCGCCCCGCTGGGGAGGCCGGGCCTCGGCCTCGCCGCACGCGGCGCCGCATCCCGGCATCCGCGTCCTGGAGCGCCCGGGCAAGCGGGACCGGAGCAACGGCGCGGGAGCCGGTGCCACGTCCCGCTCGGCGCGTCCCGCTCGGCGCAGCGGTGCCGGGGAGCCCTGCGCTGCCAGAGCAGCCTCTGTCCCTGTCTGTGCTCGGGGGTTGAGGGCTACTGCTGTGTGGGGGAAGCCTCTGGCACAGGGGGGTGACTGGGTTTGCACAGAGCGGCTTTCCAACCAAGCCTGAATTTCCCAGAAGTTTGGGAAAGCTCCATGCTTGGGACAGCAGCCGTGTGGCACCTACACGGCCGTGCCCCCGCTCCATCCTCCCTCTGTCCCGGCACCGAGCTGCCATCGGAGCAGGGATGCAGCCGTGCTCCGGGCTCCCTCATTCCTAGCACAGAGCCACCAGTGGAGCAGGGACGTGGCCCTGCTCCAGCCTCCCTCTGTCCCGGCACCGAGCCGCCATCAGAGCAGGAACGTGGCCGTGGCTTTTTCTGGCATTTCCAGCTCATTCTCCGCTTCTCACCGGGCTGGGAAGCGGCGTGAAGTCCCGCTCGGCACCACGTGCCCGCTCCAGAGCCGCAGCTTCCCTCTGGGGCGGCCGAGAGATTGAGGAACTCCGGCCGCCGCCGCTGAATATTGAGGGAACCTCGACCACGGCCTTCCCCTGGCTGCAGCGAGCCGAGCGGCCGGCGCCGGCCACGCCAACGGCACAGCGTGTCCCCCACGGCCCGGCCCGCTCCATCCCGCTCGCCGGGCCGCCTCGCGCCGCTTTTGGGGGCGGCCTCGCCAAGCCATTACTGTCAGCGCCCCACTGTGCGCAGATAAGAATAGGCTGCTGCTTCTGACTCATTTAGCTGAAACAATGGAGCCGCCGGAGGCCAAGCGAGTCCCCGGTGACTTCAGCAGAGCGGCACCAGGCTAAGTTTGGGCCCGGCGCGCAGGGGAGCGCAGCTCCAGGACGGGCTCTTGGCTGCTCCGCAGGCCCCCCGCAGCCAACAGCCTCCTCGCTGGGCACCTGCGGGGCCCCGGGACCCCCTGAGCGCGTGAAATTACCCCTGCAAGGGGCAGCACCCGGTGCATGGGAAGGCCAGGACCCTCCTGGGACACAGGGAAACAAAAGCCATGCCCTCTGGGGATGCACCGGGGTGCTGGCTGCAGGCATGCCTATGGAGCTGCACATCCGTGCAATGGATATCTAACACACGGTGCCCTTCATGCACCCGGTCTTGCAACTCAGCCCGGCCACCCAATTGTGTGGCACCCAGTAGCACAGGCAAGCCCAAGTGCAAAGGGTCTTCTCCATCTCAGCTGTACTGCAGGGGCTGAGAGAATGGCTCAAAAAGCGCTCACCAATTGTCTCTGGGGGCTCTCGGCTGGGCCCCGGGGACGGGAGGCATCGCCCATGCACTCCTGCGGCACAAAAAATGGAAAAGGCAGAAGAAACGCAGCCAGTCACCCAAACCTCCCCAAACTCCACAAATACTTTCACAGAAAGATGGTTCCGCGAGGTGGGCGGGAGCAGACGCGGTCTCGGCCGCGCAGGCACCAGGGCAGTGAAGGACGAGCATCCGCGCGCCCTTACCCCGAGAAGCTCCTAGCAGGTACGGGTGCGTGTCACAAGGGAAAAATAATAAGCACCAAAAAAGCCTCAAATAATAAAAAAAGAAAAGGGGAACAAAGAGCAGAGTGTGGGATTCGAGCGCGCCGGGCTCGGTGCCTCCCGCCCGCGTCCCCTGCCCCCTCTGTCTCCGCAGCTCAGCGCCTTTTTAAACACAGACTTCTCATTCCTTTGACAATTCTTCAAAGGCTCCAGGATTCAAGGGAACTTCCTGTTTCATCTCAAACCCTCGCTTTCTTTTCCTCTTCCAGACGGTTAAAGCCCGTGCTAACGAAGCGGTGTTGGTTGCGTGTGCTCCGACCCTGCCTCACGCCTAACTCTAAAGCCACGCTGCTCCATGCGTTTGGGTTCCTACATCCCCCTCGCAGGCCCTGCCTCTACTGCACAACTATGTCTTGTTAAGCCCCAAGCTGGAAAATATATTTCCTCTCTCGCATGCACATCGTGGTTATTTTAGAGCTGCATGGGGTTGCGTGTATTATTTTGTTATTGTAGGGTTGCTGGTGACAACTGATCTGCACACACTGCTTTGTTATTGTAGGGTTGCTTTAAAATCCTGGGCTCCTGGTATTAGTTTCATTTATTTATTTTAGGAAAAGGTAATTTCAAGGGTTGAAAAATAAACGTGCTTCAAGACATACCAAGAGGCTGCAAAGGGATGGCGCAGGGAGGAAATCCTGTCCATCGGGGGCCGCGCTGGCCGGGGCTGTGCCCCCTTCCCGCGGCCGCAGCGGCGCACGACCGACTCCTGACGCTTGGCACTGCTGCGGCGCATATTAATGTCGCCGCGAAAACAGGCCGGCATTAACAGTTCGCAAAGGCTTGAGTTACTGTAAAAATCGGCTGCGGACGCGGGGTTTAAAAGTTCAGATAAAGGAAAAGGTGGAAGGAGCAGAGGAGAGGGGGGCTAGAGGAGTGAAGCGCCCGTGAAAGGGAGAGCAGCCCGGGCAGCTGGATGGAGAGACCCTCCTGCTCACCGGACCAGCAAACGCTCCTGGTTCCCGCTCTCGCTGCGGCCGGGTCCCGATGCGGAGCACAGCAGCCCTCGCCTTGCTAAGGAAGGGGCAGGAGAGGCGAGTTTGGCCCACGCCGCGAGGCCCTGGCAGCAGCTCTGTTGTGAAAGGAGAGACCGAGAAGACAGCGACACAATGAAATTAAGGGGAGAGCCTCCTGTCAAGCTAAATAATTAAGTCCCAGGGTAAATAATTGATGCGCTCTCGATGTGGACCCTAAATCATTTACACGGCCGGTGTGTAAGCAAACATGCAGCGCTGGCGTTAGGACAAGGAAGGACTAGCACCCGCCTAGAGCAGGGTGAGCCCAGCAGGGCACCCAGGACAACTTCTGCAGGGAGCAGCAAGGCACCCACCAAGAAGGGCCAGTGGAGAGGCCTGGTTCGGATGCAGTTGCGCCATGGTTGGATGAATTATTCCTGCTTTACCTGAAAGAGAGCAGAGTTGGGGCTTTTCTCACCAGCAGCCACCACGAAGCCTCCTGAGGAGCAGTGCCGTCCTTCCCAACGTGGTCAAAGTAAAATTATCCATCATGTAAGCAGCCTGCTCTCTGGACGTCACGCTTTGGTAGGTACAAGAGCAGAGGAAGGTGCTACCAGGTGCTACTATGGGCCACGCTGCCCTGTGTCTCAGCTGATACTTTTAAACCCCGTTCAGCTGAGCCCAATCCGAATCCTAACCCTCAGCACCAGCCACCCAGCAGCACCTGTAGCTCAGTGCAGAGAAGTGCCTGTCAGAAAAAAGAGAGAAAATTTATCTAGGAAACAGCTGAGTTTCAGAACTGCAGAGTGTCTACATAAGGATGGATGGACGAAGAGCCAGAACCTGAAAAGGAAGAAGCATTTGGAAGAGCACAGAGGAAAAATGCTTTTTTAAGGGATTCTTGGAAACAAAGAGTAGAGGATGAATACAAAATAACATCAAGAAAAGATGTATCCTAATAATTAATTTACTTAATAGCTAAGCTATAGCAATACATTCTGTGCCATTCTAAGAACATGTCCAAGAAGAGAGCTGTTCAATGTTTTCCTGTGACTGTCCGGGGTCACACTGCAGCCTGCACCAGCACCCATGGGCTCCACTGACTGCCCAACACCCACGTCCACAGGGAGCTGCCCAGCAGCAGCACCCGCAGAGATAAGCTTATCTCCCCAGGGCTGCCCTAATCGGTGCCATGAGCCTAAGGAAGGAGCCACGGAGCAGAAAGAAGCACTGGGGGGACCAGAGCAGCCCCGGCGAGGGGTGCCTGGGCTTTTGCTGGGTGCCCAAGGGGGAGGCAGCTGCCTGGCCAGGCAGCTGCCTCCCCCTTGGGCACCCAGCAAAAGCCCAGGCACCCCCCAGTCAAACCGCATTGAATTCCCAGTGCAAACTGGTATGAATTTGGCGCCCGTCGTGGCCAGAGCCGCCCAGGTGCGACGCGTTGGCCACGTACTCATAAATGCCACCAGCCCCGCGCGCAGCCCCCCGTGTTTGCCCAGGCGCCTTGATGGGCTGCGTGTGCCAGCAGAGCCCCCCCGAACCCCCCCAGTGCCCACCACGGGCATGCGCCGAGCGCCTGACACTGCCTACAAACTCTATTAGCTTTGTAATTAAAAACAGCTGTAATCTGATCAGGTGGAGATCACGGTTACAAAATGAAGGAAGCCATTAGCAGGAAATGTTGTGGTTCAGGCAGACATCAAATCAGTTTAAAGAGATTGGATTTCATTGTTTTTATACAGTTACTCCATTACTATAATGCACCGGGCGCATTTACGCGGCTGGCGCGGAGCAGCGCTCCTAAGGCAGTAGTGACATCTATGTGAAACGAGCGGCATAAACGGAGAACTCCAAGGAGATGGCGGGGAATTTACACCCCTCGCTCTGCGGGGAATATTGAGGTACTGGGAGCTTCTCCAGTGGGGATTTGGGGGAACTGGCTTCCTACGCTGCTCCTTGCGCCCCTTATCAGCCTTTAGCCCCTTCGCTGGGGCTAAAAGGGATCTCTTGTAGCTGATCCAGAGACTTTTCCTCTCCCGTCAGGCACGGGCCGCACCCCGGCTCCAGCTCCCCAGCAGCGAGGTGCAGTGAGCAGCGAAAGCAGAGCGCCGCACGGCTGCTTCCTCCCGCCCGCCCGCCGGCACAGCCAAGGCGAAAGCGGGGAGCAAAATATCCCAGAAGGGATGTGGCCCTTTTCCTCTGCTGTGCCCCAGCCAAAAGAAGGGGCAAACAACCTGTGTTTTAAAAGCAGCAGACTGGGGCTCAAGTGCTCACAGCCCAACAAGGCAACCCAGAAGCACTGACGTCAGGAGGGGCTGTTTGCAAAAACTGCTGTGTCCCATTTGAGCTCAGGCCTGCCATGAATGAAGCCTATATTCAAAACACTCAGATACCTGCCAAGAACCCAGATCCCTGCAGAGAAGCCAGCACCGGCTGGTCCCCACTCCTTGGAAGGCCCATGTTGGTCACTGGCGGAGTGAGAAGGGCAGGGGAACGGGGAGCTTCTCAGTGTTTTGCGATGACTCCTCTTGTTTGCACAATCCCCGTGGAAACAGCGCTTCTAGCTGCTGGAGACACGCTCTGGACCTACCTACTGTGAAGGAGCAGTCCAGATCCAGGGGAAGACAGGAGCTGCATTCCCCCTACATCAGCCTCTGCATTTACTGCTCGCCCATGTCCTGGGCACACGACAAGGAACTGGCACCTCTTGGCTCCAGCTCCGAAAAAGTCACCCCTGTGCCCCGGGCTCTGGGTGTCCCTGCTGGAGCAGGGGGTTGGACTGATGATCTCTAGGGGTCCCTTCCAACCTCAACCATTCTGGGATCTGTGGCATAACGAGCACTGGATGCCTTACCTGCTCCGTGCCTCGTGATTCCCTCATGCAAAAGAAGTGGGCAGGGAGGTTTCATTAAGCTGTTGGTAAAGGGCTCAAGATGATGAGGGTGTGAAGGAAATGCAAATATTGTGCGATTTGGCTGTCGGAGAGGGAATTCTGACTCTCCCATAGTCCTGCCTGAGCATTAAAAGGGCTCTCCAGGCGATACAGAATACAGACGCTGCCCTCCCTCCCCCTCCTCTCTCCAATCTCCTAATCAGAGAGAGATAAAAAGGGGCCTGCAGACAAATGCTGAGCCTGCCTCCTACCCACCACGCCGATCTAAGCAAGCAGAACCCTCTGCTCCAGTCAAAACCCTCTTGGTTATCTCTAAGTCCCTCTTGGCTAGAAAATGGCTCTGTCATCTTCATACTAATCCAGTTCTAACATAAACAGGCAAAGTCTTTCCTCCTTTGCCATCACTTATCCCCTCTGTCTCCTGCCCCCTCCTCCTTCTCACCCCGAACTGTATCAAATGCATCAAAGCCCAAGTAAATTATGTTCCCTTTGACCCGCTGGCAGCAAGTTCAGCCGCAGTACATTAAAAGAGCAGACTCTGAGGTTTCATGGTCAGTGAAGACCAGGACAGAGGAGGAACTGCGAGCTTCGTTACCGCGTTACTTTTGCCCTTGCAATCAGCATTTGAGCCAAGTTCAGTGGTGGTCTAGGCTGGGGTTTGAGCTCAGCCCATTCGGAAAGGACAGGCCGGTTGTGTGATGTGACTTGCGAGCCCGGCTGTACCTGGTGGGTTGTCTGATCCAGCTGACAGCACTGGGCTGCTGCTCCCTGAGGACACGGGGCTGCGGAGGAGACACCGGGCACGCGGGAGGCAGCCACGACAGCGGGACGCGAGGAAGCTCCTTCAGCTCCCACCACATGAGCACGTGGACATCCCTCCTCGCAGACTGCCTGCACACGCCAGGCTGGCTTCCCCAGACGCGGGTCGTCCTCCTGGTGTGGTGTCCATGCCGTTGGGTCTGCTTAACGTGGTTTGGGGTCTGGTTGCAAAAGTTGCTCCTGTCTTTGTTGATCACAGTTTCATCCTCAGTGGCTCAGTGCAGAGAGGAGACCCGGAGCTGCCAAGGCCCAGCAGCTGCAGAAACGCTCCAAGGGAACATGTATGACTCAGGCTGGGCAGGATAACCAGAGCTCCCAGTTTTCCAGCCTGCTGCCTTTGAAGTATCTCAGAGAGTGAGAAGGTGAGGGAAATCTGAGAAAGTACCAGTAGCCTCTCTGCATCTCGCACACAAACTCCAAGCGTGGTACCGGCACACGACACTAAGATGCCCTGTTGTCCTCTCCAGAGAGATGTCCAGGGACAAGTTGACACCTCATGGCATCACCATGGTTTATACTTTGGCGTCTCTGGCTGTGTAGGTATTTCTGCCATGGCTCTGGACGCTGGGCAGAGAGCAAAGAACCCTCCTCTGAATTTGCTGGGATGGCCATGCCAATCCCAAAGAGACGGTATCAAATGTGGAGCCTACAAAGCTACTGCCAGCAAAATAAATATTCCAAAATATTTTTAGCATGCTCTTGCTCAGAGAGAATTTCTTTGTGTCCTTCTGAGGAGCCCGCCGGATCTTTCATCGGTTTGTTTTTCTCATTAGCCGGCATAAGCTTTGTTCTTATTTAATAAAGATTAGGATCTGCTGCCTCCAGCCCTCTCCTTTTGCTCCTCCGTCGGGCCTGTGGGGGCTCGGGCTGCAGTGACATGTTTGATGTCGGGCTGCGGAAGTTGAAACGCGGGACAGAGGCTGGCGAGGCTCTGGCCGTCGCTCCCTGCAGCAAGCGCCGCTGCTCCCGAGCTCCCTGGCACGGCCGCCCGGCGCTGCCGCTCGCAGGGGCTCCCGGGACGGGCGGCAGGGCACGGGAATCGGAGGCTGCTGCCTGCAGCGTCCGGAGATTTACAGGCCCAGCTGGCCTGGAGCACCGCAAAGGTCTTCATCAGAGCCATTAAGAGGCAGCGTGGGGAGGAGGGGGGCTGGCCACAGCACGTCTGATGCAAGCAAGTGCAGCCCACATAGAAGTCTAATAAAATATGAGATATGCCACAGATGGAGGAGCTGCTTACTCTGGCTTTGGAGGTCACAGATACATCATGGATCTTCCATCCCTTGATATATCATCATATTTGCCTTGCTATCTGGGAAAATAAAAGAACTTCCTTTCTTTCTTAAGCTGAGTCATCCCAAGGAGAGAAACGCTTCAACAGGACAATAGTCATGAACTCATTTTATGAGCTTCCAGAAGAAGGCAACGGACCTCCTAAGCTTGAGAACAGGATCTCTGCCAGAGGGCACCGGGGTGGCCAACTTCCCAGCGCTGCAGGGAACGGGTAGGGGAGGATCTGCCCCAGCAGGCACCAGCCCCGGTGCAGCCCCCTCACCATGCGGCGCCATGGCCCCTGGGTGCAAGGGCCACCACGGCACTGGGTGCCTTTCCACAACCTTTCAGCTGGTCTTTCAGCCACAACCTGGCCCAGGCTTCTCCTTGCAGGGCAAGGTGGATGATGCATGGCTGGGACCAGGGCAGCACGGGGCAAAGCTCGTGCCCTGGCCTTCCCGTGCCTGTGTACCCCATGCCACTGCCCTTGCACCCCGGGAGCTCCACTTCCCAGCGAGGTCCTGGTGTCTGCCAGGTCCTGCGTGTCTCTCCTCACTCGTATTCTCCACCGCTGACTGCCCGGACCAGCCAGGTCCCTGCTCTGGGCTTGGGATTAGTCACCTCTAGAGCAAGACTATATTTATCTCCCAAGGAACACTGCTTGTTCGCTTGTAGTAACATATATCTGCAGTTAAAAAGGACGGAGTGCCATTACCTTGGCTATCTGCAAACATATGTGTATTGTCTTAAAGATTTCATTTCCATTTATTTTAAAAAAATCTTTAAGCACTCACCTCACAGTAAAGCAGCTCCCCTTTTTAAAGCACGGCGCATTTTGCATATGCGTAACTTTGAAGGGGCTGAATAACTTCATGGCCAATAACATTTATAGCTTTGCTTTGTGCGCGGAGATAAGGCTAATGGAACGCGCCGCCCCGGGGCGGGAGCTGTTTGCCGAGAGGGCTCGGGAAGGAATCCAGGCCTCACCCCACGAGCGAGGGCCCTTCCCGCCCGGCCAGGTGCACGTCGGGCTCCGCGCGGCTCCTCCGGGACGGGCAGCGGCGGCTGCTAACGCTGCATCCCAAAGCTCCCATCCGACGCCAGCACTGCTGCACGGGGACAAGGAAGGGGCATAAGGGAGAACCAGCAGGGAAGGCAAATTTTGCAAATACTTTTCTAGCAGTCACAGTTGTAAATGAAGTCGCCCTCGCCATGTTTGTGTCACTTGGGTTTGCTGCCTGGGGCTATTTGAGAGCACAAGTTTTCCTGGCATGACTCCTCTTGGAAAACCAGCTTCAAATCCATATATGATAGTATTCATGGAAACCACAATTCTAATTTACATGCGCTGATTTCGCTGCCAGAAACTGGGTTCCCACCCAACCAGCAGATAGAAACACCGTCCTGTGACTTCTCCGCCCAATCACAACCAACGGAGGCACTTCAAAACTCAAATATTTTCCAGAGAATGATTGCAACCCACAGTTTACAAAAAGAAAATCTCCCCCAAATTCATGTGGTGGCTCAGCACCACGACTATATTCAAGGGAGCTTCCTCATAGACGTTTCCCAAGCTAAATGTCTCCTAGCAAAAAGAGAAAAAAAAAAGTGCAAATCCCTGAGAACTAAAACATTCAGATTCAGAATTTTTTACATTTTCTTCATTCAGATTTTTTTCCCTTCTTTTCTCAAGTGCTCCATACCGTGACATGGAGACTTTCTCACAGGGTGCCCGTGTGCAGGGAGGCACCTGTCCCGTTTGAGCCCATTTTTCACCGCGCGAAAGCAGGGAGCGAATCTCGCCCGCGTCGCCTGCGCTGCGCGGGGCAGGGAAACGCGCCCGCCGCCCGGTGCAATGGAGCAAAGGTTGGCAGCCGGGGAGAGAACCCTTAATAAAGATAAAATCTATTTCTAATGCCTATAAAAACCAAACCCAAATTCCCAGTTACTTCAGCATGAGCTTGGGAGATGGGGCAAAGGAGAATGGAGTTATTTATTAATAGAAGGGCATTTCAATGGAGATCTCAGGAGACGATAGGGGACAAATGGAGGTATTTACAGAATAATCCTCAGGAGGTTCTACACAGCTTGGCCAGGAGTCTCGACACCAGCGTGTCCTGAGGAGGGCTGTTTCCCATTCCCAAGAGGAGGGTTTTTCCGGCTCTGCAGCCTCACAGGGCCCTGGATTGCTGGAGCCTTCCCCCATAGCACCCATAGCGTGCAGGTTCCCCCGGACGGGGAGCCAGGCTGCAGACACGGCGGGGAGACCTTTCACCAGGGATCCCGCTCCCACCGGCGGGACCGCGAGCGGAGCAGCCTCCCCGTGCGGCATCGTGGCCTCCAGCCGCCGTGCGGCCTCACCTGGGGCCTCAACCTGCGCTTTCCACCTCCGCAGGCAGGAGACTCAATAAAATCACAGCCACTGCAGGTCTTGCTCCAGCTAAATGCAAAATTTGCCCCCTCAAAACTCCTCAACATCTCCTTCCCAACTCGTGTCCCCGCTACCTCACTGCAAAACTCAGCCGGGGGCTTGAGGGGAGAAGGGGAAACGAGCATCTGCTTAATTGATTTTGGTGGAAAAGGCAGGCAGCCACGGTGCTGTCAAATTAATTAGTCCCAGAGCAATTTTGCAGTTAGGAGCCACGCAAGATTAGTGGTCACCGCACCTCAGCTCCAGCGCGCGGGGGTAGAAATGGGGTTTCAAAGCCTCGCGCTCCTGGAGCCTTCTTAAAAAGGCAGAAGAAAACGCAAGGTGAAGGTGCCGCGGCTGCCGCCTCTCCCGGCGAGGCCACGTCCCGCACGGAGCCCCGTTCGGGACGAGCAAAGCCCCGTTGGGAGGCGCGAAGCCGGGGCCGCTCCGGAGCCGCCATCCCGCCGCCCCCGCCGCGGCTCCGGGCTCGCGGAAGCGCTTTGAAAGCCCCGTGCGGCGGCTCCCGGGGCTTCAGATCCCTGATTAGATGGGAATGTCTGCGGCAACCTGATAACGAAGCCCTATCTGAAGGGGAGGCTCCGGCAGCGCTCCCCGAGTCGAGGAGTGCCTATTGTTTGGGGAGATATTAGCATGCACGCGGGGCGCGCGCACCCGCTCCCGGCTGCGTATCGATAAGCAGGCCTGTCCGTGCAGCACCCCAGCCCCACACGCAGCCGCATACCTCCGCACGCGCCTCCCTGCCCTCGCTCCTTTATCGCCTCTCCATCTGCTCCCGCCTGCTGAACGTTATCTCTTGCTCCTCGCTCCGAAGCAAGGCCTGGAAAAGGGCAGTTATCGCGGGTCGCGCCCGTCAGCAACGGGGTGCTGGCCGGTGGCAAACGTCTTGGGTACATTTGCGAAGACTTCAAGGGTCTGCGTGGAGGGAAGCAAGAGGAGAAGGTCCCTTCAGATCAAAACCCTGCCAAATAGACTTAAAACCAGTACAGTAAAACGTCCTGGCCGATATGCACAGCCTGTTCCCGATTGCGCTACCTGAACCGCTCGCCCCTGCTGTGCTCCTCAAGCTGTGCAACCAGCTAGACTGTAGTAGTCTACCCCTACCCCTATACCTACCTGGCACTATGCATGTACATACAGTCTCCTGGTTATACGGGAAAGCAACGTAGTAGGAGAGCATGTTTTAAAGAGATTAAAAAAGATTTTAAGAATCTAGCTCGAGCCGGGAGGCACGGATGCTGCCGATCCTTCCCCACGCCCAGCTCCTGGGAGCGGGGCAATTGGGAGCAGCGCCGCTCGGGAGGCCTGGCCCGCCTGCTCCAGAGAATGCAGCCGGAGCTCGAGTTCCCTGGCACAGGGAACACGCGCTGGGGTAAGGAAGGCTTGTGCACTGGTAGGGAGCTTCGTCTTTCCAACCCCGCCAGCCTCTGCTGCAGTCAAAAGGGGCAATGCTACTTCTATTACCTCTCCCCACGACTGCGAGCAATTAACCCAGCCAGTTCACATTGCTCATGCAGAAAAATACGGTAAGACCATAGGTCTCTTTTGCAAGTGCCAAGCAAGAGCCCTTGGGCCCTAGGTAAAGGCAAACACGGCTCCGGACAGGAGGGACTGCCCTTCCTCTCTGGTGAGGCACTGTCATCTCCAACAGCCCGATGGGGCACACGCTGGTTTGTGGCCTGCAGCAGTGGCAGGGAGTGCGTGCCTATGCACAGCAATGCAACACGCATGAAGCCACGCGGGTACAGAAGGGACAGTGCCCTCCTCAGTGTGTGCATGCGTGTGCACAGGCTTCCACGTGCACGCATGCATGCGCACCAGCTCAGGAGGCAGAGCAGGACCCTTCAGCAAGGGTGGGTTTGAGCAGGGCGAGCAAGAACAGACTTGTGCTCAGCGAGGCTGCACAGCACACGAGCTCGCTCCGAAACAGGGCTGTATACTGAATTTATGAGCTCTTAAGTCATCACATTTACAATTTATATTCCCCAGTCTTTTAATCGCAGCAATAAACTTGGACTAAACCTTCACTGAGGCCGTGTGGAAATCTCACTGTTCCCAGCCTCCCCAGCAGCCCCATGTACACACAGTCCTCAGACAGGACTAGAACGTGACGGGTAGAATATGGGGTGTCTTCTCCAGTTTTTCACTCCCAGTAACAGATCAATCTTCCACCTGCTACCTTGACCACCCAGTCCTCCTTGCTGGAGGGAGGCAAAACACATTGGCAGTTCCTGGGAGGAAAGCACTTTCAGCAGTTCCCTACAATCCCTCTTGTCGTTTGGAGAAGAGGGCTGCTTCCCTTAATCAGAGGCTGCAGGTCTATGTGCACATCACCAGGATCCTCAAGTCAGTTGTGCTCTACTTGGGATCCTGCTGTCCCCTAAAGAACAGCCCCATCGTGCATTTTTACTCACAGAGTTGCTTTCTCACATGGGTCCAGAGAAGAAGGATCATCTCCAGAAGGTTTCCTGCTGGAGAGATGGCTCTCAATAGGAACAGGTCTCCAAAGTGGGCACACGTTTGCTCTCTGACATCTAAAATTGAGAAGGAATTGGCACTGATGAAACTACTAATGGAGGCAGGCCCTCCTTGCTTGGAAGAACCCCATGTTTTCAAAAGAGGGTGGCATCATTTCTGCAGAATGCTTAAGTGGCCTCAAATAACACATTGAACTGTCGGGCACAAACCCAAGCGATGGCGTGAGCCAGCACTGAAATAATGAGAAGCTGATCTACAGCTTTTCCCCTCTGGTTTATTAAATGAATGCTCCACATACCACTTCCCACTGACTGGAGACAGAGCGAAAATCCCAGGACGGCAACTCATCATCATTTCTTCCCCTGAGAAGATGCAGGGCCGTGGCTATGTATGGATGTTGGGAAGTGATAAAGTCGCTGCGGCTTCGCGAGTTACCACGGATCAGCCGGGCCGGGCTGCCTGACCGCGCACGCTCCCCGCTCCTTGCAACTGGGTGGTAAAACATGTTCGCTCATGAAGGGGCTGGAGCAGGTACTCCATCAGCGTGCTCCTGATAAGCGCGCTCTGCTGATAAGCTGTAGCTCATTAAGCCCCAGGACTCAACGGCTTGCCGTGCAATCTTTGGCCCAGAAGTCCCTCCTCTTTTCAAGTTGTAGCCCTTAGTCATGGAACTGGCAGCGGGAAATCGCTCCGGGAAAGCGGTCAATATTACATGAATTCCTGCGCGTAGGACATGGAGAAAGCAGAGTCACAGGCCATGCCAAGGAGGAGCAATGGTAGAAGAACTGGGCAACCATATTTCTGAGAGCAACCTCGCCGTAGCCCTGCCTGGATGAGGATATTGCAGGTAACACATAGGGATGACCCAGGCAACGAAGCTTAAGAGCTCTGGCTCTTAAGTCAGTCTGGGAGGACTGCCTAGATCAGAGGCAAAGGCACAGTTCAGATCACAGGCACAGTTGAAAGCACAGTTTGGGCTTTCCAAGACTGGAACAAGACCTTGCCCTGGATAATGGGAATGATCTAACATTAAAAAAGCAAAAAAGTCAGTACCAAGTTGTGGAAGAGCTGCTGCTTGCAGGCCCACGTCTCTGCTGCTCCTCAGGCCTGGGTTTCAGCGTCCTGGAGGTGCCTTCTCAGCCCATTCCAGCTCCATCCCCCAGCCCATCACCGTGCGGAGCCCGACACACACCATCACCACACGGGACACACAAAGCCTCCCTCTCGCCAGCCGCAGGAGTGGGAGGCTGGAATCCATGTCATTTAAGCTTTTTCTGCTCAATATCCACAGCTGCAAAAACAGCAGGCAAACTCCTGACCTCCTCAAACGAAATACCAGGCACCTACCCCCTCTACTCCACTCCATTCAGACACTCTTGGTGCGGCACCCGTCTAGGGCAGGTTCTCTCTATGCAGACACTACCCTTGCGATTTGAGAAGTGGAGAAAGGCCCTCTGGGGCTTTTCTTTAAATCTTTGTCTTTAAATCTTGTTCCTCAGGGCCATCGATCTCTTTGTTCCCCTACAAGGAGACTGGGGAGCACAATGCAGCATGCATTGCTCCACTGCACATTTGCAATTTGCATTTGCAATTCGCACATTGCACAATGCAGCATGCATTGGGGAGCACAACGCTCGCCATGCAGCATGACTTGGGAGCGACCTGCTCGCCCTTGGGGCCACCAACACCTCCATCTCCGCTCCCAAGGAGATCCGTGTCCTGCTCCCAAGGGCAGCCGTGCGGCGAGGTCCCCTCCGGAGAGGCAGGAAGGCGGCGGGCGCGATCCCCGCTCCGATGGGTCCGTCGCGGGGTGAGGCATCTGATGACAGTTTGACTGGCGGAGCGAAGTGTGACTCTTGTTTGTTTGGATAGTCAAAGGACTCCGAACAAATGTCTCGGGCTCGTGTTGTTTCAGATAAAAGGATCCCGGCCTTGTCACGGGATCAATGGCGCTGCCAAGAAAACGCTCGCAGAGACCCCTTTCTCCCCCACGCCTTTTTAAAATGAAAATAACCAAAAAAAAAAAAGAAAAAGGAAAAAAAAGTAGAAAACAAGAGAGAAGGAAGTTTTCACAGCCCAAAGACACTCACTGCCTTTTGGAGCAGGGTTGGCCAGGGTGCAGACGCAAGGATAGGATCACGGTCACAAGCATGAGGCCACCAAAAGCTTGGGAGATTTTGCATCTCGGTGCGCTGCATTTTGTTTCAGGTGGAACCTGGTTGACAAGCGCCCGGGCTTGCAGCGGTAGCAGGGTCTGCAGGAGCGCGGCGCCCACTCCCACCCGGCACCGTGCAGCAGCGAGCCCAGGAGGGCCAGGGAGGGGGTGGGCGCAGCAGAAAATCCCAAAGATCCTCGGATAATAAGCACCATTAAGGTTAGTCTGCCTCATGATTGTTTCTTATTAAAAAGAGACTGTACTTTATCTGTGCAGGATATGCTGTTTGGATGAGGGAATTAGCAGAGTGACTGCCTCCATATCATCTAATTAGCAAAAATGTTGATAAGCAGATACAATCACATATGATTAGGATCCTTTTAAAAAGCCACTCCATTAATTAAATAGACAGAAAGGCCGCCTCCAGCCCTCGCGTGCCACTGATTAGAATACAAATATTTACACTAATCTCACCTCCATCAGCCATGGGACACTTTTGAGTATTTTTAGTGACATCAGATTACTATTGATTTTCATCCCCAATGTCAGACCATTTTGTTAGTATCTGAAAGTGCTGCCTTCAGTTTCGGATGCTTTAAATCATGTTAAGGGTTTATCTTAATGACGCTGCTGATAACCACTGTTCAGGTCACTCGTACTTTCTCTTCAAAGAACACAGTCTGGGCTGGTTTTTATTGTTTGTACTTGAGATTTAAGATACGAAAAACATTTCTCATTTCAAAGCCTTGATTTCCAGGGATGGGACTGCCAGGATAGTTTGGGTCTAGTTAACTTGGTGTGTGCATGTCTCTCTCCTTTCCCTTTCCCCCTCTCTTTCTTCGACCCTTCCTCTTTTCCTCACAGACCCTTTTGGCTCACAGCAGTGGCCTCTGTTGAATGGCTGCTAATCTCTGTCGCCTGCTGCAGGCAGCAGACAGACAGGCACTGAGCTGCCCCCATTCCAGGATGACAAGAGGAAAACACTCCCTACTTTTCTGATGGCTACGATGCACTAAATCCAAGAGAGATAATCCAGTGCGCCAGCCAGTCTGAGATGGGCATTCACCACCAAAAATGATGCGTGAGGGAGGAGATGTTTCGCAGAGAGTGCAGCACAAGGCAGAATTCACCATCTTCCCCCCTTGCATTGCGCTGTTCCCTCTGCAATAGCTCATCAGCCTTGCTAAGAACCCCCCAGGACCCTCCAAGAGGCTGCTCAGACCTGCCTGTCTTTGCACTTTCCCTTCTGGGTAAGAGAGCGGGAACATCCACGGAAGTGATCCGCACATTTCTACTGCTCAATTGTGAATGGCCCACGCTGCTAGTGAGGAGAAGCCAGGGATGCCTTCTGGTGGCTCAGGTGTGGTGTGATAAGCTTGGTTCACGCAACAGACAACCATAGGAAGCACCATAGCAGTTAATAGAGTCCATTCGGTGAAGATTTCAACCAAGGCAACGTGTGAATGAGACAAGAAGACTTACCTGTTCCCTCAGCACAGGAGGGCACTGGGATGTGTTGGGATGCAGCTTGCTGCTGCACCCAGATTAACTTTTCCCCTTGCTACGGTAGCAATAACATTCTGCAGAACTATAACTCACAAGGCATGTCCCCCTTCTGGTTAACAAGACCTCCTCCACGTGGGGGAAGGCAGAACCCAAGAGTTTCCCAGTGAGGTGACTCCACATGGCCATGAACTCCTCAATTTGTTGCCTTGTACCTACTTCAGCTCCATCCTCCAGGTGGGCACTGAATGATGACTTTGAATGCTCTACCAGAATATAACAGGTACGTCGTGCTGGGATATGACAAGCACCTCCCTAACACTGGCCCATCACTGACCAACAAGAAATCCAGCAGAAGAATGCCCTTCACCAGTGACCATCAACTCAAACACCTCTCCCTTCCCCTGCAGAATTGCTTTGTACAGGCTGACATGGATGCCCCTAGGCTTCACGGCCCCACATGCATGGTATGTTTTAGGAGAGCAGCCAGCTCATACGCTGTGCATATGCTCTGTAGCATGGATGACTCTTGACTCCTTCCCAAAATGTGGGATAATGGAAAAGAGGGCAGTGATCTGCAACACATGCTGCCATTAGTAGGTGTTTATGACACTGTGTTGCAGACAGCTGAATTCTCATTACTGGCACTTCCTTGGAGACCTCCTCCATGCAACAATTCCCCATGCAGACATTGCATTTCCCACAGGAATGACAAATCCAGGGAACAGAAACAGATGCAGGACAACCTCTGACTGCATCAGCAAAGCTCAGCTCCTCAGACTGAACTTTCCTGCATTGAGTTTGCCCAGTGCCCCTGTGGTACACATGGGGTCAGATGCCCAAAAGAACATGCAGAAATGAGGTTGTTAAAGCTGTTATTGAGCTTCAGTCAAGGCATTTATTTTGGTACCCACAAGGGAGGTAAGCTCTTCTTGAAGTGTTAAGTTTGGCTAGAAATTAAGCAAAGATCATGATGATCATCTAACACGGTTTTAGGAATAAGATTTGGGGTAAAAAAAGGCCAATGTTTCATTATTTTAATTGTGAAAGATGTTCAAAATCCAGTTCAAAACATGACTGGTTCCAGCTTCCAACTGCTTTGCCAGTGAGCCTGCAGATCCCTCTGCTACTGCATTTCTGTTTTCCTAACAGGTTTATGCAAGCTACGCTCAAGCTCTCATTTTGAGACTCTCTTAACACCAAGAAGGTTTCCTTGAGTCTCTCCATCTACATCATGCCTTCCAAGCCCTCAATCACATTTATGGCTCTTCTCTGAACTTTCTCCAAGTTCCCAATAGCCTTCCCAAAGCGTGAGTGGCCAGGCTGGGTACAGCACTGCTACCCCTGCAGCTCCACTCTCCACAGGGCTCCTGTTATGCACAATACTTCCCTGGACCGCACACAAACGCACAGCGACTCCCTAAGAATCACACCTTAGGAAAGGTGCAGACAGAAAAACAAAGAAAACCCAACAAAACCCACAATAATCCCACGAAGTCTGATGTCATAGTTGCAGTTGCCTGATGTAGCTGTGACGTCCCAGCTGTGACATCACCCCTGTGACATCACAGCTACGTCAGGCAACTCTGCCATCCGCGATGTGATTGGCCGAGCCACCTGTGACGTCATAGTCCCGTGACTGGAGAACAATGGGCTCACAAAGCAAGCCCGGGGCGGCGGGGCGCGCGCCGCCCGTGCCCGGCCTCCCGTCGGGAGATGAACTGAGGCCAGCGCGGCCGCGAGGAGCGCGGCGGGCGCCGAGCGGGCGGCCAGGGCCCTGCACGCTGCACAGCTCGGCGGCTCGTGCCTGAGGGGCGCCCGGCCGCTTCCCCGCCGCTCCCCAGCTCCTCTGACATGGTGGATTACTACAAAGTCCTCGGACTGCAGAAAAGCGCCTCGCAGGATGACATTAAGAAATCCTACCGCAAACTAGCGCTGAAATGGCATCCTGATAAGAACCCCAACAACAAGGAGGAGGCTGAAAAGAAATTCAAAGCGGTTGCCGAGGCCTACGAGGTCTTGTCAGACCCTCAGAAACGCTCGCTCTACGACAGACCTGTTAGGGATATCAGGTCCCAGGGAGGAAGAGGTGCCGCAGGGGGACGCAACCCCTTCGACTCCAGTTACATATTCCGCAACCCCGAGGAGATCTTCCGGGAATTCTTCGGAGGGTTGGATCCCTTTTCACATGACTTCTGGGACAACTCATTTGACAGCCAAGGCGAAAACACGCACAGAACAAGTGGAAGAGGAAACGGTCCCAGCCTGTTTCCTGACTTCATGCGGTCGTTTATCTCGTTCAATTCGTTTGGGCCCAGTGAGCAGACCACCTTCTCCTTCGGGGGGGACACAGCTGGGTCTCACACCTTCAGGTCAGTCTCTACCACCAGTGAAGTGATCAACGGCAGGAGGATCACAACTCGGAAGATCATTGAGAATGGGCTGGAGAGAACAGAGGTGGAAGAAGACGGCCAGCTGAAGTCTGTAAAAGTAAATGGGAGAGAACAGCTGAAATGACGATGTTGCCCAGCACAGCATTACCTGCAAGGTGTTGGGAAACACTCTCATTGCTCAACAGATGGGATCTACTATGAGCAGTACTAATAAACGTCTGTGTTGAGTTCATGACACAACCGATGCAGACCTCTCAATGGCTTGCAAGAAGTACTTGCCAGGTGAAGATACGGAGTTATGCCAAATTAAAGAGTGGGACTGTACTAACTCTAGGTAAAGCGATACAGTGCTTGTTCAGTAAGTAGGTGCAGTGGATATACCAGCCTTGCTGGTGCGCTAAAGAGACCAGATCAATTAATATAGGACGAGGAGACAGTTTTGTTGATGGTTAGGCCCCAGGTAGAAGTTTATGACAGGCTTCCCACCTCTTCAAATAGACCCTTTTGCCAACGTTTAGGTCTGCTGGCTGCAAGAATAAAGACACTCGTGTGACCCTCATTCACAACCCTGAGGCTGAGTGAAGAATATCCTGCCTCTGGGCTTTAACGCTAGCATGGCAATGACATATGATAAGAAAAATATTCATTGAAAGCAGCTTTTGCACACAGGCAAGAAGGTGAGGGGAGGTTCTGTGGGTCATGGAGCACACAGTAGAGAGGGGCTGCCATGGGGATAACCAAAGGCAGACTTCAGTGAAGAACAGGAGGAAGAGCAAGTTGTTCCTCATAGGCTGTAAAAGACCATGGGAGATTTCTTGAGAAGGTCCTGAAAATTATGACAGGAGTCCTACAGGGAAGCACTATGTCACCCAGGTCACGTAAGGTTTGGAAGTGAGCAAGCAGAAGGTATATTTCGCTGCTGGACTAGGACAAGCCATGGTCCCTTTCTGTTTGGAGTCATTCAAGGGCTCAATTCAGACCAAAAGCATCCAGATTACAGGGGGCTAAATTTAGCTCCCTGGTGGTGCAAAGCCAGCTGTGAGGAGCTAGATTGGGCTTTGCCATTCTTACTGTCTAGCTCCCAGCTGCAAGCAGCAGTCCACAACTTACTTCTTGCAGAGCCTGGCAATGCAGAGGCAATGGATATAAGTTGAAACCCAGGCAGTTCCACCTCCATGTGAGGAGGAACTTCTTCACTGTGAGGGTGCCCGAGCCCTGGCACAGGCTGCCCAGGGAGGCTGTGGAATCTCCTTCTCTGGAGGTCTTCAAAACCCACCTGGATGTGACCGGGTGCCCCGTGCTCTGGGTGTCCCTGCTGGAGCAGGGCTTTGGACTAGATGAGCTCTAGGGGTCCCTTCCAACCTCAACCACTCTGTGATGCTGTGATTTTGTGGAAGGAAGTTCAGAGTAAAAAGAGGCACTTGTGTCACCACAGAGTTTGCATGAAAATGCCTGCTTGACTGTGCAGTGTAAATGGCAAAGCCTTCCTTTACAAACTAGATCAGAAAGGAGGTCCGAGTGCACAGCAACAGGCCTACGGACAAGCTGGATTTAACACCAGGAGCAGGGAAGGCTGTAATAGCCTGTTGTTCAAGGAGTATCTATTTTCACTTAATTTTGGTTTGGATCATGTGAGTTGATTGGTTTCATAAAGATCACCGAGGACATCTAAAAGGGGTGACAAAGGCGCGTGTCAGCATCTCCTGGAGCTGTAACCCGCTCCTTCCTGGAGATTACTCTGACCCTCTCCAAACACTGCACACATCATCCTACACAGCACGCTGTGAAGGTGCATCCCCCTTCACTTCCACCTTTGACCCATGCAAAATACAGCTGCAAACAGCTGCAAACTCTGCCCAGGTCTTTCCTTCGACTTGGCTCTCCAAATGCGTCTTCCCATGTGAACCTGGGTGGGGAGCAGAACCCGGCAGACAGCAGCTAACACACACCAGCCTGTCCCGACTCCAAGGTGACAGTTCCACAGGCGCTGGTGTCAGCCTCCACAGCCAGCAGAGATGTGGCCTCGGGATGCACCTGTTGCACTGGAAACTGAAAGGTCTTTGCTCAAAAGACTGTGCTGAAATCGGAACCGGAGTTGAATTCCCCACTCCTCAACCTCTTCATCTTGCTAGAGGTAAAATTTCGCTTCAGACTCATCTTCAATGTAATATTTTTCATCATATCCTTCAAGATTTCTTGATCTGTAATGAAGTTACACAGATCTACACACAGCTCAGACCTGGCCTGCCTTGGGTCAGCAATTCCATCCTTCTAGCTCTCTGTTCTTCTTATGAAAATGTGATTTCCCCCTTCAAAACTATATTTTAGGACACATCCTACATTTCCTATATTAGGCCATTTCCTCTATTTTAGGATATTTCCTAGGCAGTAGTGTCTCTTTCAAAAGCCTTCAAGTCTGATGGTACTCCCACGTGCATTGCTGGCCAGCCCTGAGGAACGCAGGCTCCAGAGGCCGAGCTCTTTGTTCGGATGCCAAAAGAAACCAGCTCCTCACCCTTCCAGCCCTGCATGGATGGGATGAGCTTCTTAAACCATTTCCTCTGCCTGAATACAGGAGGCCAGGGCACGGTGGGACACCTCCTGCCTCAGGTCACACGTGGCATCAACCCCAAGCACGAGGCAGTGGCTGGTGGCACCACGAGGGACATGGAGCGAACGCGGCTCCCGCGCGCGCGGCCCAGCCCAGGCAGCAGGGAGGCCCAGTCATTATTTTATTAGCAGGCCCACAACTACTTTAATGTGGGCTTAGGCTGCAAAAACAAAAACATACATAAAAGCATTTGGAATTACTTCATAAAATACTAAATCACAATATTAACCGACTGACCTTTGCTCTATGCAGACCTGCTAATTTTAGCAATTACAGCCAACAACTTGAACATATCAAGTGGGCAACTGTTTAACAATAATGACATCTGCTTGGAAAATCCAATTATGTCTAAACATCTTTAAATCCCCACTAGGGGATACCTGCTTTCTTTTTGCAACTGTTAGTCCCTGCCTAATAGGATTTTAAACTCACAGCCTGCTGCACACTGTGGTGGCAGCGGCCCCCTCTCCCTGGAGTGGCAACAACAGGGCTGCAACCACATTAGGCAGGAAGCGAGAGTCCCTCCTCGGACAGTGATGGAAGCGCTTTGATTGCCTGACAGCCTAATCTGATAGATGGTGCATTAGCCGGATCCCTTCACTCCCTCATTTCCCCTGCAGATCCTGCTCCCCGGCCCCCAGCGTTGTGTGCATTGAACACAGCCAGGCTCATCTCCGCAGATGGAGCTCGGTGCCAAGCAGGGCTCCACGGCTGTCAGTGCCCCGCGCTGGGCAACCAGAGCAAGATGTCCTACAGCAACGGCCTCAGACACAAGGCAGCCCAGAGGTGGTTTCCACCCAAGGCTCATTTCCAGGGTTGTTGCATGGGCAGAGATCCTGGGCACCCAGGATCTGGTCTAGCTCCCCAGGATCTGGTCTAGCTCCCCAGGATCTGGTCTAGCTCCCCACCACACTCCTCTTCACCACCCTCCAACCACAAGAGCTGTTTGCCAAGGAGGGCAACTCTGGGCACAGGCAGCAAACTTGGCATGGAAAATAGTTTTGTTTTCTGGGTTGACCTCTGTTTCTTTGCTCTCCCTGTCTCTTTCCTTCCTTCCTTCTCCCCAACAGACACATAAATCCCTTCCCTCTGCTCGCAGCTTTGTGGGTGGGACGCCAATATCCAAGCCTGTTCCCTTCTAACAGGAATCCTTAAAGACAACAGCTATACAGTGTCTTTTGCAGCCATATTTCAGGCCTGTAGGCTCTTCTTGCCAAGAAAAGCGACATTAGAAGTAACTGGGATCAGTGGGGAAGAACTGAGTACAACAAGACCACCCAACTCTGCAATAAAGACACCCCAATGCAGACCAGGATCCTCTATGCCGGGCTTATTACAAACAAGTAGGAAATCATGGGTTCTGGGTTCTTACTCTGGCCCTGCTTATGTTGCTGCAGACCCCTGAGCTCTACTGATCTAAGCAGCACTGGCACCACGCTCAGCTCCCCAGGCCCTTCCCCGATCACTCAGCACCCCTGGGCTGCGAGGCCATTGTCAGATAGTTGAATCAAGATACAAGAACTGAATATTTCCGTCCCTTCTCCTCCCTCCCTCCTTCCCTGCTCAGCCAGCCTGGCTCTTCTCTGATGGAGCGTGCAACAAAATCACAATCACATGTTTGCAGCCGTAGGAGTCCATTGGCATGGAAGCGGCTGTGATGTCACACCAAACATTTCCACCCTATCCCATTTCTCCAGCACAGTCTCCGTTTTTATGACCCCATCCTGAGATCTGCAGGAAATCAAATTGTCCCCATTCTATTTTGAGCGCTGGTGTCATGGCACCAATACATAATGATGTGGTGTCAACCCAGAGAGACTGGAGCGCTGCGCCGCGGTGTCACAGCCTGCTCGCTTTGTGCAGCTCCGCGGGCTGCGTTGCAGCCCTGCGGGTGCCACATTCGTCGTGCTGGGAGCGCTCAGGACACGTATGTGGTGCTAACAGGAGGAACTGAGGGGCAGGGCACGGGGTAGGACTGGCTGCCATCCACTGGCAGCTCCTACCAGCCATTAGATGTTAGGGCATAAACCCATTTATACCCAGTTAGGGTATAAATGTACCAGAGGGCAGAACAAACACACAGGCACGTGATGTGCAGTCTCTACATCACGTCCAGGGGCTCGCAAGCATGGGAAGGAAAGACCCGTGAGATGCCAGGCAACCCCAAGCAGCTGCATGCATGAGAACAGAGTGGTCTGGGCAAGACAGCGAGATGCAAGCAATGGAGAAAGAGATATGGGGCCAACAGATACTAGCGAGGTGCCAAGGGCAAGAAAGCAAGTGGCAATCTGATGGAAACAGGAGAGAGGTACAAATCCATGCCAAACTCTAGTCTAAACTTGGATGAGTGGCTAAAGAGAACGAACCCTGCGTTAAACCAATCCCCTGAGATTCAAACTGGAGTTCACATCCCACTGTGCTCATGAAACACTTCTTGATGTTTTCCACCAGCATGTGAACCATGCCCCTGAAATAACCCTTTGCAACTAAACTGTAGTAAGATCCATGCTTCATTTTTCTCCTGCGCCCAAATTTTAAGCTCTCCTCAACATCAGATCTAACACCAGGCATACACAGAACACTCCCAACTTAGCTCTCCAAAAGCAAAAAACCAAGTACAGCTTACCTGTGGGCCACAGAGCTTATCCTTCATGAGAGGAACTTAAGACAGCTGCAGAATCAACACCAGCATAGCAGGAAACAGCATTGGTTTGACTAAAAAAGCAGCAGGAGAGATGCAGTGGTGGCCTGTACCCCTAGCAAGAAAGAGAGCACGTGGCAATTATCAGAAAGGGTCATGGGAGCTCTTCACATATTTCTTCTAACATGAGAGACAGGACAGTCAAAATGGTGCAGACTCAAATCCTACATTAAGAACAGAGCTCCTTCAAGAGAACCATCTCCCGCATGCTGGGTTACGATCTCATGCACGCAGACAATTTGGGAAAGCTGAAGAGGCTCTTTGCAAAGGCAGGAAGCCCAGGAAGCACCCCCCGTCCTCCTGTGTGCTTGCTCCTCACTGCAACTCAAAGCACAGGTAACACCAGACAGGAAAGGGCACTCACCCTTGGGGCATTTTATTACTGATGGAGCTCTACTGCCTTCAGCTGAGCCTCATCGAGACTGAATATGACCCTGTACTTGCCTTTAGCCCTGGTGGCTAATCTCACTCTCCAAGTAACCAACTCTGAGACCAGACAACAGCTTTCTAAGCTCCTGCATGGGGAACGTTAGTAATTGGAGATAGCAGCCCGGCAGACTTGCAGCCTGAGACAACACGTCAGTTCCCACGAAATCTCTGGGTCATTAGTCATCTCCTCTCTGCAGCTTTCATTTTCAAACCCTCCTTTATCTTTGGCTATGATTAGCGCTCAATTGCATTCACCTTTGGTCACCCTCCAAAAAGCACCAGGAAAAAGAGCTCATGGGACTTGAATACCACCCACTTCTGAAGCTTTCAAGAAAGTTCTCCAGTGTTCTACTTCTGTATCTGCCTTCCCATCTTCCATGGGGCTATGCCCTGTAACTCTCTCTTCATGGTTGGCAGCAAGATTGTGCCCTTCCTTCCCCAGGCTCAGACCTCCCTGCTGCCACTGCAGACAGCTCCTCACTTTCCCATGCCCTCAATCACTCCGCGCCTTGGCGCGGCGATGCCATCCACCCTCTCCATTCCTGTTTCTTCTCCTTACCTTAAATTCCCTCTCCCCTCCCTCCATTGCCTTCCAGGAGCTACTTTCCTTCCTCCTGCCACTTGCTAGTATTTTCCTTCCTACTTTGGATGCCTCACTCCCATAAACAAATAATTGCTTGAATCACCCACCTAAGAAGCTGGCTGCTGCCCAGCCCAGCGTGTTTCCCTTCTCTTGCTTGTGTGGCATTTGCCAGGTTAACTCCTGCAAGACTTTGACCATTTAACGATGCCATCTCGACCCACTGTCTGCTCTCTGGCCAAACTGGAGACCACCAGCAGACCGGAGGGCTGAGGCTGCCCATCCAACACTCCCCCACTCAGGGAGTTTTCCCTAGCCCGTGTTTCCAGCCACACAAGGAAAACCCTCAACAGTGTCTGAACAGGAGCAAAACGAGGCCCAGCAGCACCAGGTGACTTGGCAATGGATGACATCAGTGTTAAGAGACAAACACACCAATATGCTTGGAGTGAGGAGCCCATGTGCACTGATAACATATTTTTAATCTTTTTTTTTTTATTATTTTATTATTCTCTGTCTTGTGGTTCCTCCTGCTCCCGGAACGAATGGGGGGTTTTATTGCTGGGGTTAAAAAACACGAATTTGCATTACATCCTGGCTCCCGCTGTAATACTTCAGTCTTGTTTCTCTCTCGTCCCCTCTCCAGAACAACTGATGCTATCACAGCCTGATTTAATTTCAAAGACGGATTGTGATTTGGCAGTCGGGGGAAAAAAAAAAAAAAGCCAAGCTAATCAAAAGTCACCATCTGCTGCGTTGCCATGGGGATATTCCTCCCCAATAAATGTGCTCTTTGCCAAAATCACAGATAACAGCACTATAAAGGGTGGGAGGTGGAGGGGGGAATCAAAGAAAGAAGTTCCAGCACTAGGGGGGAAAAATGCAAGAGAGAGAAAGGAGGGAGAAACAAGAGACAGAGAAGTGGGAGAGAAAGAAACAGGGACTATTGAGCAGAAATGACACATGGACCAACCTGGGAGAAGAAGGAGGGAATCAGAGAGACTAACAAGCAGCAAAGAGTGGCGATGTGAAGGAGGGAGACAGACAACTGGATAGGAGGAAGGAGGAGATAGATGCTCTAGATGCTCTGCTGCGTAAGATGCAAAAGCTAAACAAGCAGAGGTAAGGGAATTCTGCTCAAGAGAGCTCTCTGGGGAAGGGGAGAAAACTGAAGCACCAGTGAGAGCTCCCAGAAGTGTTGGTCAGAGCTCAGGAAGAAATCTTGATGCCATTTACACCATAAAGTTACTGGAAATAAAGCCCTGGATGGGAGGAACAGCAACGCGCAGGGATGCTGAGGATGCCGAGCCCTGCAGCTCTGGCGGGCCACGTGTGCCATCGGCCCTGCAGTGAGCTGGACAGTCTGTCACACCGCAGCACCGCGCCTGGCCTGGTGCGTTAAAGCACGAGCTACCTGAAAATGGGCATTTTCAAGCTGTCCTGCTCAGGATGGCACAGGGACAGCCAGCAGCCATCCAGTAACTGCCGTCGCTTTTCACTTCCCATTGACTTACACAGAATGCAAAGACAACCAGCGTGCGCACATAGGTTGTCACCATACCTAGAGGGCAGCAATTCCCACGTCTCGCTTCCAGGAACCAGGAACGCCGGGGCCTTCCCCCATGCCGCATCCCAGGCGAGGGCACCGGGCAAGTCGGACGCCCCATCGGGGAGAGGGTCGCCTCAGCGGAAAGGAATAAAAGCCGTTAAGATTCCAGGTCACCATGTGCTGCCTGCCCTCTGGCCCTGCTCAGGCTGTGCACTGTGTGCCGAGCGCTCCTATTAACCCCCACCAGCTAACAGGGCAGGCATCCCGCACCGCTGCCCACCCGGGGGACCCGTTAGCACCCATGCTGACAGGATGGCATGAATTATTCACCATAGAGACACCACGGGCTTTTTTTTTTCTGCCTTTTTTTTTCCCCTCCCCTGGTAGAGAATTATTCAGGAGCAGTTCACACATTGCGAGAATTTGTGTCTCCCAAAAATGACAGGATGACTTTTCCTTGAACTTGTTTTGCAATTCGGAGCTCCAGCTCTGATAAGAAACGGTCGCTGTGTGCCGACTGTATGGACGCAACACTGGGCTGCCCATCCCCAACAGTCAAAAACTTATATCAGCTCTTCTCTCTTTCCTTTACTCCTACTTCCTCCTTTCCACGTGAGGACATACTCTAAAAACCATAAGTCTTTAAAACACCGCCTTATTCTTCTTGGTAATCACTTCATAGCCCTGGCTTTGCACTTCCAACCTGTTCTCCCCAACTGGGTGAAGGGTTTGTTTCTAAAGGAGAGCTAAGGAGCCTCCCTCTGCAAAACTCAGAAGCAGAGGTTCCAAAGTATTAACTAGCATGTGCCCCACAGTATCAATAATGCTTCTTTAACCTATGTTTGAGGAGAGAGCTGGCTAGTTGGAGTGAATTAATTTAAAAAAATAGAATGGAAGATACCGAGGGCTTTTTTTTTTCAGAGTAGATTTAGTGAAGGCCAAAGGCATTGGGCCCTCTGAGCTCAAATGACCTCACGTGTATGAACCAAGCACAGGCTGCTAGAGCAGCCAAGTACCCCAGAACCTCCCGACTCGCCCACATGAAGAGCCCCATAAAAGACTTCTGCTGTCCAAGGCAACAGCTAAGAAAGCAGAGACAGCCGTGGAAGTGATGGGACATCTCTGGATCTCTCCCTGATCTCCAGCCCAGCTTTGGCACTGTATGCACAGGCTCTTGTGGACACTCTCCCCTGGGATGATGCTAACAGATGAGTTCATCAGGTTGGCTAAAGGCCTCTTTGCCAGCACATTTTCCATGGATGTAGGATGTAGAACAGTGCCCTAAGGGAGGTCTTTGGGATTATTAGGGGATGGCTCTAGTGCTCAGCCCAAAGATGGTCCACAGCTCTTCCCCACCTACACTGTCTTTGGGGCAACTCATAAGGAGGATGGAAGAAATTCACTGGAAATGAGAGGACCCAAACTTGGGGAAGAGAAGACATGGATCTGGGAACTGGAGAACCTGGAAGAAGAAGAAAAAAATAAAAGCATGGGAAAAACTCATGAGGGCCAAGGAACACAAGTGGGAGAGAGGGGGAAAGCTGACCAGAAAATGAGCACAGGGAAGATTTGGGAGAAAGAAGGGCAGGGATAAAACCACACAAAATGGGGCAATGCTCGTGCATTAAAGCACAGGACACAGGCACCAGAGAGCAGACAGAAGGAGCCAAGAGAGCCACAAGCTGAAGTCATGAGATGAAGGTAACGACCCTCAAAAACAGACTTGCAAAACTCCTTGAAAAGCTGAAACTGCATCAGTACGTGAGAAGGAGCAGCACGCACAAGGCAACTGCCAGGTCACCCCTGGGAGAGCAGAGCGGCCAAGGGAGAAGGGACAACAGCTCTGCCGTCTGCTCTCCAGAGCTCCCATGGAGATGGCCTCCAAGGGCGCTCGGGCTGCACCAGCACCACTTCCCTCCCCGCGCACAGGAGAGCGCAGCGCTCCGCATCCACTGCCTGGCAACAATAACAGGAAGGGACATCGGCCACCCCACGGCCACAGGCTGCGGAGGCTGACTTATCGCCACCGCTTTTGGCTGCCTCTGGTGCAACCTGAACAAAGCTGCGCCTAGTTTTGTTACGTTCCCATGGAAGCCGCTGGCCCACACCCAGAACTTCTTTCTGCTTCAAGTTTCCAGCGTGATCGCTGGGAAACAGGAGCCATTCGGTGCCTGGAGAGGACCTGCAGCCCTGGCTTGCAGGGCTCCGAGCAGCGGCCACCGGGACAACCCACTCCCTGTTGAACAAACCTCAAGGCTGCAAAGCCACAGACGAAGGGCTGCTTTTCTGCCGGCTCCTGGAGCAGGGCCCTGGCGACAGCTGCGCTAGGTGTGAGCACAGACAGCGCCCGCTCCTCTTGTTGCTCTTGGCATCGTGACGGGTGCCAGTGGTGCACGTTTCTAAGGAACTCGCGGGAATAGGGGTTTGCTGCCAGCAGTCCACCCGCCTTTACTTCGTATTTTCCAGACAGGTTTCCGCAGGGTTTCTACTAAAGATCCAACAGCCATTTCCTACGCTGAGGAACGAGGGAATGAGTCTTACAGCGGGCTAGCGTTGAGTCTCGTCAAGGGTGCACTGTTCCAACCTGCGAGCAGGACATTAAGCCCTGCCTTTCCTCGCCCCCCAGCCCCGTGCCCGTCACCACGCAGCAGGGCAGCGTTGTGGGGAGGAAGGACGGACGAAGGGGCCGCATCCCCTCAGCCAGCGCAGCCGGGCACAGCGGCCGCGCGGCAAGGAGAAGGCTGCCCCAGGTCCGCACCCCGAGCTCTTTGGGAGGCTGCTCCGTTCCCTCTCGCTTCCTCGTCCCTGCTCAGGTGACCCTTGCTGGTGCCCAGAGCTGCTGGCAGCTCTGCCCCAGTCCAACCCATGGGCACGAGACACAAGCAAAGCAAAGGGACACGCGAAGCAGCACGGCCAGGGATGCAGCCCCCATCTCCCGTCTACCAGAAAGCTTGCCCTATCCCTCTCCCATGGCACGTCTTTCCTTTCCTCTCCTTTTCTCTTACTTTCCTTTCCTTTTTTTCTCTTACTGGGTTTTTACAACATTTTCAGGGCCAGAACAAGGGGAAATCAAGAAAGAGGAGGCACAAAACCAGGAGAGCAACAAACATTTATATCAAATGAGAGAATTTTGTCAAACAAAACCTTTTCCCATTCAGTCAGCCTCTCACTACTACTACTACTTTTTTTTTTCCCCAAATTAAATGGCAAATTATACTTATCAAAGAAAGGAAGGTAAAGAGAAATCTGAAAGGCTGCGAGAAACCTTTAATTATTAGTATAGTGGCATGAAAAGCTGTTGAGCCCCTTAGAAACGTACATGGCCAATTATCAAAAAATATAAGAGATGCAGAAAGAAAGGTTTGTCTAATAAGTATGAATCGCAGGGCCATTTAGAACATCAGTGTTAAAGCATTAGAGTTAAATGGAAAAGTAAAAAGGGGCTGATGGTTTTAACTATTTCACAGGAGGACAAGAGGTTGATACTGATAAGACAAGCAGTATAGTGAAGTTAATTATCTGCGGCCCTTGGTGCACAAAGCTTTTTGAGCTGGTGATTAATAGAGATAAACCATTCAAACTGCACATTTCTAAGGTGAATGAAGATGGCAGAGGAGCTGCACAGCCTCAGCATACTAACTAATCCGAGGGCGCGCGGCGGCTTCATCCCACCCCATCTCTGCTCCACAGGGAGCTTTGGGGAGCAGGGGGGCCTGAACTTCCCAGCACTGCTGGGGTGCTTGCTTCATCGGAGATGAGGCTTACCCCTAATGAGCAGAAATGATCTGTAAAAAACAAATAAAGCTTCAGTGTCACCAGAGGAGTGCAAACTAGAGGTTGGATGCTGTCTAAAAGCAAATTTCTAAGCTCCTCTAAATTTCTCACCCCATCCTTTGCTTTGGGCAGGGAGGCTGGTTGTCTTTTGGGGTACAGAGAGCACTTTGCTATGGTGGCCTTTGCTGTGAAGCTTGCAGCAGCTTCAGCATTCAGTGCTGTGCTGCAAAAGCTCCCGAGCTGGACCTTGGCAGCGCACTCCACTGCAGGCAGCATGAAGTGCCCCTGGCATATCCACAATGTGCCCCTGGTATATCCACAATGTGCCCTTGGCATATCCATGAAATGGCCCATCCATTGCATCTTCCACAGGGCAGGGGCTGCTGGCATGAACGGGGATAGGTGGCGAAGGGTTAAGAGTGCTTGAGGAAGACCTGTGTCCTAGACAGGACTTCTGTTTTAGAACCACAAAGTACCTGCACAGATGATGCAGGGATGGAAATAAATTGAATGGCCTGGCACTTTTGTGGGAATTGGGAAACAAAGATGCGAACACGGAAGGATTGACTCAGCCCTTCATCTTTCTGAGAGAGATAAATCAGGCACCATGAGGTTTATCATGTTCAAGTCTGGCAGATAACACCTAAAAAAGTGGACGGCCTGGATGGGCAATCAAGATAGACAGATCCAGATCTTACACGCTTTCTAGCCAGATCTCCAGACCAAAGCAATTTAGATGTGCTCCTGTAATAGTCATAACCTCCACACTCTGTGTCAGACCTTTCTCTCTTGGAAAGTAAAAATGTCCTCTGAGATTTCTGAGACTTTCTACTAGGCTCTTAGATGGTGTGAATGCTAGTTCCGAGACAGCAATAAAAATTAAAGCCGTAAGAAGAAATGGATTCTGTTTCTGAGCTTCACAAACTATTCGGTGCTTAGTTTTCTAGTTCAATTTGAATTCTAGGATAACTTCGGGGTTGGCTGTTATTTTCTCCAAAGTGGTTCCCTTGTCCTTGATAAGTTTGGAAAGGCATCTAAACTTCAGCATCTGCAAACAAAAGAATCTTATATTTTTGGCCAAACTAAATTAAATAAATTTTGTGTTTGCTAATTGCATCCAGGCCAACGTAGCGCGGGGCCAAGTTTCAGCCCAGTGGGATTTGCACATGGCCTGGATACAAGCTATTGTAAATGGGGATCCCTGAAGGAAAAGCTGACAGATGGTGATTCTAAAAATGTTTGTCAGAGCCAGCCTTTGTGACACATAAAACCCATAGCCAAGGGGGTCCCTGAGCTTGGGAGATGGTTCTGAACTACATGTAAGGCCAGGGAAGTTTGCTAGTACCAGAAAACTTTTACTGGGACTTCTCTCATTGTCTGCCAAAGCCATTTCTGCTCATCCCTAACTTTCTATGCTTTGGTGATTTGGATTAAAAAAAAAAAAAAAGAAAACTGGACCCACATGGCACTTGGTTTTCTGATTACCTATCCCAAACTGACTCTCATTTCCATGCTATAACATGGGAGGAAGATGGATGTACCTTATCCAAACAACACGTAACCCTCCTCAGCTAGTCCTGCAAGCAGGGCTGCAGCCTGGCTTCTGCAACAGGGCTTTGGTGAGGAAACTAGGGCTCAAATCAAAACGAAGCCACATCGGCCCATCTCCCTGCTGGTGCCACTTCTCTTCTAACAGAGCAACTGCAGTGGAGCTCTGGACCAGAACAGAGCTCATCTGGCACACATCAGCAATAGGCAAAGGAAAAGTTGGCCTTCTCATTTCCCCTCAAGTCTGGTGGAGCATGCCAAATCCAAGCATTTCGAAGCAAGGAAGATATGAGCCAGAAAGGAATTTCCAGCTTGGCCCCACTTGCAATAGTAACATCCCAAGACACCAGCAGCGATTTCCCAAAAGGGTCGAACTCAAACATCCACTCTGCAATCAAGATGCATCCTTTGAAACTCCAGGCTTCCCCCCTCGCTCCCTGATCAGCGTCAAGCTCCTGCTGTTGTCCAACAAACGGGTTCAAGTAGCTTGATGCAAACCAGGGTGGGGGAGAACAGTTCAAGGAGGATAATGGGCCCTGAGGAACTCGTGCCTGGCTGCCCATGGGTGGCACGGGATGCTGAATGCACCTGAACAGAGCCGGCGCTTGTGCCGAGCTTAACAAACCATGGAGGCATCTGTGCGGAAGGGGAGACGCAGACGTGGCTCCAGGACGGCTGCACGAGAGGTTACAGGGCCCTCCAAAGCCAGTTCAAATTACATATCAGATACACCCGCCCAGAAGCAGGCTCCAGACACCAGCTGCTGATTTTTAGACTAGAAAAGCCTTTTCTTAGTGGCACAGGTGGCGAGTCTGGAGAGCAAAGAGCACCGGAGGCCTCAGGATCAGGGCCGGTGGCCCCGGGACATTCCCTGGAGGCTGGTGCCCAGGTAAGCAGCCGAGGTCCTGCCTCTCTGCACCGGCTCCCACCGTGGAAAAGACTCGGACCCGGCCGCCCAGCCACTCCGCAAGGGCATGGGCTCAATGTTCAGCAGTGCCGGGTCAGAAACCTTGCAAAAGAAAACAGCACCCAAGGAGATTCTTGGTGCTTCCTTCTCAGCTTGCTCAAAGAAAACTTTTCTTCAGTGCAGCTTCATTGCTGCCCATGTAACCAAACTATTATACAAGTCCTGCGAGCTGCCTGGACAAACAGACAACTCTTCTCTGTGAAATTATTGAATCAGTTTTGCTTTCTCCGTGCAAATGGCAAATTAGAAGTCTGCAAAGATTTTGGGTCCCTTTTAAATGTTCTGCAAGTAAGTCTTTTACTTACATCACTTATCGCAGCATTTCTCTGAAAACCAAAATTGAAATTCTTCGTCTGACTCTACGTAGACATACGTCACATGACTGTTTATTTCTGCTTAGTTGATGGTCAGAAAGTTTAGAAAAATACATTTAAAAGAGTTTAACATGAATCTCTGCTTCTTCAACATTGTCTTTTGTTAGCTTATTTTGCCATTTTCCAGTACTATTCATGTATGTGTGTGTGTGTACGCAAACACACACGCATACACCCCGAGATAGCCATGGAAAGTCAAAGAGGGAACAGACGGATCACCAAATTTTCAGGTGAGAAGACTAATTCGCTAAATAGCCATTTTTGAAAGACACTCTTCCTTTCTTTTTCTTTCTTTCTTAGAATAGACATTATTTGCTTCACATCTGTGTAACTATAGATGGAAAATTAAAGAAACAAGAGCTTTTCTGAAAGCTTCCCTTTACAGAAATAAAAAAACTTCACCAAATGCATCAGATGCCATGATAGACACACTTAGAAAAAAAAGGCATGAGAAAAGGGTCATTTGAAGCTTTAAGTTAAAACAAGAGGCTGTGTTATACAGGAAAACCAAGCTTTCCCTCTCATGGGAACTCACCTTTCTGAACTCTGACACCAGCACAGGGCTCTGCATATTCCTCTGGCTCCTGCCATCTCACAAGACCCTGCAAAAGAATGTACTGCTGTAAAATCAGCGTGAATTCCCTGGGGAGTTTGTTTCTCCAGGAGAAAAAAAAAAAAAAAAGAAAAAAAATCAAATATATAGATCTTCTTCTAGAGGCTTGCATTTTCCCACAAATTTCTTTCTGTACAACGTTTATTTAAGAGACCTCTACAAGGAACGTTAGGGACGTGCACAGGCTCCGGGTGCTATTGCTGTTTTGATGGGTCACGCACACTCGTTGGGATTGCACAGGGCCCTGCACTGCTGCACGGGAGGGTGCACACAGGGCAGGAGCTTGGGGGGCAAAGGAGCTCGGGGGCCGCGGGGGAGCTCAGCCCACGACCAGCAGTGTCACTCCTGCAGAGACATCACAGATGCACCCTTAAAAGTTCAGGGAGGTACATCCAGACCACAGCATTTGGAGCAAGAGCAACTAAAGCTCTGGACATTTGGCAGAAGAGAAATGGAAGAGGGAGCCTGAGTGTCCAACAGCGCCATTCTGCCCCAAATTCCAAAGAGATTTTTATCAAGCATAGCACAAGCCCTCCAAAAAAATCCAGTGTTGCAAGTTTGCTCCTATCTACCTTAGTGCTTTGTTACACCCTGCGGGCAGGACACAGCTTCTAAACAAACTCTTACCTCACCTATCATTTTTTGGTGGGCTTGACTTGATCGCACTGTTGCAAAGGTCATTTATTAGTCCTTCTCCTCGAGATATTTCCTCCCTCCAAGTCCTCGCTCTGCTATGGCTGCTTGTACTGCCAAGATCGCCATGAAAAAAATACCCCACGTTCTTTCTGTTGTCCCATTACGGGCAGGTTTTGCTCTTCCATTGCCATATCTGGAGAGGAAATGATATAACAGCGGTGACGTCTCCAGGAAGATAAGGACTTAGCCAAAGCCAAATCAAGTTACTTCATGCTTCAGCTATTTATTCCCTGGTAGCCATAGGAATTTATTCACGGTCTTCAGTCACTGTTGACTTTAGTCACTAGCTGACTCACCTTCCTAAGCTCGCTCTTAACGTCTCCTCTTCCAGCGCAGGAAAGGTGAAGCTCTGTTCACTCTTAGACCAAGAACTGCTTGGGAAAGCAAAGAGATTGGGAAGCACCAACATTTCCCTGGGTGCATCTTCCTTCTGCAAGCCATAACTTACCCATCCTCCTCCATCCTCCTCCTCCTCACGGCTGTGCTAGGCCTGTCTTCATTCCGCTGTCCCAACCCATTACTCTACTTACTTGTTTATAGTGGTGCTCCTACACTAGAGGGGTTTTCCAGTCTTCCAAGGCAGGACAGTCCCTGGCTCAGAGTGATAATGCAGAATGGAGAAACTCTCCCAAAACACGCTTGTGCTATGACAAAAATCCATCAATTCAAAGGCATAATCTAGATGTCCAAAAGAGCAGGTTTGGAGCACCCTCGATCACAATGACGAACGGTGAAGTTATCCAGCACCTTTCCAGATGAAAGTCTTCTGCAGAATAATTAGTAGATGTCCTTGGAAGAGCCAGAGTTATTGAACGCTGTAAATTAGCAGGCAATACTAGACACACGAGAAGCATATTCCAGCGCAAACTCACCGCTATGAATTCTTTTTTTCCAAGTGGTATTTTAGTGCAACTACTGAGGATAATTCACTAAAACACCCTAATAAATTTGCTGAAGTGCTTTTTTTTTTTTTTTTTTTTTTTTTTTACAGAACCATGTAGCCCATATGCTCAACTCCACTCATTCACACATCAGTAAAGTTAGGCACGTACTTGGCATTTCCAGACTCTGGGGCTGAATTCAGACATGACAAAATACAAACGTGCAGCACCGATACAAAGGGCTAAGCAGCTGGTGGAAGGAAGGTGGACATCAAAAAGATTATACAGTCACTGGGAAAAAGCTAAGAGAGATCACGATGAAATTCTGCATATAAAGAATAAAGAAATCTTAATTGCAACACTGTGGGGCATTTTACTAAAAATAGACAAAATTTAGAATTGGGAAAACTTTGTGCAATCTAACTTCTTTTCTGGCAGAGGTGACGGTGACCATCGCTGTGCAGATTATAAAGCACACAGATTGGAAAGATGTGGACACGGTACAAATGTTTTTCAAGCTCACAGTGCGTTTCAGATTATAGGAGATTCACTTAGCCACTATTGGGAAGAGATTTGATGGAGCCACTTCAACTGCAGTGATAACTGTTTGATTATTTCTGAAGTACCTAAGGACAAAACAGTTTTTTTTCCACGTCTTTACATTTTTTCCTGCTTCACAATCCTGTTTCTGATGCTAATTTCAATTGCATTTTTATTTCAATATATAAGAAAGGCAAAAGAATCCTTCACAAAGCACTTTCATAGACTAATACAAAATGGATAAATTTGGTGATATCTTTGTTATCTGTATTATCCTCTCCCTCACAGGTGCACTAATACCTACTGCTTTCACATATATGCATGCACACAAACGCATACACACACATATATAGACATATATGCATCTATAAAACATCTTCTTGCATGCCCAAATCAAGTAGGTAGCTGGCTGAATTCTAATGGTTTCTGCTTGAAATGAACAGTGCTTGCAAAATTTTCCCATAAAATCCCACAATTCATTTCAAAATAAGAGGCTAAACGAGAGACAAAAGAGAGGGAGCGAGAGAAACCAGTGCTGCCGAATGTATATGGAGCCTGGACTACTTCATTTCTGTGTGTTGAAACTAATTTGTTGCATTATGTTTCTATCTCTTGCATGTCCACATTGCCACAAGGTCTTATTTTTACAAAACAGACCCATCATTCTTTCCCACAGGATGAAAACACGGTTAAATACTTGCTGTAAAAAAACCATTATGTGATGTGCTAGCCAAATGATACACTAATACTCCGACGTAAGTGCTTTTTTGGCAACTACTCAAAGGAGCAAAAATCACATCGTTTTCAACCCCAGTGATGATAAGATTACACAAAAGAAAGCAAAATATACAAAACGGGCTGATGATAAATATTGTACAATAAATGGGGAATAAGTCAGTTTTCGTGCTGTCACACCCTTTGCAGTTTTCTATAATTTTTCCATCACTTGAGGCAGGCCCACCAATTATTTCCATCATATTGGGTGTCCCCTGAAAAAAAAAAAAAAAAAGAAAAAACCTGACGAAAATAAGGATTTGAAAGATTCCTTTTCAGGAACTTCCTCCACCAACTATTTCCTCCTTTTCAAATGGGGCTTTCAGAAAGGAAGTGGTGGCCAGCAGGAACATTCCCCATGGGAGGGACCCATCTTCCCTTCACACGTGGAGGAGCAAGAATAACCTCATATGAGCCAGGGCAGGAAAAGAAATCCTCCTTTCATTGGCAGCGTGTTCCAGCCGGATAGGTGAGCCCGGTGCCGCGTCCAAGATGCTACCTTGGCTTGAAGGGCTGCATTGCAGGAAGACATTGAGGAGCCCAATGGCTTATGTTCTCCCCTACTTACTTCAGTTGGAAGTAAATCAAGATATTCAAGAAAATGTGCAGAGTTGGTGGAAATGTTTCTTGCAGCCTTTCACCCTTTTTTCCCACAGTTTGCAAATGCAGTTTCCTGCTTTCTCCGTGTCCCCTTCTCCCTGTAAGGGCCCGTGGGGCCGGGGAACGCGCTCCCAAATGCCGCGGCTGGGCCGGAGCTGCCAGCCTCAAGCCCAGCTTGGGGTGTTTAGCGACACCAATCACACAGCTGAGCTCTGCAGGTAGCTTGTAAACACAGTGGGCAAAAAAAAAGGAACACTTTGGAGCTGGCATGGATTCACCTGCATTTTGATGGGGAGCAAGGATGCCACTGGCTTTCTCATCACTCCCTCTCATCCTGGCTGCTGCGGTGGGTTTATCCACAACCTTTAGACGTCCAGCTTGGACTAGATGATCTCCAGAGGTCCCTTCCAACCTCAACCACGCGGTGACTGACGCTGCCAGGCCCCTCTGCAGGGGCCAGGGCTGCAGCACAACTCGCGTGGCTCTTCATCGCTTTCCAAGGGAGGCGAGATGGGCTGTTACCGCTTGCAGGATCAAACGGGTAAACCAGAGGCAGGGAAGATCGCCGCTCAGCCTAGCGGGGTTTGCACTCCCAAATCAAGTTACGTGGATGCGTTATAGGGAGTTCGCATTGAGGGGAGCCAATTACCCCCTTAGCACTAATAGGAATTACACCGAGGCTTCATGTGAGAAGATGCGTGCAAAATAATCTCAGCTTTCCTTCATTTATTTGGAATTCTTTTGCTGAAATGAGGCAAAAATGGATGGATTTTTCACTCCTCTCGCAGGCCAAGGCCTGGACGCTCAATCCAGGCTTAATCCAGTCTCTTCATTCATAAGCCTGGAAGGGGCTCTCTTCCCAAATGCTCGGTGCAGGGCTCAGCTCTTCTACTCCCCTCGCAGCCTCTCTTGAGCAGCAAACAAGGGCAGAAACCCGCAGAGGCCCTTTGCTGGTAGGGAAGAGACGTGCCGGGGCTGTGCCCTTTATCTCCAACTTCCCCTGCGCCGCTCACGACCCGCGCCAGCTTCTGCCTCCGGTTGCTCCTGTTTATCACCATCTCTTTGCTGGCAAGTGCCCAGCGGACACATTTATTCCCCGTGCAGTGCACAGAGGCATCTCGAACAGATACCTGTAACCCTAATGACGATTCTCTCACGAAGAAAAGGCAGCAAAATTAAATGCAAGAGGCATATTACCACACTTGTTTTAAATTGATATTTAATTAAAAAGTTAATTATTAATTAAGTTTATCAATTGCACATCAGTTGTTCAATAGAAAAGGGCTCATTCATTTAATTATCTGCATGCAACCGATAGTATATGCTTTTTAGCCAGGCAAGGTTATCTCTGCATCGCTTCTAATTCAGATCAGTTTAGCTTCTAATCTATCGAGAGTGCTTCCTTTTGCACGCTTTGGATTTGATCTATAAATGTTTACTTGCAGAACTGTGAGGTATGAGGAGCTGATCAAATAAAGGGAAGCGCGGCTCGGAGCGGCGCTCGCCACGGGGCTCTGCTGGCGGCTTCTTGCAAAGAGCTTCGCGGGGCACTCGCTAACAACGCGCCCGCCATAAAAACTGCAGCAAAGATAAACAGCCATCCCGAAAGTATGTTAATAGCCCCAGCAATGGGGGATCTTCAAAGGGCAGGAGGGGCCGGGAGCAGGACGGAGGGAGCGGGACGGAGCGGCGGACGCCAGGAGCGCGGCCGGCCGGGGCAGAGGTGCTGCGAGGCGGCAGCTCCGCGGGGCGCTGCCCGTCCCCAGCTCATCAAAGGCGCAGCCTGCAGCTCCCGCTCGCCCTTCTCCCTCCTAGGTGCTAATCAGCAGCTATGTATAGGGCGGGTTGGGATGCCTGGCAAAGCCTGCAGGAAACTCGCCCAGTTCTGGCACAATAGAGTGAAGGGAAACAGCCTGTAAAGGCTGGGACTGCAATAGTCTAACAAATTATTATTTTGTATTTACTTTTAATTGCAAACCGTGGTCCTATTGAGCCGCTGCTGAGGGCAGGCTGCAGTGTACGTACTGAAAATGCTACGGGCTGCTGGTTGATCATCATGTTACTGGGGAGCAGAGCTGCCTGGTGCTGAGGATGCTCAATCCAGAGAAGCTAATCATCACAGACAGTTATGGATAGGTACCGAGTAATTAGAAACTGCCAGGAGCCAAACTTTCTCCCATTCCCGAGGTTCTGGAGAGCTTCAGCTCCAGAACCTGAACGGCAAGGTCTCCATCACCCTCAGTATTTCCAATAACCATTGCACAATAGGAGGCTTTTCACAGGCAGCCACAACAACAAGATCCCTATGCAGAACTTTAGGATCTAAGATAGATCATGAACATGAGGCAAAAGGTGCTGCACACCACGGTGATTGAGGAGCAAAAATAGTGGGAGAAAAGGCAAAACACAGAGCTGATGGCCTTGAATGAGCAACACTGAAGCGGGTGCCATCCTCCTTGGTTAATCAGGTAAAGGAAACATATATCACCAAGTAAATAGCTCCAGCACAGGGGTTCCTATAACCCAGGTGATTAAAACCCAGGTTCTAACTCTGTACTTTAGGTGAAGACAACAAGCTCCTCGATCTCCTGAATGAAAAGCACTAACGGGAGAGGGTTTTTAAAAGGAAAGTAATTTACAATGGGATATTGCTGGGGAAAGTAAAGGGAGAGTAAAAGGGGTCATACAATTGGAAAGAGGATAAAAGAAATTTCCAAGAATAGTAACTCCATGTTTACAGATGGGTGCATCTTTGCCAACTCTGTGCATAATGCACATTCATCTTGAGCAGATATTGAAGTGGCAGGACTTTTTCAAGCAACAGTGTTTACACAAAATGACTAGTTTGGAGCTGAACACACTAGAATTTGAGGAAACTCAAAAATTTACACTGAACAACATCATCACTCTATCTGAGAAATCAGAACAGAGGAGTCTGGCTTAACTACTGCGGATGTGCAGCAAACAGCAGTCTGTTTCTCCAAAGATGTGCCCTATCAGTTAAAATGAGAAATTTATCATGCATCTACTCACAGCTATTTTAAAAGAGGCCAAACACATCAAACCACTGATTTATAAGCAAGTATTTATACCAGTTTCCTTTCTTGACTAGCAGACAGACCTGGAAACTCTCCTTCCTGTTGTATGACACGGTTCAACGCGGCACTAAGCCATGGGATACGCCTTTCTTCCAGTGACAGGACTGAAGTGGAGAAAGAGAAGAACTTCCACATAGACAATATCAACAAAAAAGTCATTTAAGCAAGCAGCTCTGAGAGATGGGGCACAAATAAAGGCAGTTGTTTTGTTCTTTAAGGTATCACTGCAAAAAGAGATGGCTGAGAAAGTTTTGGCTGGAGCTTTTCTACAGCTAGGGGAAATCAGGGAGCCCCTTGTGTCCCCTCTCCCCTGCCTCCTTGGAGGATTTCTCTGATATTTAGTAAGGAATGAATTAACACTGCAACTTTTTCCTCATAGCAGCACTAATTTAGTCTGTCCTCTCTGTTCAACCGGCCTGTGTCATGAAACCAGTAACAATTTGAGATCCTCCAGCTCTAAAGACTTTGTGTTTAAGTGAGATTAAAACTGGGCATTAGATGATAAAGATGGCAGGGGAGGGGTTCAGAAAGGCACAAGCCTAATTTGTCTTCGGATTCCTGGATTGAAAAAATAGTTGGGAAATTTAAACAATTTTGGCATGTACTGAGAAGCAGAGCTTTCAGGATGAGACTGTTCATTTGCAAGAAGGCAACTGTCCCCTTCCTATCCCCCTGCAGATACAGAAGTAAACTTGAAAGAACGGGGTTCCTCCAAGCTTGTGGTTGAAGAGGACAAACACGTGCAACTCTGGGCATTAACTCAGGGCTGGGACCCCAAAAGGGGACCTCACCACTCGACAGCAAGTTGGAAGCAAGGTATCAATCAAGGACTGGGTCTTCATGCAATACGTGGGTTAAACCTTTGGTTTCAAAGCTGAGTCTTCTGTGTCCTTCAGTAATCCCAGGCTCCAATGGCAAATAAACGCCGAAATGCCGCTGGGGAAAGCATGTTTGTGTGAGATTTCCAACCCAATTTTGCAGACTCAGATGTTAGGCAGTTTAGATAAGGGGACGATTAGAGGTCTAAGCCTTAGGTTTGAAATACCCAGACTTCCTGGAACCACTGCTTCAAATCCCGGCAGGGCTGACTCAGCCCTTCAACCTTCTGATGAAGATAAAGCAAACTCCATGGAAAAGTGTCACTTGTGACTCTCCACCGGCAACATCCCACTGGAGGTGAGATAACGACGGTGGAGCCTCCAGTGCAGAAAGACATTTGTTAGATGATGGAGCTATAATGCCCGAGTCCATCCACACCATGTTTTTCACCAGTACTTTCACTCCTGTGTTTAGGGAACCTCAACTTTTCTAGAGTTTTGCTGTCTTGGGCTCCAGCAGGTCCTGCTTGCATGTCTAGAGTCCTCCAAAGCTTCTGGAAAACCTATGGCTCCTCCTTACCTTCCAGCAGTGTTATATATTGGCTGCTTAGTAAAGTTTGTGAATCAGAGAAAAGTCCTATAGAAGAATATAACATTTTTTTTTCTGAAAGCCAGTGCTGTAATCCAATCATTGTTTATTTTGTAAAAGGAATCAAAGCCCAAGTCTTTGGGATGCTCTTCACACTAACATTTAGCTTGCCAAGCACAACTACCCAGAGTTATGAGCAAACTATTTTTAGCAAATAATTTGAACTAATGGATATGGCCTTTCTTCTTCATTCTGTTATCAGACAATTAGCCAACAGGACATCTAGTACACATTTCCCCTTCTGAGTTATTCACAAATATTTTCCTTTAACAATTTCGGCTTCATGGAGCACTTGCAGCGAAAACTTGCAATTTATTCTCTTGTGGCATATTATGAAAATTAAGTCAAGTGATCAGGAGCTTTTCCAAGAAAAGATAAGGGAAACCGCATAACTTCTGTAACTATTATATATGGCAATCACAACTGATTCCATAACTAAATGCATGATTTGAAATGCACTTATAGAAGTACTGAAACATCAGGGATGAACCTTTGCTTTTCACCAGCATTCACCCCTTACAAACCAAATGCCAGCAAACCTGGTTCAGAAACACACTCTGGAAAACAGAGTGAAACTCTGCAAAGGGAAACGGGTAGAAGACCAGTCTAGTTCTGTCATTCTTCTGAGCACCCCGAGCCCAACAGATTGATCAAAGCAAGTCTGGGTTGCAGATACTCCACTTCTACTAGGCCAACAGAAAAACACCAGTAGTAGTAAAACTGTAGTAAAACTGTAATTCAGCCCCTTTCTTTCTCTCCTTCTCGCTCCGGTAATGCTGCTTACCACTGCCCTTTCTTTTTCTTCCCCCACACAACACCCTATCTTTGAGTCAGGCACCCTCCTGTCACTGTTTTTACTGGCAAACAGGCTCAAAAGTTACTGGGGAAAGGAGCGTGACCCACTTCTTTCAGGTCTGAGCCTAAAAATGGCTACAGAAATCATACATGTACATAAGAACACTAATAACTAAGCAACTTAATAGAAGTCTTTGCTTTCCAAATAAAAAGGCCCACCTTCTGGTTTTTAATTCCAGCTAGCATTTCCATTCTGCTTTGCCCTGACTTATATTGCAACTCCCCTGGGACTGTGTCTTTGCCTTTTTATTTGCTTTTAAAATGCCTTGCATGCCCTGCAGCATAACATAAAATAATCTGCAGAGCTGCGAGGAGAAAAGTCTCCATGAAGACGCGCCTGAATTTTGTAATGAAATTGTCTCTGTCTTCAGGTGCTCTGATGAAACAACATTTCCATGACAGGGTTTTACTATCATGAATACTTGCTTTTTTTTTTGATCATTTCATGTTTGTATCCTCATGCAGACTGCCATCTAAGCTTGGGTAAGCACTCCCATCAGAAGGGACTTTGTAAGTGAAACTCTCCTGCTCAGAGAACAGAAGGAGTGATCTTGACCCATCCCAATTCTGCAATAAAATTCAAATGTGGCAAACCAGACCATCCAGGCTTCTTTTTTTTTCCCTTTCTTTCTGTCTTTCCCCATCCCTCACCCCTCCCTTTTCTTTTTTTTTTTCAAAGCAACAAACATTTTGTTGAATAGTTCTGAATAATGACAACATTTGAAACCACTTCAGTCTGTTGTAGATCTCAGGGGGGAAATTGAGCAAATAAATGACTCGGGATAAATCAAATCACTCTGTTCTAATAACCGTGTCTCTCACCCTCCTTATCTCAATCGCTGCCCCTGTTTCTGGGTGCCCCGGCTGCTCCCCATGCAGCTCCTAGGCTGCTCTAGGCCAGCCCTGCAGCAGCCCCCATCCCACCTCCTCCTGCCAGGCTGGCACTTCAGTCCCAGCTGGTCTTCCCTTGCAAGGCTTCCCTCTACACAGACCCCAACTCTGCAGCCAGGTCTCCTCTGGCCACCCTCTCCGTTGGCCGCAATGTGCTTGGGGCACCCACGACCCGCTCGACTCCCCAGCAATGGGGCCCAGCTCCTCTTTGTCCTGTGAGCAGCTTCTTACACAGGCGAGACCCCTCTGCCCTACCTCAACCCCAACCCTACGTCAACCCTCACCACCTCAACCAGACTCCAGGGCCTCTTCAAAACGCACAGCAAAATTAAGCAAAAACCTTCCTTTTCTGCCTCTCTGTGCCCCTCCATCGCCTCTAGGCGCTCTTGCTGTTCCCCCTTTGAGGCCGTAGCGGGGCAATTTGCAGCCCTCCCTTTCAACGGCCCTTGGGCACAGTGTGCGCGGGCAGCACCCCGCGCCGTGGCACCGTGCAGCCCTGGCAGGGTGCGCGGGGAGGCTGAAGAGTTGGGAGAGCTTAACCCTTGGCTTAACCTCCTAAGCCCATCTGCCGTCACGCAAGCGAAGACACACGCCCCAAACATGTATTATCTTCTCAGTGCATTCGGTTCGGGAGCAAGTTGCGTTAAGCAAAGGTACGTCGATTGATAATAAACCTGCTCCACACTGTCATTTGTGGGTGATTTGAAGGAAAACAGACCATGTAATCAGGTCTAAGGGGTCCCTAATACCAGAGACGCTGGTGCTGTCAGCTATAGAAAATAATTAGAATGTTATCCCTGTGGCAAGGAGAATGTAAATACATCTAAAATACGACATAATGACATTCTGCTCTGTAAGCCAGGGGATCTGCTTCAAATAAAAGGGCCATTAACACAACAATTAAAGCCGAGGGGGCCGGTGAAGCAGGGAGCCGGCCTGGTGCAGGGCGAGGCGAGCGAGCGCCCAGCGTAAATCTTTCGCCATCCCGGCCAGGAATGTGACTATTAGCCCTCTCATGACCCGAGGGCTTCCCAATAATGCATCTGCTCTCTGTCAGGGCCCGCGTTTCGTAACGGCCCCCCGCGCCCGCGGAGGGCCAGCTCCACGGTGCGGCGCCAAAGAGGGAGTCGGCGGCAGCGCCGTGGCTCCACGCTGGACTTTGGCCCCTGTTCAGCAAAGCACTTAAGCACATGCCCTAGGACACGTCTAGTCCCAGGGAAGGCAGGAGGGGTATTGAGAAGAGAAGGCTGGGAGGGGATCTGATTAACGTGTATAAGTTCAGGAAGGGAGAATGTAGGGAGGAAGGGGCCAAGCTCTTCTCAGTGGTGGCCAGTGATAGGACAAGAGGAAATGGGTACAAGTTGAAACACAGGAGGTTCCATCTCCAGGTGAGGAGGAACTTCTAGACTGTAAGGGTGACAGAGCCCTGGAACAGGCTGCCCAGGGAGGTTGTGGAGTCTCCTGCTCTGGAGGTCTTCAAAACCCACCTGGGTGCCACCCTGTGCCACATGCTCTAGGTGTGCCTGCTTGAGCGGGAAGGTTGGACTAGATGATCTCTAGAGGTCCCTTCCAACCTTGAACATTCTGTGATATTCATGTACTCAGAGGTGACATTGTGCTTACCAGCTTTGTCCCATCAGGACCACTAAGTTTTTCCACAGCAGAGATGTGATTAGGCCTGTTTGGATCTTCAGCATTTCTCACCCTGGTCTTCCCTTCTCTTCACTCTGTTGAGGTGTGGTCTTGCTGTCTACGTTGAGCTGCTCTGTGAACTTCCTCACCGCTTAACACTGGTTCGGGGATCAGCTGAGACCTGAAGCATAGAAAACATTGCATAAATTTAGACACAATTCAAAGGAAATAATGTCACTCGTTTGACTGTCCAGGCAAAAGCAGACAGAAAGTCTTGATATGTATGAAATATGGACATAATATTTTATGAAAGTCCTATAAACACTATAAAAATCTTATGGAAAGGACAGACAAATGCTTGGAGAAAACAGCTGTTGTCTCCTCCTGTTCAGTCTGAAGAAGGAATAGACAATGATGAAGCCTCCAAACACGCTAGGAACTCAAATTCTGGGCAAAAAGCACCTAGTGCCTCTAGCACTGAGCATCCGAGCACTCTGTCTCTAACTTCAGCAACTTGTATGCAAAGGACAAATATCGCAGAGCCTGACATGACCACCTTCCACAATGACATCAGGTTCAGGCATTAGTTTTCTTGGAAGGAAACAGGCATTTTAGGCCATAAATACAGCGTTTGTTTCCTTGTAGACATAAAGTCTTTATCAAGCTTAAAAAAACCTTTTGGATTTGGTGACTTTTTTTTGTGGTAAATGTAAAATTTTAGGTATCTTGTGGAAGTTTGAGAATGCCAGAAAACAGGAAATGATACTGACCTGCTCGGTTCTGCCACACAGGAAGAGAAGGTACCAAATTCAGCTGTTTGGGAAGATTCGTAAGAAGTCACTGTTGTTATACAGATCCTCTTTTTCTAAAATAATGGCATAAGAGATATTTCAAAAAAGTCACCAAATTTTACATTTAAGCCACACTTCTTCAAAATCCCAAGCAACACGGTCCTGTGCCCTTCTTTAGGCATGCAAGCATTAATCCCCCTACCCACAAAAAAGTGAACAGTTGAAATATTTGCAGTAAATATAGCAACTTTGGCAGCTATTTAAAGGTGACCTTTCTCTTTTTTTAAAGAAGACAACAAATATCCTGCCAACCACTGATGAGTAAGGAAGACCTAAAGATAACAAACACAGAAGTCATATTTATCTTATGAAATCATACAGGACACTGAAAAAAACTATTAAAAAGACACACAAAGAAAAATTCTAAGGAATCCTTGTGTAAGAACTGAGGAGCTGGGTAATGCAAGGTACTCCACTGAAATTTAGGACTTGACATGCAGCATTACTTGCATCTCATACAGCACGAGCTGGATGTGGTTGCCAAGAAGCTGTGGATTTCAGCACCGCTTCCAGCGGGAAGGAAAATGTTCTCATGCACAGTCCAGTCTAGGTGGACACTCAATCCATTCCCTACTGATGGATGCAGGATCATCTCCCTCAAGAGGATGCATTTGTGCCTGGTCCAAGAGAGAACTGTGCATATCAAGGTACTGCATCCATCACAGTAATAGCTGGCTATGGAAACAATTAAGTAAGTGAAAATTAGCTACGTGTCCAGTATGGAATAATCTTTGAAGGTTCTCCTTACAAGTAAACACAAGGATAATAACCAGGGGATAAGCTAATTAGTCATGCAAATCTGATGGATTTTCAGCGCCTACTTCCAACCACTTACTTCTAAAGAAGGCATTTAGTGTTCTGAGTAGTGCACAGTTCAGCATCCAACTCATGTTAGTTGAGCAAAAGAACAGTCCTTTAATCTTCTGACACTTTGGTCCTCAATGTGAAGCACATGGAATTTTTCCAACAGAGAAACAAAAAGAATGATAATATTAAGATAATATTAGCAAAAACTCCCATGGAACCAAATGAAGTGTCGTTCACTGACGGATCGCATGCCTGAGCGTTGTGGACAGCAATAACTTATAACCTGTGAACACAAGGACAGCAAACAACACATTTGTCTCTTTCAATTACGTGAGCTGCTTTATATAAAGTAGAGCTAGTAAAAATGATCTGAAATAAACAACCTCCAGTCTTTGTAACCAAGGTCAGACTGGCCAAAAGGGCTCTGAATGTTCCAACAAGCTAGGAACAAGTTTCTAGACAGCTGGAGACATTTTGAGCAAACACGGGCCAAATTAAACTGACGTGGGAAGCCAAAGTGAAACCAGTAAAAGCTTGCCTACTCAGATGACTTTTGTTTGAGCTGGAAGCTAAATTCAAACAAAATTCCTAGGATGATACTGATTCAGCCACAACGGCAGTCACCTGAGTCATGTGATAAGCACTTGGCTTTAAAAGCTCAGCATATCACTCCCCAGGACATTTGTGCATCACATCCATGGAAAGGAGAACGAAGAAAAGAAAGAAAGGGAAAAATAAAAGCTTTTGTGCAAGCCCTGTGAACCAAGTCCCCCATGTCTCTTTCCTTCCAGACATTTCTGAAAAAAAACAACTCACTGGAACCACAAAGAACAACAACAACTGAGCAACATTCTAATACGGGACATCCTGCTGGACCAGCCAGAGCCAAAGGGAAAAAAGAAAGCTACAGAAGTCAGAACTCAAGTTGGACATTCAACCCCAAACCTTACATTTTAAGGCTTTTTTTTTTCTTTCTTTCTTTCTTCTTTTTTTTTTTTTTTTTTCCTCCCCTCATTTAAACTAATCTAATCAATTGGTCACCATAACGGAGGGTTCTATGAGCTGGCTTAGTTAGGTCCATCTGTGAAGAACCATGGAACCAAAGCCATGTGTTCAAATGCACGCACATTAGAAAATGTGAACAAAAGATCAACTCTTGTGTCTTAAAACGTCTATAGTTGTTGATTTTGTGCATCATCACTAATAAGGACCACAGCACACAGTAGAGCACTTCTATTGCTTGTGCACCAATCAGTTCACTAGAAAAACAGATTATTGGTTTACTTTCACTGATATTGACACACAAGCCATGGACAAAAGTTTATCAAGGGTCAGTGCTTGATGTTCATGAGATTACCTTGGAAATGGCAGCAGATCAGAGAGCATGAGAAATAAAATCAAATTAGATTAATGAAAATGAGAACTATAAACAAGATAGGAACATGGGAAGAATTTTTTTTTTTTTTTTTTCCCCCAGAAAAAGAGTAATTATCTGGAAATCTATGAGGAAAATTCCCTCATTAGCGCTTCAAAGATTTCTTTAGAAACAGAAGTGTCAAAATTTGGAAGGGTAGTAACATCTAGTTATACTCTTCACCTGTGTGGTGACACCTACTGTGCTTCCTTCCTAGCATGTGGGGAGTAAGATTTCATGGCTCTCCTGAGCAGAGCAAGGGCATGTTGCAGCCCACATTTCCATGCTGGTCCCCTGGTTCCTCTGGAAAGAAAAGGCTATGAGGATGGTGCACATCCAAGCCTAGTCCCATCATGGCTGGACCGCGACTCCCAACAGGGAGTCCATCAGAAAATGTTCCTTTGGCCCTGCTCAGTCTGTAGGATGTCTTCCAGAAACGAACCAGCTCCAGAGCCAAGCAACCTATGAAATGGAACCTGAGGCTGGACCTCACATCCCAAATCCAGCAGTCAGTTTACCCCAAATACAACACTGCTTGCTGAGTTGGGTCCATACAGGCACCATGCACCTCAGATCCATGTCTTGCCCCATCTAACACTCCAGAGGGGTTTAACTCTCCCTTTAATAGTCACTCACCTAAAACAAGACCTATGTCTTCTGAACCCCCTCCAATTGTGCTCTATTCTCCTCTACCACTGTGCTAACTGCTGGTCTGCAGCCCCACAGAAATAAACTCAGGGAATGAATGGCCAGTTCTTGTTGCTTGCAAGAACAAAACCAACCACTCACTTTCATTTTATCTAGCATGGCACAGGCTTAAAGTTCTCCTAAGAATAAACTCTGCTTTTTATAGCAAAAGAAGAACTCACAGGAATAACAACAGAATAGATAAATGTCCTATGAGAAAATAAAGGAAGTGAATTACTTGAAAATACAGGGTGAAGGGAAAACTCCCCCAAAGCGAACAAGTGCCCTTCACATTTTAAACAAGGGATGGATTCTTTCTTTCTTTCTTTCTTTCTTTCTTTCTTTCTTTCTTTCTTTCTTTCTTTCTTTCTTTCTTTCTTTCCTTCTTTCCTTCTTTCCTTCTTTCTTTCTTTCTTTCTTTCTTTCTTTCCTTCTTTCCTTCTTTCCTTCTTTCCTTCTTTCCCTCTTTCCCTCTTTCCCTCTTTCCCTCTTTCCCTCTTTCCTTCTTTCCCTCTTTCCTTCTTTCCCTCTTTCCTTCTTTCCCTCTTTCTCTCTCTCTCTTTCTTTCTCTCTCTCTCTTTCTTTCTCTCTCTCTCTTTCTTTCTTTCTTTCTTTCTTTCTTTCTTTCTTTCTTTCTTTCTTTCCCTCTTTCTTTCCCTCTTTCTTTCCCTCTTTCTTTCCCTCTTTCTTTCCCTCTTTCTTTCTTTCCCTCTTTCCCTCTTTCTTTCTTTCCCTCTTTCCCTCTTTCCAGCAGCTACAAGTCCCATCTGGTTCCTGTTTCTGTTCGTCTGATCTCCTAGAAACTTCTAAAAGCCATAAGCATCAGCCAAAAATTCCCCAGGCATGGACTCCTTTCCAAAATAGCCCACAAAACGGCATTTTTTAGGTGGGTTGGTTTGGACGGAGCAGAGGGGGGGGATGTTGATTTCTGTAACATTCTTAGGAATTTCTCGCATCTTCTCTCCCCTCTAGAATTTCTCCTCTGTCTGAACCCCCTCCTTCCACTTTCCACCGGCCGCTGGCACACTGGCCACGACAGGAACTACCCTTTCCCATCCAAGAGGATTCAGCGCTTCTTGTGGGAGCGCACAACCAGCTGCTGAGCGGGTTTTATGCCAAAGGCAGGCAAATAACTCTCAATCTGCCCACTGAGAAGGTCTCTTCAGTGGGCTGGTGGCCGCTGCATCTGAAGACTGCGTAACTTTACATTTTCCCCGTTCAGGTGAGGTAGAGATAGGACTTTTGGAAATAACAACTTTGTCTTACCTGTCCTACCCATTCCTACCAAGAAGCTCGGACCAATTCAACACGCTCTATCCTGCAACCATGGGGACAGATAAATGAGCTTGAAGCAAACACATATCAACCTGTGCTACTGACCTTGCAGAGAGGTCTGCTGCAAGTCTCCACAGCTGCCATCTGGCTTGGAAGTACGGCTTGCACCATGAGAAGGATGGTTTTGCCTGGACAGGATGAGCTGGAAAGCAGTGAAAGCCTGTTTGGGATGGGGACACTCACCTGCTCTTCCTTCATTACAGTTTTGCTCCACAGACATTGGTTCAGTCAGTAATTGGTCCCTCTGTTATACAAACAATGAGTCAGATTTCTGTACATTTAGGATTTGATTCAAGAAAGCATTGAAAAAGGCCATTAACTCTCACTGCCTTCAGCTTCAGCTCTTAAAAGCTTCCCTGGACACTTTACATAGCTCAGATCAAATAAATCCCAAACAAAAGAAGTCCCATTTAATTTGTTATTGGCACATCTCTTGGTTACACCCTATGCTTCCTGCAATGATGCATAGACATGTCATGGAGATTCCAAGTGTCCTGGGCTCCTCTACCATTAAAACAGAATAAAAAAGGAACCTTTTGGACAGTAATTCAGATATGCAGAGAGAGCATGAAGGCTTTAGAGATGGCAGATGGGCCATCAAGATTCACCCCCAGCAGTTCAGGTCACTGATGACTAAAGGGTGCTACTTTTAGTCATCTAAATTAATGGGATTAATTCAACCTCACAAAAGAATCAAACTTCTTGGCTGAATCTATGTAGCATTTGTAGTAGAGCAAGCAGAACAATCCAAAAGGTCACGTCCGTATCTCCACACCCTCAGCCTGCTCCTGTAATTTGCCGGGCTCAGGAGAGGTTAGAGGCGTAACTGAGAGCAGGCCCTGAGACTGTGCCAGGGCTCCACGACACAACCTCACGGCACGCAGAGCTCAGCACATCGGCTTTAGCAAGCACACGAGGAGCAGCACGGCTAGGTCAGCACGGTGACGGCATCCACGCTAACATTCCTCCCTGCTAGGGCTGCTCCAGTGCTAACTCAGGGGTCTCTGCTCCGCACAGGGATGCCCCATGGCATGGCCACCACAGCAGACTCCCTGCTAAGGTCAAAGGCTGAGAAGACTTTGGTTTCAAAAACAGGTTTTGAAAGTGCGTGGCCAAAGGTGAAATGCTGCCAAGTGCATTCACTCAACAACCCGCGGGTGCCTGGGACTGGCAGCCTGGCACCAAGCTCTCACACGGGCACGCAAAGGCTGCAGAGACAGCACCAGCCTTATTGAATCCACCTCCTCCTTGACCATGAGATGCAGACTCCCCGCAGCATCTTCTTAGATGCTTCTTAGCATCTAGCTCAATGTAAAAGGATACCAGTCAACTGTTCCCTGCTGGAGCACCAAAAAATCCTGACATTCCCTTGCCCTTCCCAGTGCAAACAGGTGAGTTAGACCTAGCAAGGTATTTGTACAAGAGTGACGGGCATTTCTAGGGAATGCACATTCTCAAATGTTGCTACCAACATCTCTCAAAGCCTCAGTGCAATTAAATACTTCATCAATAAAAAATAAACACACTTCATTTTCTATTTATAAAAGAATCCATTCCTCCTCCCCAATGTTTTATTTTAGCAAGTGCACTCAACCATGTTCTCAATCTGCACTTCATTTCCTGCTATTCAGTTTTCTGTGGTTCACAGACAAAAATACCTGGGGAGAGAGAAAAAAAAAAAAAAAAAGCACAATAAAAAATCCCAGGGGGCTCTGATTTACCGCAGGAAAAAAAAAATGCAGTGTTCTGTATAACAGGCACCCAGTGCCCAGGCCTGCGGTGACAAGCTGGCACAGGACAGACAGGGACAGAGAAGGGTAGCTCAGAGGTGCTGGGGCCAGGAGTTTCCCGTGTCCTTCTCTACAGCTAGGACACTGGTAGGTAACCCCGTGTCCCTTGCCAGGGCAACAGGGAAAGCAAGGGGTCTTTCTGTGGGAGGAAGAGCAGCATGCAGGGCAATCCTCCAGTGCAAGGGAACCACAAGATTCAGTCCTCACTCCTGCCAGATGAGGACCTTGCATCACTCTGAATTACAGAGAGAAAAGCAAAAACAAACCCGCAAATGCATTTCTGCAGCTACTCCTATCCACGAGGATCCTAGAGCACCCATTCTTCGGCAACCATGTCTGGTGAAAGGTGTGACAGCAGCTTGTCTTGCTTGGCAGCAGATTGCAACAGCATTTATGGACCAAGATGTGAAGATGTGCAGGGTGCCCCCAAGGACACAGGGAGGAGGTGGTCACAGCCCTTGCCATTTCAGCAGCAGGACAGAGTGTGAGGAGGAGTTTCACATTCCTGGCAATGAGGCCCTCCCGCCCGTCGCAGCACAGCCTTTCTCTGCACCTAACAGCTGCAGGGAGCTGCATCCAGTCCTGCTTCCTGGAGGACAGAAAGCACAGAGGGCAGGTGAGGTGATTCCTCAAAATAATCCACCCATAAAAGGACCCAGCAGAGCCATCCCTGCCACTGCAGCAGGTCACGAAAGCAAAGTCACCAAGGCAGGAAAGGCTGGATACAGAGCCAGGGTTACCCCAGCCCGCTCTGAGTCAGGCTCCGACCCTGGCTGCCCTGCCCATGGCTGTGCAATGGAAACCATGGCAGGAACCAGGCTTGCAAATATCTACCATGTCACTTAACCTTCAGCGACATGAAACAAGACACTAAATAGGTGACACCGTGTTAGAAACATCAGGCTTTGTCTATGCTCCAGCTTCCTCTGCTATCCCCAGCAGAGAATCACAGCTGCACAGTTTGCTGGGGTTGATTTAGCACAGAGGAAGGAGGGGGACGGGGGACAGCACTGGGGACAAACAGCTAAAAAGCCAGAGAGGGCCTGGTGGCAAAGGTGGGAGAAGGGAGGGACTGGGGAAGGGGGATGCTTGGGGCTAAATACAAGCGCTTAGGGAACTGAAGAGTTTGCAAGCATGGAGATGGGAAGGCAGAGAGGGAGAGCCAAGGATAAATTGTTTTGATGAGTGCTCCAACCCTGAAATAAATATAACCACCCAAGGGGGCTGTGTGACTCAGTCTGACATTTTGGCTATTTTTTTCATGCCACCAGATGTAATCAATTTAGCTGGGGAGGGGGGAGCACACACATTTTTTTATTGCATTCTAATGTCCTCAAAAAAAAAAAAAAAAGTGTTTTGTTTTTTTCTAATCATAGTATACGGCACTTTATGCAAAACTGAGCGCGAGCAGAACCTCCACCTGCCCTTTGCCATTGCAGAAATGTGCATTTTGGGGTAGGGGCAGATCAACCTGTGCAGCCCCCTGACCTCCACCAGAGCAGAGAGAAGTGCCCCGCGGCGAAGGGGGCCGTACAGGAGAGGCGTGCAGCTCTGCTCGCACGCTGCACCAGGGAACAAACACAGCCAATAACACCCTAAGATACTGTCGTGCTGAAATTCTTTGTTTACCAAGAAACGACATGTTGAAAGCCCTTGGCATTTATGAAGCAGATGATTTCTATTCATTTATTTGAAGCATTTTACAGTACTTACCCAGACGCTTGGAGCCATTATCTTGCCAGATCTCATGCAGAGGACTGGGTCAGATGGGCGAACTCCAGCAGAACTCGCGGCGTCCTGGTGCGGTGGGAGGTGGTGCCCGTCCCGCACCGGGCAGCCGAGGGGGCTCATCCCGCTGCTTTCGGTTGCAGTTTCAATTGGGCATACAATTCTTCAACTCCTGTCCAAACCTGTGGGGAAATGTTTCCGCACACTGTTAAGCAGCTCCCGCATTCCACCCAGAGGCTGATGCTGTTCTGTGGTAGGTGAATAATTCTCGTATTTACTCTCTGCAAAATATTTTGGACTCTCAAGACTTCTTGCTTGGGCAGACTCCTCCTGAATTAATAACAGCTTTGCCCAAGCAACAGCTACGAAGTGAGGAGGGCGCCACAGAAACGGGGGTATTTTTTAATTCATCCCAGCGATGGGTTCTGCAGATAGAAGTGCTGCCTGGAAATACCCATTGTCCACCTCTAGTTCCTAGCTACTCCTTAGGAAGAGCCTTAGGAACTTGGCCCAACACCGTACCTCGGGTTACACATCTGGAAACTAAGCAAACAACTCATAACACTGGCTAGCAAGTCTCTGTCCAATGATGGACATAATATCATGAGAGCTAACATCTCTCTAGCATCTACGCCGGAGCTGCATTTTATTTGAAAATCTGCAAGCACGTAGCACGCATCCAGTATTACTTCCACAGCAGCTACATCCTTGGATGTCTTCTTGCATATTATTAGCATGGGAAGGAGGCCCCAGCGCCGGCTTCCCTCGCAGGGCCTCCCGTTCGTCAGCAGTCTTCCAATTAGCCAGTTCCCATGGCCAGGCGCCGCGCACGCAGGGCGGGTAGGAGCAGGGCACTTCCGTAGGGTTGCTGCATTGTTTAAGACCATCTAAAGATGATCTCTTCATTTTCAACCCTGAGCACACACTGCTGCTTTTAAGCGCATTCCCAGAATCTTAAATCCAACTTCAAAATCAAATACATCTTATTTACGGAAAGTGTCACAGTTGCTCTTATCTGCCATGCTAATTATGAAGCTTCTTTCTTTCTCTCTTTATAGTTGAAATATAAATACAAATGGTTCTATAGCATGTCTTTCTTATCACCTGCTTGAACGCTTCAAATCAGGTCATCTACCATGCAACATTCTGGGCATTTTTTCAAATGACAATTTGTATGCCTTGTACATTCACGGAAATTTTTCATGTGTGTTAAGTGAATGCACTACATCAATTCCGTACACGTATGTGCATGACTGAAGGCATCAAGTTAGCATTTATATGCATGCATTTGGGGGAATGGGGCTTCTTGAAACCACCGTGAACGTTTAAGAAGCTGCCCCATCACACTGGAGGGCAGGAGTAGGGAAAATACCACATTTGTACAATAACCTCGTATTAACCTTATGATACCACAAATCTTACATTGGAACTCCATATTTTTTGAAGTATTTAATTACTTAAACCTAGCATTTGATTATGCTAACATCCCAAGAAAAAGGTTGTTAAAAGAAAGCAATCTTTAAGTTTAAAAATGAAAAAAGGGTGTATTAAATGACAACTCTCGCGAACTATAACTTTTGAGTTATCAAGAGAAAGAATATTATGAATGGAGGTATCTCAGCTCTTTCAATCCTAACAGATCTTATTAACTGTTTTTTTAAAAAAATAAATTAAATTTAAAAAAATCTTGGCTATGTAATCAGCTGGTTTTTAAGTCTAACACCCTCAACCTAAATAGTAATAAAGACAAGGTGCAAATCCAATACTTACCCATTTTTAATTTCCACAGTTTTAAAACTGATAAAACACTTTTCCTTCTGTTGAATAATTTTCCTAGCCTCTTCACTAATAAAACAGTGTTCAAGTCATGCTAAAAAAATGCTGATATATTACACATAGAAAATAGAGATCTTTGCCTTTGTATTTTTGAATCATGCTTAAAAGTAGGGCAGGTCAAAAATTAATGATCAAATTTCACCCCCCCAATAGAAAGTTCAGTTTTCACAAAATCAGAATGTTCCATGGAAAAACTTCCATTTTGCCAGAACCGTTCAGTTTTCCACTGGGGGCGATCTAAATAAAAAGATTTCCTTTTAAGTTCCAGTTGACTGAAATGTAAACTTTTTAAGTTGCTTTTCAAAATAAATAAGTAAATAAATCAGAAGCCCTCCTGTAAAGTTTTTCTCCAGCTTGACATCTCCTTGGAGAAGAGCAGGATGGACAGTGACCACGGGGCCGGGCCCAAGGAGGGCTCCAACCAGCACGCTCCACACCTCCAGCAAAACCGGGTCACGGGGCTAGGACGGCGCATGGAAAATTTCCACCAAAAAGGAATGAGTCTGAGCAAGATGCGAACACAACCGGAGGAGGACAGGCGGGAACAGCAGTTGGAGCTCAACCTCTGTTCCAGCAGCTCTTGCCAACGATTGCTCGGGCTAATAAGGAACAGTCCCCCTGCGCATGCCACGTGCAGCGAGGCAGGACAGACACGCTCGTTCCTGCCGTTAAGCAGCCGGGACTAGACGCTCGCCACGGTCCCAGGAGCGACGTCCTGCACCAGCAGGTCCTCCACCTGCACCGCGGGGCAATATTCCTTAGCAAGGGACACCGCGGGCAATGCCACCCGGTGCCAAGGCTCCGTTTGCCAACGCCCCGCGGCTGCCAGTGCTGCAGGAATCTGCCGGGCACCAGAGCGTGCGCTGGGCACCGTGGTGGGGCACCAACCTGCTGCGGGGCAGCTCGGCTCTCACTGCGTTTTCTCTCCGCGCGAGAGGGGACTGCAGCGTTGCCAGAACTTCCAGCCAGCCGACAGGGAGGGGGCCCTGAGGTAACGGCGCGCATCGCCAGTCCTTTCTCTCCTATGGGTCTGCCAGCATCGATCCCGGCCAACTAGCATCTCTCCTGGCGCAGATGGGGAGGCTGCTTTGCCGAGCCTGCCTCCCCAGGAGCCTCCTCCTCCTCCCAAGAGGCTGCTAAGGTGGCTGGCTCGGCCTAGGCGTAGTCGAAGGCGGCCGCAACCCGAGTCCTCGTCTCGGTGCCACGCGGCCCCCACGCAGCTTCTCCGGCACTTGCCTCTCTCCGCGCTCCCCATCACGGCAGGGCAGCTCTCAGGGCAATTTTCAAGCAAACCAACACAAATGGCATTTGCAAACCTATTTCTTCACAATTTCTTCCTACCCTGGAGCACCTTTTCCCTCTGTTCACCCTGCCAGGGTTCAGCAAAATGGGGGTGTTTTCTTTTTCTCTGGAAAAAAAGGAAAGAAAAACAAATCAGTGTTGCCAACCCTTGCAATTTTAGTCCCACAGTACTTGATATTTTTCTTCCTCCCCCAGCTCTTGCTCTGATGTATTATGCAAAAATCTCAGATTTCATTTGAAGAATTAAAGAAGAAAAGAGCAACCAATTTACAGTCCTCCAGGTTCTACAGAAAAGCTGAGAAACACAAACCCAGGGCACCCTTCTGTTCCCTGCAAACATAAAAACAAAACACAGGGGAAAATATTTATCACAACAATTTTTAAGGAGATGATTAAAAAAATCTCTCATGTTTTTCATCCATTCTCATGACCTGAAGGACCCAATTGATTTTTTGAGCCCTGAGATGGGTTAAGTGAAGGGTCAGCTAATTCCATAGATGCCACCTTTGTGCTGTTGACCAGACTTCAGTTCTCAGGACACTGACACGTAGGATGAGAGAAAGATGACATTTCCTTGGGGAAGGGGAAGGCCACACATTGCTCAGCTCATCCACCCCAGTGCAGGACCACGAATGGTGGGGCCAGCGCCAGCAGCAGGGGCAGTTACAGGAGCTCAAGGACAGTGTAAAGCTGCTTGGTCTTTCATCTCTGGAGCTCCCCCCTCACTACAGCTGCATTAGAGTGAACTCAACCCAGTGGCCCTCTATTTTCTTCTTTTCTGGGTCCTCAGCCTAGACATAAGCAGTTGAAGGTCATCAGACCTGCAGAGACACTCATTTCACAACTGCTTTTTGGAGGCACAGCTTAAAATCAGAGCTAGGAGACCTTACTCAGACCTGCTTGCTGAATCAGAGCCTCAAGGGAATACCCAGGTCCTCTCCTTCCTGCAAGCCTCTACCAGCCTTTAAAGCCTAACAGAGTAAGACCAGGCCCAAGATCTGATTTCTGAGTCTTCTTGGGAGCACCAACACGGTGCAATTCTCCACAAGGACCTTTTCATTTGAGCTCCTTCCTGCCCTGAACACTCCATGTACCTCTTTCACCCATGGTGTGCGTACGTTCCGCAGTGGCCGGAGCTGGCTGGACGCGTGCCACATGCCTATGGGCACTGTGTACAGCCCTTTTCAGGCACGGACCTTGGCCACATGCCTTCTCCAAGCTGTCCTGCCCGGTGCCCTTGCCTCCCAGAAGGGACCGTGTGGCACAGCCTGTGTCTGCCTTGCTTCCTGCCTGCCCTGGGGTGGCACGGGCTGCCGTGTTTTCAGGAATTCCCTCCCCAGCTATTCCTCCCGGGAAAGGCTCCTTGTGTAACTGGAGAGCCTGACGTCAGGGCCAGCCAGTTCAATTGTCCCCAGTTATTATGAGCAGGGCTGAGTTTATACGCCACACCTCGGCCATCAGGAAGTGAGGGGGCATAAATCTTGGCTGGAGGGGAAGGCGGCTTGCAGCACAGTGGGTTTTCCACGCTGCTCCAAGAGACAGACCCGAAGGGTTTTTCCTTGTGCCCTGGTACTCAAGTACAGGAAAGCGAGTGCCCACACAAGCCACGGGGCTTGCTGTGTTAAGCAGAGGGAGATTTGGGGAGGTTAAATCACAGGGTGTAAATACTGACCACAAGTCATGCCCTAGATGATGAGAGGTGCAGACGGTATGTGCTGAGGAGAGAACATCAGCTGCCTTCTTAGGTGCACAAGGCGTGTGGTGAGATCTGCTGCCGACCCCAAGGGCAGGACCCCTCCGCGCCTGCTGCCTCTCTCCTTTGCTCCGTTAAAGGACATGCCAGGAAAGACCATTTTGATCCCTGCCTCAGGAACCTGTTACAGAGGGAGATGCACTCAGACTGGGAGAATAACTTGGGACCAGTTGTAGACTTTACTTCTGTCTTGTTTTGGCGTTTCCTTTAATATAAAACACAAGTCATCCAACCTGAAATTTTGTGGCTGCTGTTTATGTATGGAAAATATTTAACAGTTCAAGTCAGAAAACCCAAAATTCAGAAACTTAAGGGCAATCCAAAACTCCTAGGGTCTTCAAAATCAGACTAAAAATACCATGAGACCAGGCTCACTTGGACCAGACACTAATTTTCTACAGCAGCGGCAAAGGATTAAAGCTGTCCTGAAGCACCAGCTGGAAACCACCCTAACGTTTTCATATCATCTGCTCCCTGGTCCTCCTGTGCAGGCCATGCAGGGGTGGGCTGGGGGCCTTTCAGGGGCCCTTCTGTAATCCAGCAAACCTTGGCTGGTAGAACTGGCCCCAGAAAAGATTCCAGCTGGCTTAAGTTAGAGCAGCCACAGGGCTGCTCTAACTTAAACCACCTGCTGGTTCAGTCCTTGGCCGGCCCTAGGATCTGGGAGGTATAAATGTGGCTGGGAGCCAGTTTTGCCTGTTCTCTTCCTCATCTGGACTGATTATGAGTTGAAGGTCCAACCCAAATTTAAGAGATCTCTCTAGAAATGACCAAAGCATCTTGGCTCTATTTAGAATCTAGGAATGGGGATACCCACTCTTTAGTCTCACCTTCCTTACCCTCTTTTGTCACAGTGCTTGTAATCACGACATCCAGGGATTCACCAGGACAGGTTCTTTCCTGGAACAGCTGATCCCTTCTGTCCTGTTTTGACTTCCCAAGCAGCCTCTCCCCTGGAATCTGGCATCTCGGCATCTCTGTTCCTGTAGAGAACCAAGCAACATAGGCTCAACAGACCTTTTTTTTTTTTTCTTTTTAAAGCATGAAGGGAAAAAAAAAATCTTTCCCTGAACATTTCCAGAGCTTTTGATTCTGGTTGGAGCTTTGGCCATAAGATCACAACCGATTTATGCAGCCCTGATTCACCCATGTATAGAGACACACGTAATCATGTGGGATGGTAGGAATTACCCTGGTAATACAGCCTGAATTGTCTTGCCCTTGCCCTTCCTACTTGCCTTTTGCCCTGCAGCTAGCAAAGATAATGATTAACAGTGATATTAAACAGCAATTTGGCTTTCTTTTTTAAACTTTCTTTTTTTCCCAGAAAGTGGATAACATACTACAGTAGATAAATAAAGTCAGATGGATTTTTCTAACTTTAACATTTATTAAGAGCAGTGAAAAGGTCAGCATGGAGCTCCCAGTGTATGGGCTAAACTCCCTTTCCCCAGCCTTGAACGCAACAAGCAAGCAGATCCTTTAAGATGCAACTATCTTAAGCTCCCCTCCGATGGCTAAACTCTTAGTAATTCTAGGTTTTGGAGACAAACGTCAAAGCAGAGGGCTCTTCCCTTCATTATTCAAGTAAAGGCCCCATCAATATTATCTGTAATAAGAATCTGCTGTTGACATGGCTCACCCCGCGGTTCCTGTTGCAGGCAGGAGTCCCTGTCAATAGGATTAAAGGGAAGGAATGCCTTTGACAAGGCCACCGGCTGCTGATTCATTGCTGCCATCAGGCTGCCGCCAGGAAAAGGCAGCAGGAATCACCAGTGGCTGCACCAGGGCCGGCGGAGGCCAAACCAGGCCTGCCAGGGACTCCTGGGTGCTGATGGCCACCAAAGGCCACCAGGCTCTGGGGAGAGGGCAAGTCCTGCTGACTTGAGCGAGGGCTCCAGAGCTGCTGGAGGACACGGGCACAGGGAAGGTTTGCGAGTGGTCTGCAGCTCACGTCCTCCCACGCCGTCTTTAGTTGACAAGCTAGGACTTCAGCTGACTGGGAGTTTTGGGGCTGGATGAGTGAGCCCAAACTGAGCAGCTCAGGAATGACATCTACTGTAGGGCAGGGACAGAGCATTTCTCACCCTCTCCCACATCACCTGTGCTTCAGCCTTGCTTCGTAGACCATCATCTACACACTGAGAGGAAGAGGGGCCCGCTGCCTGTGGCACCAGAGCTGATGTCTGCTGTTAGTGCTGGGCTGGCCCACGGGGAGCCCCGAGGCGTGGGCACTGCAGCCCCAGGGGCGGCATCGGCAGCCACGAGACGCGAGGAGCAGCGGGAACCCGAGCGAGCGGCACCAGCAGCACCGGCTCCACACGGCCACGACGCAGGCGGAGCAGCGCCCAGCTCCTGCAGCACCAGTGGGACCAGTAGGTACCCTCAGCTCCTGCAGCACCAGTGGGACCAGCAGGTACC
>NW_020456198.1:8256718-8282231 GCF_003342845.1 Nothoprocta perdicaria | reverse complement strand
CACCAGTGGGACCAGCAGGTACCTCAGCTCCTGCAGCACCAGTGGGACCAGCAGGTACCCTCAGCTCCTGTAGCACCAGCAGGACCAGCAGGTACGCTCTTTCCCAGCAGAAACACTGCAAGTGAAAGCCCTGAAGGGAAAGGAGCTCGAGGCTGCGAGTGCTGCAGGTTCCTGGTGGACAGCTGGGCATGTCCAGTCTTGGACAGCTACAACCCACGGCTCCTTTCCACTCTGCTCCTTGTTTGATGTAACGCTCATGAGCTTGCACACCCTCGGCTCACTCTGCCCCAGCCGCTCGGGTAGCGGGGGTGGAAGGACCAAAGAGGGGACAATGCTGCCCTGAAGCAGTCGCTTTTAAAGCCGCTGGTATCTGACACTGGGCTGGAAAACAGTGTTGCACCATAGAAACAAGAGAAAAAAAACAGCCAGCTGCCCGGGAAAACCATGGCCTGCTGACCTTGCACCTCTCTGTTCTTCAAGTGGGGCACGAGGGACACAGGAGCGCGTGTGCACGCACCCCCTCAGCTTTTCCAGTGACTAAGTCCCTGCCTAATTTGTTCTGTTCCTGTCCCCTCAGGTGCTGAGGCCAGGTCAGGAAGCAGGCAGCCTAGAGTAAATAGATTAGCTCTTTTTTAAATAAAACCTCTATTATTATCCTTAGGAAAAAAATAACAACCCTCATTTTCAGGAATTGTTACATTTAATTAGGCTGCAGGTTCCAGTGGGCTCTGAAAATGGAGCCAAGAAAGCACAAATGTCAAAATATTCTGCCTGCGAGATGAAAAGCCCCGAGCCGGGCGTTCCAGTGAAAGGGAGCCCTGTCAACCAGCCTGTCAGCTCGGCTGCAGATTTTTCAAACCTAATTAAAATGATCTTTAATTTTTTTTTTCTGTTTTTAAAGAAAAAAACATTTTTCATCTTTTTTTTTTCTTTCTTTCTTTTTTTTTTTGTTTTTTGTTTTTTGTTTTTTGTTTTTTGTTCAGCCTGATTTCCTGCACTGAGCCAGCCAGGAGGAAAGTGAGATGGAGCCCCACATGCCACACAGGCATCCAGCGGTGCAAAACAGGAGGGATGGGGACTGCTGAGATGGAAAGGCCTTCGCTGCAGCTGACCACGCAGCCGCTGTTTACTCACATGTGGAATCAGCCCGACAGGAAGAGCGAGGTACCAAGTTCTGTCACTGCCTGTTTCCTGCCATGCTCGGGGGGAACGAGACCTTTTAGGCTCTCTGTAAATAAACAGGAGTGCATCAAAGAAACACCTGACTGTTGCACCCATTTTCAGCAAAATGAGAACTACTCACCAGCACTTGAATTTTTGGCTGGCAGCTCAGACCTAAAGGGCCTTGACTGCCCTGGGATTAGTAGCGGTGCTGATACTTTGGATCCTGCATGAGAAGCCAGTTTGCAAATCCTGAAATGGGAGCTTTATGGGAAAACTTCAGCCTCCAATCCATTTTGGTCTATGTCCTGCCTTCAGTGGGCCCAACCCCTCTCATTCTCTGTAGCCAGGTTAATATTTTTTTTTATAAAAAAGATAAACTTAGATTGATGGATTGATGGATTGATCTTGTGAAAGCACTCTGGAACAACACGGAAGGCTGCTGAGAGAGCCTGCAGCACGGGGGAAAGCAAATTGTTAGAACTATTAACCCAAATGATTAAAATTGGCATAAATACGGATAAAGAGAGTTTTAAAACACAAAACTTCAATGTTGAAGAAGGCATTGAAGCAACAGGCATACACATATATACCGGTAACATTTCCCCTACCATCTTCCACTCCCCGAGTGTCTCCAAGAAATGTATTTACTTCCTGAAATAACCATTTTTTAGCTTATTTTCCTGGAGAAACAAATCTTTTGTGATCATGCTGTGGGTGTGTCTGTCTTTCTGTCCCTAATAAAACTTCTGAACTCGCTGGCCAATTCCTGCCAAGTTTGCCAGAAGGGCAGAGTCCTTAAAGAAACTTAAGTCTTTAAAGAAAATCCACTACAGGTCCACCTGGTGCTGGGCAGGTGAGAAAGCCAAGTGCCTGACGAGCGAAAGGCTGTGGCAGGCGGGCTCTGGATACCAAACACCAGAGCATCCAACCTGGGGCTGTCTCGTGTGGTTCCCTGCAGGAAGCCAAACAACTGAATTACTCCAACTAAGCACGGCTTAGGAACACCAGTATCAGAGCTGCTCTGTGCTCTGATGCTTAACACATGACTGTTTCTGAGAAAGGGCAATAAAGGGACAATGCAGAGTAGGGTCGGGAAGGGAATCAGTCCCACACAGGTAGAAGGAGTTGTCTCCTGTCATAAGGCAGCAGCAGTGGCATCAGAATCCTGCTCTCCTGCAGGCCAAGCTAGCACTCAACCCCTCTGAAGCAATAAATGGCTGCAAGACCAGCACAGCATGCGTTGGACTGCGCTCTGCTTTGTGCATTAGCAGAGAACGCTCCAGGTCCAGCTGCAGCATCTTTATTGCTGCTTGGGTGAGGAGAACAGGAGGCAGAGAGAGCCCAGCTACCGTGGGAGTCGCAACTTGTAAACTGAGAGCGTTTGACCTGGGATCAGCCAGAGGGAAGAACTCTTCCACAAGGGCAGCCTCCCTCAGCATCAATTTTCAGCCCAGACTTGCACTTCAAAAACATATTGGAGAAGCTCTGCTGCAGACTCTTCTTTCTGATACAAGCTTGCAGAGATGCTCCCAGCTGGGGTGAAAGCTCAGAGCTCACCTTGAATTGGGAGCTGCCGTATTCCTGCTGCACTTGGGCCCAGCAGGAAGGAGGGTTGGGACAGCACTGGCAGGTGAACTGACAGCACTGCCAGGGCCACTGGGTGCAAAGCACATGGACAGCTTCCAGTTAGGAGAACGTCTCTTTCTCCAAGCTGTGGAAGAGAACGGAGAGCTCTGTACAGATGCATTAGATGTAGGAAGAAAAAACAAAAACAAGGGGTTTGGATATAACAATGAGCTCCTGAACCAATGAAATAGTCAGGTAGGGAAGTAAAAAAGCACTTGGGACACACTTCAAAAAGAGGTTCTCAAAGGAAGCAATACTGCTCCCACACCCCCATGGCATTTAGATTTGTGGAGGCCCGCAAAACATCCCAAGGATCCATGCTGCTGAGAGGTCCTGCCTCTTCCCTTTCCCTTCTTGTCAACTCTCCCAGCTATATCCTTGAAAACATCTTCTCATCTGTTTAAAAAATATATAAAATAAAGCATCTCCTGGAGCAACAAACCACGTCAGCTGGGGCGGATGGGAGGCTGTTAGGTTTTACCCTGTGATTGCTCAGGAAAAGTTCACCTGTGTGACCTTCAGCCAGGCAACATGACGCACCCCACGAGAAAGATGAAATGGGGAATTGCGCAAAAGCCTGAAGGAAAGGAATGGGCCAGTGGGTTTGGCCTCCTGGTGACCAAGCTGCTGGGGCAGGGTCCTGCGTGCCTGGCAGTCATGTCCGTAGGGGAAGAGATGGAGCTCTGGGTTTCAGCACCCTGTGACTGGCTGTCCAGGTAGTAATTTAGCGGAGGGAGAGCAGATAATTTCCTGTTTGACTGGTCTGTTTGAGGGGCCTTTCCCCTCCAGGGTGCTGGTACGAGGCAGCCAACCCTGAAGCGGAGGCAGCTCTCCCTGGAAGGCGCGCAGGAACGCATGCTCCCTCCTTTTATAGGAGCCTCGGTTTCCCCGCGCTGTCGTCACCGCTGGGGTGACTAGCACCAGAAGACATTTCAGGCTCTCCCCTGCAGAGGGTAAAAAGTCAAAAGGGTATTAAGCTGTCAGATCAGGGCAATTTATGTATATAAACAGAGTCCTGTTTTGCTGATTTACACCCTGATAGCACATGGCCCACAGGTAACAAACACAGCACATCACCACATCTGCCAATGGAAGCCGTTTGGATTGACTGATCCATAAAACTGCAAGGCCTGAAGTTATCTGACTTCACATCTACATATACACACGCAAACAGCCACGGCCAACAAGTGCTCATGGAGTAACATGATATAAGCAATAAACGCTTTCCCCCAGCAAAAGTTAGGGGAGAGATTAGATAAGGCGGCTAAAACAAACTTTAACCACCATGGTGGGAGCTCAGCTGGCCTGTCCTTTTACTCAGTTAAATAAGCCGTGGCACTGGAGGGAACCTGCACCCCAGGGACTGCCGCTGCTGTGCTGGTGCCCTGCGCTCACTGCTTACTGGGCCCGGGCCCCAGCTGGCCCAAGTTGCCCTGGCTCACCTTCCCCAAGGCGAAACGCTGCTGCCCTCATCTTTACGGGACATGGAGGCCTTCCCGCCGAGTTCACGGTCCAGTTAAAACTTGCCTTCCCTGGGAAGAGCCCCAGCCCTTCTGCTTCCAGAGCCACTCCTGCTCTGGAGGCCACTGGCCTGGAAATGCCCACAAGGTTGCGGAGCAGGGACGGACGTCCAGAAGGGGAAGGGACGTCCAGAAGGGATGTCCAGAGGTTTGCTGACTCTGCTACAGCACCAGCCTGCTGAAATGCCCCCATCACTGATGGAGAAGACATTAACTTGTGCTTGTCAAGGCTACCAAGCTGGGGACAGGCTGTGAGGGGCAAGGCCCCCCTACAGAGGGTTAATCAGAGGATGGGGCTGTAAAAAGACTTCATTTTGCTCTTCATCACTCCCTCCCACGCGGTGCAATGACGGTTCCCGGGTCACGAGGCCTGGCGAACACCAGCTCCCTCCCATTTTGCCAGTGAAGACCAGGGCTCAATTGCCCCAGAAACCACCATTCTTCCCCCTCCTCCCACTTCAATGACACCACAAAAATAAGTAACATGCCCCCCTGGTGCCCAAGGCTGGGACGGCACAAAGCAAAGACTGGTGCTCGCCCCCAGCGTAGGCTACAGGGCAGTGTTTGCCTCCCAGCTTAGCAGTTCATGCCTTCACATCGTCGTGCCACAGAGGGGATGTAAGCAGCCGCTACGTTCCCATTCCACCCAACAAACCCTAGTGTCAACTGCATGCTTTGGGCAAAAATAACAATTGGAAAAAATAATTGCATTTATCATGTTGGCGACTCGGCCGGCTACATAAGAATGTTACATAGCAAAACCGCAGAGTTCAGCTTATTTCCACCCAGGCAGCAGAACAATGACTGGCAGGAATTCCCTGACACTAGGCGCTCGTGTTTAACTCGAGCAATTCTTTCTGCAGCATCTTCAGTCCGCCAACCTGGGATGCCACAGAAGGCGCCAGCCAGCAGGTGACCCTGGAAGTCAGTGGAGATGCTGCTGGCTGGGGAACAACTTCCAACAGTGCCTAAGCAAGCAGCAATACCACGACTGAATTATGCTCAACTATTTTGTCAGCAGAGGCTCAGAAAGATGCAGGATTCAACCCTGCAGATGACGACATCATTCACAGGAAATTAAACTTCCCATGCTCCAGACAGCAGTGATAGGTGACACATTATTGAAGAGGCAAATGATGGCTCTTCTAATGTCACTGCAGGCCACATTGATAGGTGAACTGCAACTGTATCTCTTGCAATGACTTGTCACTCTACACAGCACTCTAAGAGGTTATTTCAGCTTAGATTTGCCTTCTTCGCTTAACCTGCTATCTCTGCCCGTGTGTAACCTGGCCATTACACTCTCACACAGTTTTGTTGCATAATTTGGCTCATTAGGACATCATAAACAACTGTGTTTAACCTGCTGTGCTGATGTGTTGAGGGATTTAAGATAGCGGTCTTAGAGAGGCCGGGCAGGAAAAGCAACTGAGACTCCAGTGTCATGGAAGGCTCTGTTTTATCAAGAGGCTGCCACAGAAGTCCTGCTCATTCTTAGATTGTAGTTACTGGGCAGCCCCCTGGCAAGTCATATTGTTTTACTGGTCCAAGAAGAATGCAGCTCAGCCAGCAGGCTCTGTCCCAGCACCAAGCTGATCTGGCTCCCCAGCTGCTTGAATGGTCACTGTAACCAACACAAGAGACAAGGTGGGGAGGGAAGGGCAATGACGTCCTCCTCGGATGCAAGGCACACCTTGATGGCTTAAAGTGAGAAATTGCCCCAAGGACCCTGTAAGAAAATTTAAGTTAAAATATAAGTTAAGACAAGTGTCCCTTGTCTTCTGACTCTGATGTCTTCTGATATTTGGTCAGTTGTAGACCCCCTTGTATGTCCCCCCGACTACTGGGATTTTTGATACCGACTTTATGCGAGCAAGACTTCAGCTTTTACTTACATGTGCGCATCAGTCTCCAACCCAGCCAGGCCACTTCGTGATGTTATTTTCATCCCACTGAGATGCTGGCCGCACTGCAGCCTGCTAGACAAAAAGGCCTAACATCCGCTCACTACAAGCTTGCAAACTCCGACCAACAACACCATCAACTTTGTTCCAATGGCTTAGCACACTGGGTCACTTGGAACTTTGTCACCCTAACAAAACTTTCCTGGCTCTTTTCAGAACCTTCCAAAGTATCCGTGTTTTCAAATCACTGTGGCAGCACTGGAATGTATTGCAGCCCCTCTTATGCCCTTTCTACCCCCCAAAGCCCCCCATAGCCATAATACAATGCAGGAAACACCCACTCCTATGCCAACAACCTCAAGAACCTCTCAAAATCCTGCTTCTTAGGGTCCCTCTCCTCTAAGTGTGGCCTGTATTCTTTGTCCCCTCTACTCATTTGCATCCCCACATTTGTTGTTTGCTCGAGGCTGGCTCCCCAAGCGATCTGTATTCTTTCTATCAATGACCTCTCCTCTTCATTGTTTACCGCTTCCTGGCTCGTTACACCACCAGTAGACTACATCAGGGGCGATTTTACATTTTCTTCCATGTCATTGATAAAGATATTAAATGCAAGAATACTGCAGGGACTTTGCTACAAACACAGCTGGCGGATGATTTACAGTTGCATTTGGAGACCTGTCAGAGTGCCAGGTTTTAATCCATTTAATGCACACCCTCTTGATTTTATACTGCTCTAGATCCTTAATCAAAATGTCATGTGGCACCAAGTCAAATGTCTTACAGAAGTCTTCTGCACTACTATCACTTTTATCAGCTAAACTAGAGACATCACATTCTATTTTCCATGAACTCATGCTGATTGGCATTAATTGCAATTTTCCTCATTTAACTGCTCACGGACTCCCACAAACAAGGATTAACTTGTACCACCCAGCACACCCCTGCCCAGAGCACCCTCATGATTCATTGTGGGCCACCGGCACACATGTATTTTGAGATCAGCGATCCTGGAAAACCCAGAGTTTGTCCCGGGCATAGAGTTGGCTGTGGTCTGAAAGGGGGAAGTACTGGGAACACCGCAGTGGTCATGGTCCTGTTGACCATTTTGCCTCCTTCCAGAGCTCTGGTAGCTGCTCCTGTCTCTACCATTACAAAGGGAAGTGCAATAGCTGCACACAGCGAAACCAGGCATCACTTACCAATGAGTCAGCATTGAGGCCCACACGGCAGTAATTTCCTCAAGAAAAGCTCACAAATGGTCTATGGAATCTTAGGAGAGCAGATGACACAAAATATTTATGTCATTGTAATGAGGCCAAAGCTGTTTATTCGGCATATAGATGAGACTGAAGCATGCTTCTAGCAATAGCACAGTGGCTCTTATCCTGCTATCACAGTTGGTTTTTGTTCCTTGAAGCCTGGAAGCAATTCATTAACTTATAACCGATTCCATGTCTTGGTTCTCTTGACTCTCCAAGTAAAATTTAGAGAGCAGTCCCACTGCACCTAGCTGTAACCTCTACAGCCTTCAGTTTTTCCTTTTCCTTTTCTTTCTTAATTTGCAAATTACAGTCTGAGAGTCCCAAATGGAAGTGGTTTTTCATCCAGGAACTACTCTGAATAGGAATATAATTTTGCTTTAGACAAATCCAAAACATGCTGGTTTTCATTTTGAGGTTGTTAGTACTTTTCAATAATTTGGGGCAGAACAAAGTGCTTTGTTTAACTTATAACTATTTAGAGGGGGAGGTACTTGGTACTTTCTTTTTTACGATTTAAATAAAACTAAAGGAAATATCTAGAAAAAAACAGTTTCACATTTTGTGGGTAAAGGACTGGAAATCTAAGGCAAGGTGTTTTCAATGTAATATTAAGATAATGTCACAAAACCTTTCAATGTCACTAAAACTGCATTTGAGGATTTGCTCACAGTGTTTACCTGGGGAGCTTTCAACATCTCCGGTCCTGGAGAATTACCGCTGGACTTCACGTGCAGCCCCTCCTTGCTCGCGTGCATTCTTCAGCGCACTGGGAGACAAGGAGAACACACAGCGACATTTAGCAAATCCACCTTGAAATCACCAGCCAATGAAACTGGTGTCACACAAAACCAAAGGCAAACCCAAAGACTGAAGACTCTTTGTCTTACAATCAGATTCTTGCAGCACAGATGAAAACCCCTCATTATTACCATAAAAACAATTCCCATGTACTATCGGGATAACATACATGTATCTAAGGTAACTTCCTACAAAGCCCTTCCAAATTCCAGCAGTCTTATATGTGCAAGCATCAAAAGCAGAGGAGGGTGGGAGGTGTAAGACTGCATCTCCCCATATCAGACCTTTCTCCATGACTCCCCTCCACTTTTATCTGCTAGTCCCACACTGAAGGCAAACATCACCGTGCCGGGTGGTAGAGCTGTGTTTCTGCTCAACGCTGAGTGCACAAGGACTGTTCTGCATCCCTGGGAACTGCACACAGTGGGTTTCAGCCATAAGAGAATCTCCAGCCCTACATTCTTCATCCTTCCTCTGATTAAGGCCAAAACTTGGCAGAACATGCTGGAAAAACACAAAGGATATTGTAATGTCAGGGTTAATGGCTCTGCTGCTGAAAACTTTGCAGAGCCTTTGACTTATCTCATTAGCGAGCTAGAGAGCCGCTCAGACATCAGCAGTTACCTATGCATTTGAAACCATCTCCAGCATCAATATATCTCACTAAACATGCCCTCACGGCAACCCAAGCGCCTGCAAGGGTGCTAATCCCTGGACAGCATTCACTTGATTAAATTATTTTTGAAAGATGATGCAGCTAATGCTCCTTATTCCAGAGAATCCTGCATTGTTTTCCTTGCAAATTGCTCCTCCAAAAGGATGAAAGCTACAGCTTCTCACTTTCCACTCCAAACCCAGCCCTGGCTGCCGGCACGGCAGCCTGCAAGCTTCCTCAGGAACACCGCTCCTGCCCGCAAGAAAAAGTGAGACGAGTTTGGTGAGTCACAGCCCCATCCACAACCACGCAGGGGCTGGTGCTACCGGTAGGTGTGACAGTTTGGGGGCTGCGTCTAATTATGAATTCCTCTTTGTTCTGTGAATAGTATTTCTGACTGTAACCCTCGGTGTGGATTAGAACTTCCCTTTTGCAGCCGAGAGCAGGCGGTGTCTAGGGAGCAGAAAGGAGGCCATCGAGGAGTCAGCAGCATTGAAGGGCTCTGCTGGCAGAACAATGGGCTTGCTCCAGGCACAGCTACTGACTTTTAACAGCTCTTTGCCAGTAACCCCATACGGGATTGCATCACGGAAAATCCTAGTGGAAAGCCAGGAACAAAGGAAAGATGTCAGGCTGCTTTTGAAAGGGACGAGTTCTCTGAGCAGAGGAAGCCCTTTCATTGCCAGAGGACTCGGCAAGAGGAACCTGGACTCCCTTAAAGACTGGAGGCAAGTCCAGGGACACGCAGCAGACGGAGAGCCAAGCAAAGGGCAGTGCTCAGGAGGCTGCTCTGCGATACTCGTGCATTGTCTACGGGTGAAGTGTGTGTGTCTGTGTGGAAAAAATTCCTATGCAGGAGCTCCATCCCTTTATTGAATTGTGCCACGGTCCTCAAAGAGCCCAGGGTGCCCATCAGGACAGACAAGGCAACAATGCCCATAAGCTACTCAGCTCTCCTCTCGGGTCCCAGAAACGGAGCCAGACAAGAAACGTGTCCCGCAGAGCCAGGGCTAGGCACACTGGCTGGAGCCTGTCCAGGCCTGGCTAGCTCGAAAGGCCCCAGGACTGGTTTTAAACGGCGTGTGACACTGTCCCCAAGGCAGAATGCAAGCCAAGCTATGGCAGTAGGTTTTGATCAGTAGAGGCTCCACTCCTCAAGCAAAGTGGAAGGTGGAAATAGAGCTACTGCTATATTTCTACAGAAGGGTTCTCAATTGGAATCGATATCCTCTCGCAAACCCAGTGAGGAAGCTTGCTGGGGTTCAGAAAAGCATCACTATTGCTGCAAGCCTGGAAGAGAAGAGCCAAGAGCACTGCCAAGCTGCAGGAAAGCTCACAGGGAGAGTCCAGCAAGGGCACCCTGCACTGCCCACCCTGCAGCATCCACACGTGCTGCTTCGTGGGCAGGATGCCCAGGGAGGGATGGGCAACTTCAGCTCAGAGTGGTATCCGCCTTGCAAAGACAGATCTGCTTCGTGCCTGGTTTTCTCATCCTGAACTGTTCCCCCCGCCTTTAACGCTCCAGGGAGATTACATGGAAATACAGTGCAGAGCACGTGTTCCAGGGACTCTGCTTTGCTACAGCCATCCTGCTTCTGTCAGGGAACAGTTTCCTACTGGCAGTGTGAGGACAACCATGCAAGTGATCTCACAGGTAGGGCACTTAGGTCCTGTGCACAGAGAGGGGGCAGCAGAGGCTGTAAACAAACCTGGAAAACTAACACATTGGCAATTCTCATCAGCTGTATGGGAAACAGCTAGAAAATCTTTTGGCAATAAAGCTAGCCATTGACTTGCTCACTTGAAAGACTGATGCGAAGGAACAGCAGAGCAGAGCAACAGAGCTGGCCTGGAACCAAGGGATTTCGCACAGCTCATTTTGCATTCATTGCCCTTCGTCCAGGGGTCTTAAGTGTTGTCAGTCCTAGGGCATGAGCGAGGAACTGGGTTGCAAAATGAGATCTTCCCTATTTGCATACAAGCCTCTCTGCATTTCCTTTCTACTTCATCCTTGGCCAAACGATGGGGAATTTGGACAGAGAAGCCCTCCAAAGCTGCAGTGCCCCCACACTTCGGAGCATTATTGGGCTGGCTGGGGCCGGCCGCGCTCGGGGAGCTCCGCTGTACCTGCAGCAACTGGCCAGTTCCTGCAGCTCCTCTTTGTGAAGGAGCACCTTCACACGGGCACGTTCTGCTGCTGGCCGGAGCTGCGCTCCGCTCCGCGCGTGTTACACGATGCATTATAAAGAGCTGAAAGTGCAGCTCGCTTGCAGGAGCCACAGGAGCCCAGCAGCACTGGACATCTCAATCAGCCTCTCACCGTGGTCTCTGAAGATGCCACGTCCAGAGGGAGGAGCCCACGGCTGGTGCTGCCGGTGCCACACACGGTGCTCGGGGACGATCCTGCCCTGCAGGGCCAAAGCGGCCGCCTATCATGGTGGATGCCACGGCTGACAGCGGACCGGGAACGCTGCCGCACGTACAACACCGTGCCACTATGTGGGATTGAGCCTATTTAGATTTGCTAGTGTGGACTGCAAGCAAAAATAATAATTTTTCATGCCCAAAGTAATCCCCACAAGGAACTGGAAAAGAGTGAACCCAGTGTCAGCGTGAACCAGACCCTTCTCCTCCGCAGCAGATTCATCCCAGGCTCGGGGGAGGTGGGTACACACCTCAGGAACTTCTTTTTTTCCAACTCTCCATTCAAATAAATGGTTCAAATTTGTTCGGTCCTTATTCACAGGCTTTTTATGTTTGCTTTACCAATAATATTCTAACAAAGGCATTTGCTGTTAGGAACATTTACAGAAATGGCAAATAATAGAGACCTCATAAACACAGTGATTCAGACGAGAATCTGGTTCTGAAAGTCACGTACTAGTATTTAAGAGAAGAAACAATGCCGTGTGAACAAGCACTCAAGCCAAAGTCACCAGCACAGCTGAGATTTCAAACATTCAGTAGCAACGGGTTCATTATCAAGATATATTGCTTGAATTATTTCTAGATGTTATTCAGAGAATTATTTCAAATAATTAATATATGTAAGAAAATTACGGGCTCTGAACAGAAGAATTAAACTTGTCACATTAGAGCTGAATAAATGCCCTGCAACTATTCACTGCCCTGCTTCTGGATACACTAATTGCAGCAGATCCAATCTTTAACCCCAATGGGGCTGAAGGAAATGTTCTCTCTGTGGCTCTGCTACGTGTCTGGGGATACAACAGTCCGCAGGGACTCCACTCCTTTCTCTGTGGGGGGACTACAGCCTTATCTCCTCGGCTCTCCATTGTATTTCATAAAGGAGACTCACAGTTTCACCTTTCATTTACCCCAGTGTAATTCCTGTGGTCTTCAGTGGAGCTGTTTTTACACCTGCGTGCACAGCAGAAGAATTGCACCAGGTTTAATCTTGTCCCTGGCTCATTGTCCCGGCACCTCAGTGGAGGTGCAGGAAATGCTGCTGCTCAAGGGAGGCACTGGCAGGAGCAAGCAGGTCTCAGCACTCCATGGCCAACGGCTGGGGACAGCCAAGCAACAGCTCCTCCAAAGGCCAAGCAAGCTGGGGGGCAGATCCTAGCACCCAAAGCAGCAGAAGAGTTGAGACTCTCTTCAAATCAGCCTCAGGAAGAAGTGAGCATGGGCAATATGTCCAAATATGGCAGTAAACCCACAAACTGAAATCCCTGATTTTGCTCTCTCCAGAGGCACAACCATGCTGGGACCCCAGCAGATGCCATGAACCAGTTTCAGGCTGAGATTGGTACTACCAACCTCTCCTTCCACACAGCAAGGGTCAGAAACGGCAAGTGCAAGACTGCAGAAACACAGCAGTCACTCAGTTAGATGATGCTTTCACCATTGCTTAATGCTTTTAAACCACAGTGGAGCACAACCTATCTGCATTTGTACTGCATGTAACTTCTAGCCCACAACTTGTGTCTTTCACTGCCATGCACAATACCTGCCTTACCTGCAGGAGCAGCCTTGTCCTGTGATGCCTCCAGCTCGTCCAGTGCAGCCCAGGGAGTGCAGAGGGCTCCATCAGGCTTCGGGGAGAGAAGAATACACACAGACACATCAGACAAGTGCAGGAACTACAGGCTAGGACAAGCTTATGTGGAAGTTGCTACACAGACAACTGACTTTTTAGTTGCGCTGAGGCTAGAATATTGTTCCTTGCTTCCCACTGATATCAAAGGTTTGGTTCTGTTCTAGGAGTAGGCGGTTCCATTTCATGCAAGTTCACAGCACACTTATCTAGAACAAGGGCAAGCACTGAGCAAGGGCGGGTTTTAGCCTGAGACGAGTTAGTGTGGGACAAGAGTCAGCACAAGTAGGGTTTGAAGAGGGATTTGAATGAACAAGGGGCCCGGGAGCCACCGTGGGCTCTCTGGGAAGACCTTGGACATGCAGCTCATTGCTCAGGAGTCTCCAGACCTCCCCGAAAACGAGCAGACAGCAAAGAGCCAGGACAACTTTTGTGTCACCAGTAGCACCAACCCAACCATCAACAAAAAACTAATAGCAATAACTGGGAGGATCTGAAAGCAGTTCTTTGCTGCTCCCCGCCACCTCCCCTCCCTTTTTTATTTTCCTGAGTGACAGAGGATTTAAATGCAAAGTGGATCTAATGCACACCCTGAAGTCGGCTGGCAGTATGCAAATGACCTGTCAGATTAAAATCTGAATGAAAGAGATAACAAGCTTATCTTCATAACAAAAGACTCTTACAGGCAAACTATTTGACGCAGTGTTGATGTTTGTTTTAAGCAGCGGACTTTGGACAGTGCAATATTTCAGGGGCTGTGTTCCCCTCCGCTTTGCTTTGAGCGCTCGCACGTGTTTGTGTGTGTGTTTGTATTTGCACTGGCAACAAAAGGCAAGTGCTGTGATAAGGAGGGGGGGAAGCCTGGTGAGGGCTCTAACAGTTGATTTCAAAGTCTTTTTCGGAGGGGTGTAAAAGAGAGGCAGTCTGGGGGATGGCCAAACAAACCAGCAATAGGTCAGCTCACGCTTGCGACCAGCTCTACAGCTGCAGTGAGAATAAGCAAACACAGCAGCAGGGGGAAGAATTAAAGCAGGGGGCTGGGGGTGAGGCGTACGATTTATTCTTGCGGCACGTGCAGAGGGGCTGGAGATGGATCAGCTGTATTTATTCTGTTGAAAAGAGAAAGAAAAGGAGGCAAAAGAGCAAAGCAAGTTTCATCGCACCAGAGAAAACAAAGATTTTCAATAAACTCCCCAATGCCACCCCCTCCCTGGAAAAAGGGGGAGAGAGAAAAAAAAAAGCTGCAGGTGTTTGTGAGGGGTCTGTATAGAAGCCACGCAGGGAATTAGCAACTGAGGCAAGTTGCCTTTGGAAAGGGAATAGTCTCTGAATAGATTTGCATTTCTTAATTTTGGGCTCGTCAGCAAACAAGAGGCACCGAAAGCTCCGCTCGCGCAGCACCGCTGCTTCAAAGCGCGAGGGCTGCGCGGCGGCCGGCGGCTCCCGCTGCGCCTCGGCTCCTCCTGGCCTCGCGCTGCCCGCACGCCCGGCCCCGCGTCCCCGCTGTCTCCCTGCTTTATCCTCCCGCTACAATGGGAAGCGTGCGAGCGCTGAGCACCACGTTCCTCACCCAGAGGAACCACCGCACAGATCTTCCCCTTTCAGGTCCTTCCCAGTCTCCTAAAGCTCCTCCGTGAAAGCCCAGCTGCCCTCTCCCTGCTGGGAAGAGCAAGCCCGTAGGGATGGAGCGTTTGCTATGGGATAAATCTTGCTTGCAAACTCCAAGTGCCCTTGTTTGAGCTGTGTCTGCTCCTTTCCGTGTGGGATCCCTGTGTTTGATTCACAATGATTTATATTTATATTGAAGGGCATGCACTGAATGATGTTCTCTTCCATGGGGCTCAGCCAGGATCAAGGGCGGCTTTTGCACCACGGCACATCAGGACTGCACTTACGAAAGCTTCAACATGACTGCACATGGGGAAGACTAAACCCAACCAGGGTTTCTCCAAGCCATGCATCTTGTATGTAACCCAGGATTAGTACATAGGCAACGTTATGATGGTTTCTTTAAAGATGAATAGAGATGGATAAAGTTCTTTGGGAAGAGACTTGGTTAAATGTGTTCTAAGCACTGTGCAGACACTCTGAGTGCAGTCAAAATGTAGCTTCCACCCTCTCCGTGCTAACCAGGTATCTCACTAACTCAAGAAAGTCAATACAACCAAGGGTAAGATGGTGCAAGGAAGGTTCTCAACCAAATTAGCTTAGCTGTGTAACTAACTACAAACCCTCATGCTCAAAAAGTCAAGTTCTCCTAAAGAAATGTGGAAATCCTGGAGGCAGAACAGAGGTTTGAGGGTGCCCTTTCCACTTCGAACCTTACCTCCCACACAACTCCGCCTTGTGGGAACACACCTCTTCAAATCCATATGATTAAAGAGCTAAAATGTCCTGTGGCATCCAGCAAGTTAGATTATCAGCTCTTCTTTCAAAGACTCACACTGCATTGATGAAAAACATCACACTCCAGTTAACTCTTCCAGTTAACCAAAAAATGAAATGGAATTCCTAGACTGAATCTCCATAGGGTGCTGCAAAGGTTGGATAAGGAGCAACTTAGGACGCTGGCAGGAGCATATTCCAACGTTGACATACTGTGCAACAGGATCCAGGGTGCCTGCAATGCTCGTCTAGGAAAAAAGACACAGTAATGCAAACACAATTGTTCAAGACCAATTTCAGTTTATGCCTGAGAGGCAAATGTGACACATCACAAACTGCCAAAATGGGCAGGTGAGCTGCTCACAGGAGCAGTCTTTACACAGGGCATCTTACAACACATGCTCTGCAGTGCTCCCAGGCTCTGTCCTGCACCACAGAAATGTACCCACTCCAAAGCACTCTGTGGGAGAAAGGCTGGAAGGAAAACTCAAGATGTTGTTGTCTTGGATGAGACTGTACAGTGTGAAACCACAGGTCAGGGAGGGACTTCCAGGACAGGTCACTGCACTCTGGGAGATAGTCTCTCAATTCTAGAAGGGAGAAAGCGTAGACAGAGGTGTTACATATTTGTTAAAACACTAAGATGAGATTTGGGCTCTGTAAAACACAACCATTAGGCCTTCTCCCACTCCCACCCAACAGATCTCATTGACTATGAGGTGGGACTCCACAAATAAACAGACAGAACACATGCAGAAGACCCCAGAACAGAACAATTTGAAGGAAGTATGTAAGGGGCATACACCGGAGTCTTTAAACAACCAGCTCTGCAAAAGAAAAAACTCTCTCTCCCAACTTGCTGCTCTTTTTGCCAATGTTCTTATTATGCCCTAGTGTTCCAGGGCTGCTCCGTATTTGGGAAAAAATTATCTGGATCCCACTTCAAGAGCTAGTCCAGTCTGCAGCACTCAACATGAGCACATAATGCAGCAACCTGAAGCAACGTATCTGCAACGTCAAAAACTAGTGGGTATATTCATTTTGGTCATGACATGGAAAAAAAGATTAAATAGCCTGGAATTAAAAATGATCCAACAGTTCTCACCACCTTTTATGGCTACAGAGCATCTGTGAGCAAACTGTGATTCCTCCAGATTCCTTTAGAGCTTTTTGCTATTCTCACTCTTGCTATGGCTCCTGCTGTACTGCTCATTTATGGCTGGGGGCACCACAGGCAGGCCAAGGAGCTTCTCGCCTGGATAACAAAAACTCTCAGTTTTGGGAGAAGGAGTGAATCCTCACCCATGGCAAATCTACTTGGCACCAACAAGTAGATGCCAGCCAAATGCACTGGGACAAACGCACAGAGGAACCAGATAATGACAAGAATGCAGCCAAAGGGGCTGACGTAAAAATCAAATTTCCAGTCCTAGAACATTTGCTGCAGTATTTGCCATGTACCATGGAACAGCTCTGCTAGGCCCTCCCTCTCACATCTAGGTTTTAATAACTAGCTTGAGAGCCCAAGGTTGCAGTGTTGCCAGGTCTCATGATTAAACTTCTAAAATACAGGGGGTTCCTACTGCTTTAGTTTTAGCTCTCAGAGGCAAGAGATGAGATGAAAATAGAGGTGAGGGACGCTCACACAACCTATGCTCTGGGCGCCACACTTTAGGAAGCTGGTCTCTAAATGCTCCTTCTGGAGCTTCATCAATGCAGGGTCCTAATCAGGGTGGTTGGATTCTACTTGAAGATGCCCTTTTCTCTCCAGTAGCTGTAAAAACAAATCAGAAAGAGAACTTTCACCATTTAGGCATCCATGACTGGGGTCTTAGGTGGGCAGCATGAATATTCTGAACTCTTCAACTCAGAAAGTACCCATCTGGCCTTTACAGCCAGGAGAAAACACTTGAAAACATTTTAAAGTAACCTAATTGTTTCAAATACAGAAAGCAGAGATCAATTCAGACATCCTTTCTAAAACCTCCTTGTTTTCAAGCCACACTCATGGTGTTCTCTGATGTGCTGGATCATGAGCTTGAAAACTTGGACAACACCACAGCAAGAAAATAACCCTTTTCTTGTGACACAACCGGAAGATTTGGGGAAAGCACTATCCTCTGTATGGGAATCTGTGAATACTCATTGATAAGAACAAACCTAGAAGAAAGATGTATCGTAATATCCAGAAAATTTAGATCCTTGTAGTAGGGTTTTTTAATGATATTTCCAACAGTAGGAATAATAAGTATTTAACCAGCAAGCCTGGTAAAATTAAACAATCATGGACCCATTGGGACATCCCTTTACTAGCAGAGATCACCAGGTGCCACCAGCTCGGGAGTGTTTAGGCCTCATTCATGAACCCTGAAGTCCCTGTTCAGGGTTCCTCCAGGCCAAATCCTCCTCCAGGAGACCCCACAAGAACTTTTTGAAGATGAAACTCTTGACTTCACGGAAACTAACACCCAAAATCCATCTGACTTAACAGGGACCAAGATTTCATGCCCCACTTCCTGCAAACTGCCTTTACAGTGCCTCACCCCACTTTGGTGCTACACAACTACTAAAAAACCACCAGCATAACATTTCTTCCCTTCTCCTTTATGTTTGTTAGCAATTTAGGTTTTCAGAAACAGCAGTGAACAAAATGTATATACTAATTAAGCCTACGGGTGCATGTACTAGACCCTCTCTTGTGCCAAGTACTCCCTCTTGGGCCCTTGCTCAGCAGTAAATCCCACAAGCAGGACCCTCAGCAGAGCTCATTTAAACATACATAGTGCTACTCTGCTTTCCTGCAGCAGAGATCCTGGCCGAGCTACACGAGCAGGAGGCTGCTTTGGCTCCAGAAAGGTAAGATGGCATCTGAAGAGAGGACGCCACCAAAGTAAGGGTGGGAGGGTTGTGCCAGATGGCTGAGACAAGGTAGACGGAGCGTGACAAGCAGGGAGTAGTATTTTTTTAAAGGAAGATGTTTCCCACTGATGGGAAACAACTTTGCAGACACGGTTGTGCGGTTTGCCTGTCATGGAACGCCCTGGAAATCTTTTGGCTGTGTTCAGCCAAAGCGAGCTTTAAGCCGAGCTTCTTGCAGCCAGTTTTTCTGAGGAAGAAGCAGACTCGGCCTCCCCGGGTGCTGCTTCGCTGGGGACCAAGCTGTCATGTCGCGGCTCCCCTTTCCAGCCCCGGCACCAAGTGCGGTGCTGCCAAACTCCATAGGGAAGGTCTTGCTGTGCCTCCCTGGCAGCCTCGGGATACCCCGGCACAAGCAGCGGGATGCTCCCGCTTTCCTCCCCTCTTCCGTTGCCAGCCTTACCTGCAAACCTCCAGGCTGTCCCCGGCCTCAGCTTCCCTGGCTGCAAGGCTGCCCTGAACCCCCAGGCTTCCCCTCCTGCCCCCCAAATTATCACCATTTTTACCTTTTACAATAGCAGTGAACAGATCTGGCCGAGATTAAAATCACCCTGAAAAAATATACATGAAAAGGCAGTTCTGCTGCAGACAGAGCACAGGCTGTAATCAGTTGGACTGGGTCTATTCATGTTTTCCTTTGCCAAAGCGTCAGCACTTTGTAAATAATCCTGCGATTCCCTGCTTCACGGAGTTGTTTTAAACTCTTGGCTATTTCAGATCTTGTATAGAATAATGGTGTGAATAGCAGCGTTTCCCATGTGAGGCAGTTTTATACTATTAAATCAGGGCACATGGGAATAGAATCACAAGTATTTTACCTGTAGCTCTAACTGATTGTGCCGTTTACAGATAATGCATATTTTCAGTTACACAAGGATACTGGCCAAAAGAAGGTAGGTGGGAACACAGAAATAGCTCAAATACGAAGCCAGAGATAAAGAGCTTTACGAAATAAAAAAACAATGCAGAAAATCCCCTTGCATTCCCTAACCATAAGGAATTGACTGACTTACACTCTTGGCCATTTAAGTATGAAATAAATAAAGAAGATGTTGTTCATTTTGTGTGTGTGCCTAATCCCACGTTCTCAATACAAATGCATTTAACCTTGTCCCTTTAAAAGCGCCCTGGACAATCGGAATCATCTTTACAGAAGACTGCGCCTGCTTTTAAATTAGCTTTTTAAAAAGCAGCCATTCTCTCTTTCCCCTTTTCCAATTCCTATTCACGCTGAGCACAGATAAACACGGGCAGGCCAGAGCGAGGAGGCCTCCGAAAGTTCAAATGGAAGCCGTGTTTGAGGAGCGGGCGGCCTTTTCCCCCAGCAGCTCTGTGGTTTGCCGCCTGCCCAAGCCCCTTCCCGGATCTGAGGCTTTGGACCAAGCGTGGCAACAGCACCTCGCAGAACAGAACGTCTGAGCAAGGTGGCCTGCAAAACCACCCCAGTCTAGAGCACTGCTCACAGCCCACCTAGGGGATGAGTTTATACTTCTGTGATGCTACAGAAAACACCTTTTTCCCTCAGAAACACTACTATCAGGTGCCGGCTGAATCTATTTAATCGAATTTTTGTCTGTCCTAGCTTTATATCCGAGAGCCGAGCCCAGCTCCAAGCCACATGTCAGCAAATCTGGAGTCACCCACAGCCCTGACCTCCGTGTCAAGCACCGACCTGGCACCCAAAGCCGATCGCGACCTGCGGGATTTATTAACAACCTTCTTACTAATCATCTTTGCCACCCGCCAGGGCCTCCCACGTGCAGACACCGGGCACCGTCCGAGCTCCTGTCCATAGCTCCCCCAAGCCAAGGGCAGGTGTGAGCCAGAGTCCTAGAAAGACCCAGATGAAAATAAACATCGCAGATTTGTAATCCCAGCCTTACCACCGACGTGCTACTGGTTTGGCAACTTCTCTTGCGTCAGAGCTTCGCTGCCTGCCAGCCTGGGGAATAACCGTGCCCAAGGGGCAACACGAGGCACTGGCACAGCGAGCGCTGTGCTGACTCGGGGATGCAGGATGCTGCACATCACATCTGGGTGATACTTCCCTGCCGAAGCTTTTCCAGTCACTCATAACTTCCCAAAATAAGAATTATGCACATGATATCCTCCCTCTTCATATACGAGTGAGAGAACCTGCAAGATGAGGTATTATGCACTTCTGTTAGACTCTGAAAAAAAAACAGACAAGTTATTAACAGACAAGTTAGTCTTCAAATCATGTGCGTAATACCCCATATTCTGGACAATTCAGTAATATCCTAAACAGATTTTCTGCTCTCTTAATTGAACCCACATAGAAGATCAGCACTATTTTATACATATCAGGCAAAGACCCTTACGAGTTAGCCACAAGAAAAGTGCAGAACAAGCTCTCAGTGTCTTAGTGTCTGCATGTTACACTGCGCACTGTGCAAGACCCTAATGGGACTGAGCATAAACTTTTTATATAACAAAACACAGCTTTTCAAATAAAAATGCTTTTTTTTCTTTACTTTTAAAGAAATATTTCATTTGCAGACTGCTGCCTTTTTAACAAAAAAAAATTTTTGGTGAGTTTTCAGTATAAACTCAGATTTCAAAAACATTCAAAAACTCTCTTCAAAATATAAACAAGTTAGTCTTTGCCTTCTGAAACACTGGAAAAATAATATCCCTTTAAGCTTTTAACGAAAATCCAGTGTCTGTCCCCTCTGTTTCCAGTAAAGCACATGTAAAAAAAGGGCGGGAGGCACAAAAATCAGCACACTTCAGTGACGCATCTTTCCAGCAAGGCTTTCTTTGCAGCTAGCTTTGCAAGCCTTGAATTGCAGTGAAGACAAGCTCAGACTGAAGAGAACTTACACAGGACGTGTAACTCCAGATAGGCTGGATCATACATCAGTAAAATTGGTCTAAGTGTTTCAATTGAAACATATATTACAAGATATGACAGGAAGAAGAAAAGCTCCTACCAGCACCTACATTTGAGAAAGAGCAGATGATCTCACAAGGCAAGTGCCTGCTGTGTGCACAGAGAACCGAACAAAGGGTCCACGTGTGGGCTTCATTTCTGCATCTCCTGCCTTGCTAGCAATTAACTCTGCGAGCTCTCAACAGGGCTTTAAGCTGGAATCATCTAGCAGCTTTTCCGCACCAAGAGGCACTTTTAATACAGTGCAATTTGCAGAAAGCTATGCTGAAAAATGTGATCAATGACCCACTATTAGGGATCGTAACATAAAACACGGGTGACTGGAGGGATATGATGATCAGGGTACAGGGCTGGGACCTGGGAGGTTTCGGTTTCTTGGCCGACTTTGCTCCAGGCTCTCTGTGAGATCCAAGCCAAGTGAACACACTAGCTCTGTATCTTGCTTTCTGCAACAATAAAACAAGACTATTTCACAGAAGCGTTAAAGAGGCTAAGTTCATAAATATTTGAAATTCACTTTGAGATCTCTGAGGAACAGGAATTCAGAACACCGAACAACTGTAGTGCTCCATACCTCCAAGGCACAGGGAAATGTTAGCCAATTAACTGCAGATTATTATGCTTAGAGGAATTAAAATAAACTCCTGCATTCTTACTTTGTGCAGGCAGGAGGGTGCAATGGTCCCTCCGTTGTGTAAATATCATTCCTGGGTCCATTAAAGAGTGGTAGTCATGCCACAGAGTCAAGACATGCACCAACACTGCTCAACAACTGGTTATTGCCTTTTTCTCTCCATCAGAGGCTGTGTGGGGAGGGCTGGGGGGGGCACTTGCCTCTCATCTGACCCCCTTTGAGATCCTTGTTTCTCCTTACCCAGCATCTCCCTTCAACACTTGGCTTTTGGGGTAAATGCAGCAGCGAACAGTACAATCGATTAAAAAAGCCACATTGCAGAGGAATTCTTGCTTTTCAAGCTGCCAGGGTGGAGTTTGTGCCCCGCCACAAATGGAGCAGCGGTCAGTATCCCAAGCACTGGATATCTCCGATTCCGGGCGCGAGAATCAGAGCCATGCAGATAAGGCTGTCATCAGAGATAAGAGCAGTCAACAACCCTCGGCGTCATTATCTCAGCAAAGGGAAGAAGCAGGTAGCTCCCCTTAATATACAAAGCGCAGCAGTTATATATGTCTCCTTTACAATGACAGATGGGAAGGGATGAAGGGGAAAGCGAAGCGAGGCCCTTCAAAGCCAGCCTGCCTCACATCCTCTCGCTCCCAAATTGTGGGGATCTCTCCATAAAGAGGCAGGCAGCCCCCGGCCGGCTCCTCCGCGCTGTGTCCCAGCGCGCACGGGCTCGCGGAGCCGCCGCAAAACAACTGCACTGACATGGGTCTTGGAGAGCTGCTTTTTTTTTTCTTCTTTGGTTAATGGAATTTCTTAAGACGGAATAATGAAGCAGTGATTGTCACATCCGCCTAACTGGAAGGCAAACAAATTGGCTGGATCGGGCCTTTTTAATTTGAAAAAATAAATAGAATAAATGTGAATTTATTTGCAATGGTTTGATGGCTCTCTGAAACCATTACGCTGTTAAGCCCCTTTTACCTTATAATCAAACTCCAGGAGCAGAACACTCTTCAGAGGGTAGCTGTGCTGTGCAAGCTGCCCCAGCAGCGAGCAGTCGGCGTCCTCCCCGTGCACACGCACGCTGCACAGAACCCAACGCCTCCCCGCCGCAGCCTGCTGCTTCCAAACAGGCACCTCTGTGTCAGCACCAAGACGCCGAAACACGAACACGAATGTGACACGTTGCAATTGCCCTTTGCAAACACGCGGGCCAGTTGTGAAGATCCACACTAGTCCATCCCCAAAGAAACACCTCCATCAAAGCCCTACGGGAAGCAGAACAAATAAATAAGAGAAGACATAGCGAAAATAAAAGCAGCAAAATCCTAAATAAAATGTCTGGGTCTGATTTCTCTATGTGCATTTCTGAAGTGAGAAGAAGCACACAGAAGGGCATTTAATTAAATCAAAGAGTAAAGGAGGGGGTTGCCATGCTGCTTGCTATTATGTTACAGTTCACTAAAATGAAAACTTATTTTTAAACCTCTGGTATTAATTTGAGATTATTCAGATACTTAATTAAAAGTGCAGCATGTGTTAAATATTATTTCAACAAAGATTATCATCAAAACCCTATGTAATAAGATCCTTCAATGCTTAGAGCGATATTTTATGCAAATTTTCTATGCCACCAAATGAAGGTCTCTTCAATTTTTTTCCCCGTCTTCATTTTGCTGCAGCAAAATGTTCCAGGCAGGAAGAAAGTTTCTAGAATAACAAGGATACTACAGATAACGCAGTGCAACAAATAGCAGCTCAGTGGTAGTCATGTTTCTGTGATCAGCTCCCTTACTGATAGCACTTTACGGTAAATGAATAGATCAAACAGACTCCCATACGAGTTAAAGGGCTAAATTTTGCTCACATTGAGTCGGAAGGCAAGAGAAAATTTGTCCTAGCAATGTTCCACTGTGGTAAGAAAGGCAGAATTTCACCCTTTGCACGTTAGGAATGAACCAGCTATTTCAACCTGGACTGTATAAAATAACACGGTTTCCAGGGCAAAGACTGTGTTTTCCTGTGTGGGACTTGTGCTGTGGTCTTTACTCCTGTGAACAGAGCCAGGAAAGTTGATGGGAATTACTCCTGTAAATTCAAGGCTCAGTGCTAAACTTCCAATATCTTTTAAATAGCTCTGAAATAATCTTTTTTATTTATTCTTTTTAGTTTCCTTTTTTTAAAAAAAAGATTAATTTACACTACTTTGCCTGAAATAATACACAAATAATAAACAGAACAAGTATCAAAGGCTTACGTGGATTCTCCTCTCCTAAAACGGGTTCGTGAGCCCTGTCACAAACAAACTTCGTTTGCTGATAGGGGCCCGTGTCGTACTTGCTCTTTAACGAACACGGGACCGTTCTCGAGTGAAGCCTTCCTTGTTCAAAGTGAGCACGCTATTTACAAGGAATCTCATGCCTTGTTTTAAAAATATAAAACATCGATACCTCCCAAACAGAAAAAAAACGAAAAGAATCACATTTGTTACTCAGAATATATTCAACGCTCTGATTTTCTAGCTACAGAAGGTGCTTGCATGTTTTAGAAGCTGCTGTCAAAATAAAGTAGCTGCTTTCAGTTTGGGGACTAGTTCAAAGAATCATTTAAAAAAAAAAAAAAAAACATAAAAAGCCTCCAGAACAAATGATCAAAATAATGTTTTCAGTGCACTGAAGGAGATGCCCACATCTAACAGCCCACCGACCTGCACAGACTGTCCCGCAGATCCCCCCGGGTGAATTCACTGCTCTTGGTGAGTTTGAGAGCCCGGCTCAAACGGCCAGCGACAGATTCTGCCCAAATCACGAGCCCTGAAAGCACAGCGACAGAAAACACTGAAATCGGATGGTAACAGCGGGCACTCAGCCTCACGTTCTGGTAAGAGGAAAGCGTCAGGAGTAACTTAAATAATATCTAATAGAAGATAATTTAAAAAAACAGCAAATTTGACAAATTAGCAGAATGCCAGATTCAAGCTAAGAGGGGATTCCTGGAGATCAGGTAAGAATTTTTAGTGCCACTCTCCTGAGAACAAACTGCAAACAAAGCTGTACTAAAGTGCAATTAGGGGAAACAGACGCTCCGGGGCTGAGGAGCAGCTCCTTCCTAACCACTCGCTCAGGGCTCCCCGCCGGGCACCTCTGTCCGCTCCTGCAGCCTCGTTCAGGCTGCAAACTGCCGCAGCCGCTGCAAAGTTGCAGGCAGGGCACAGAGGCTGCAGGAGCGCAGGGAACAGTTCCCCACTGGATCCACATTCCAATTAGATCCCACGGGGTCCCACCTAAAGCATTTTACTAACAGGCAAAAAGTTGGAAAGGTAGCCATCGCTGGCGTTGAATAGCGAACGTGCATGCGCTGAAAATAAAAGCAGTGCTGAAATAATAACTAAAGAGCAATCTAGGGGGTAATCTATCTGTATTTGGAAATAAAGCTCTGAGCGGAACGTGAGCTACCACCTTAGCCTTCCTCCACACGCACACGGCCGCGTCGCCAGCAGCGTGTGTGTGCACACACATGCACGTGGGTTCGCACGCACGCAAGGCGCGCTCCACAGAGACGGTGCGGGGCTGCGCGGCGGCTTTCAGCGGCAGCCCCGCGGCGGGCGGTGCCGGCAGGGGCGGCCGGGCAGAGCCGCAGGTCCCGCGGCGCGCAGCGCCAAGCGCGGCCGGGCTGCGCGGGCCG
>NW_020456198.1:7975589-8256588 GCF_003342845.1 Nothoprocta perdicaria | reverse complement strand
CCGAGGGCCGCTCCGCGCCCGGGCAGCCCCCGCGCCGCTCCGCAGCCTCCCCCTGTCTGCGCTGTTCAGCAGGACCCCGAGTTCATCGAGGGCCTTTTGGGCTCCAGCACACGGCGTATAAAGACAGGCTGCAAAATGATCCCAAGAAGCGGCCAAGGCTACCCGGGAAAAGAGGATGCAGCACGAGGTGCCTTCAAGAGCAGCTCACCAGATATATTAACAAATAAATAAATAAATAAATCGAGTGGGGACTCCTCACATCAAAGCAGTGGGGGAAAAAATGGTTCCTAGGAGGGAAGGCACAAGATGGGGCTGCCCACTCGGTGTGCCGCGCACCGCGCGCCCTCCGGAGCAGCACCGCTCCTCCTGAGCCCGTCTGCGCTCACTGGCTACGAAAGCCTGGAGAAATGCCACTAAATTAAGTTAAACCAGCGTGAGTTTGGAATCAGATTTCCAAATATAGTCATTTTAAAGCGTGAACTGTTGTTCGTCCTAAAAATGTATAAATGTTGGGGTCAGTCCTGTTTCCACGGAAGGCTATGTCAAGACCTCATAAATGCACATATACAGATTGGAGTCTAAATAGAGTAAGAATTACATACATGTGTGTGTATCTCCAGATTGCATTAAAGATAATAAATACACACATTCTCTCAGCACATACATACTGGGGTAAGCACACAAGAAATACTTTTTCAGGCATTTCAAGTAGCTGATGAGAACAAAACTACCGGGCACTGTAAACTGACAGGGAAAACTAAAGATTACAACCTAAAGCAACTAGTATTGAAGTGATCTTTACAAAACAGAAAGACGTTGGCTCCCAGATGTCAGTGAATCCTGCCTCTCGGTAACAGCAAGAAAAATAAATCAAGCTAAGGTTTTGCTCCTAATCAGGACGTGTGCGTGTGTTTCTCTGATGGGGGCCGTGTAATTCCCGCGGCCTCCGAACGAGTTAATGCCTCAGGATGAACTCCCGGCTGTCAGTGCTGAATGGCCATCCCCACTGCAAACACTACCTTTAATAAAAACAAGCCAAGTTAATCCCTTGCTGAAGGTCTTCTGGACTTACCTGCATCCTTCTGTAGGCTTATAAGAATTTCAAGAGCAAGGGCTGCTCTTAATCTCCAGCCTAGTGCCTAGTGCAAGGCAGAAAATAGCATTCATTTTAAAAAGCAAATGCTGGGCAGAGCTGAACAACACCAGGAACTTTGCACCGCACTTTGCAAACTTTCCTCCATCTTTTTACTCCATTGCTTTTACAAACACATCAGCTTGTACAGGTATCAGGTAGGGAAGTGCCTGAATGGCATGGGGAAATAAACATATTTTAAGTCATGCTAGCAAAGATCTCAGTCAAAACAGGCGAGCCTTAAGTATAAAGAAACAGGACTGTGAGCAGTTACCAGCTCCTGTGGATTCTGTTTTATCTTTCCAAATTAATGCATTTCCCCAAACTGTACATTTGTTTTCTGCATGGAGTCCATTAACAGCTGGGTCATACTGCAAGTCCTAGAGTTTACAGCATACACAGGGGAAATTATTTTTCAGATGATCTCTGGCCCTTCTTCTCTGTAGACATTCAGAACCACCCACATAGTCTACACCCAGCCACGGTCCAGGCTGCCTAATGCTCTTTGCGCTGTATTTTTAAACTGTCCACGTATGCAAGAGGTTTTCCAGTAAGCGAGATATTGCTATTGGTCTGCCCCAATTTTCAGGAGAAACCAGCAACATGAAATATCGTTGAAATGGACCTCTCCAATTCCTTTCTCCGAAAAAAAAAAAAAAAAAAAAGCAGAAAAGAAATACGCCGCTTCCGAGAAAAAACAGAAACACATATCCCAATGTTATTTAGTCTAGTTATTTACTGACTACACAGCTCAACGTTAATTATCCAAATGTGCCTGCTCTCCAAAACATGCAATGCCCCCCTTTGCCTGCTAATTACACTGCAAACTCTCCCAGTTATTCGAAACCCGGATTATCCAAAAATTCTCCCCTGCTCCCCCATTATGTTTAGATAATTGAGGTTGCATGGAGCACACTTGCAGGCAGTTAGAACAGCAAGCATTATCTTTCAGCTGATACAACTATCAATAGCAAGGGTACAGCATATACGACAAAGGCTTTATTGTGCATATGTAGGGAGATAGAGATGAGATACAGTTCCGGGAGGCAGTTTGTCTAGTGGTTACAGTACAGAGTTGGGTGTCATGAGACCAGAGTTTTAATTACTACCTCTGCTACTGACTCTGTTACTCAGATAAACCACTTACTGTCTCTGCATGCCAGCATCCCAACCTGCAAAAGGGGCACTGTGACAATTACCCAGCTTTGTAAAGTGCTTTGATATCCTTTGATAAAAGGCTTTTTATGCATAACTGCTGAGTATTACTGTCCACTTAATTGTATTTTTAAAACACTTTTGAAAGAAAGGATTGAAAAAATAGCTGCAAACAGCTGAGAGGCAAAACTCTAGTTGGTAGGGACTGGCACGGAGCAGCGCTGATTGAGATCAAGTCGGACCTGGTCCTTTGAGCACAGCTTGCCAAATGTAACGTGACCAGGACGAACAAGCTGTACCTGGGCTCGGTACAGGCTCCTCAATGTAGATTCCTATTTATTGCTGCAAAGTGTTTACGCCTTCCTGCAAACTGGCACCAATACTCACTATTTAAACAAGGATAATGCAGATTTCACTAAAGCAATAATTTGCTCGCATTCAGCGTGCCAGGATCGTCGTGCGCAGAGAGCCCCAGAACTTTTGCCTATGAGGATCCGCATGAAAACGCATCTGCTGGCGAGCGGAGCCGCCGCGCGCAGCGGCCGCATGCGGCGCCTGGGAAGGCTGCCAGCCTCAAAGAGCACAGCGCAAAAAAACTGCTGTGGTACCATTAATGTTTGCACCATGCAAAATGCGCCAAGATAATAGAAAATAAACGTCTTCAAGGAGCGATAAGCCTCCTGATTGCAGCTGAGTGACTACACAAGCTATCCGTGCAAAGCTGTAACTTGGAGCACAGTACACCCGGATATACTGCAGACATATTTGTAATCACCAGCCACCAAATTCCTCAAGAGCAGACAGAACAGAGCCCTGCGAGGTACGGAGATGGCACCTGAGCACTCTGCTATCTTCCTGCTTTGTCTTATAAGCATCTCAAATTCTGTTCTAAGGCTTTTCCATGCGGTGATTTCTGTAAATCACCCTTCCCCGATGGAGTGCTGAGGTGAAGGAAAAAATCCTGCGCTCGCTTAAAGCCTTTTATTTCTCTTGTAACATGGACATCTTGGAGAGCAGATTAGCCAATGGAGAAAAAATAAAAAGCGAACGGTATTACGGGTGACCTAATCCTTCCTCTCAGAAAAAGAAAGGGGAAAGAAAGCCTCTTGTGATCTCCAAGGAGGAACCTGCCTTGTAAACTAGTCTGCTGTTTGAAACGGAAACAAGAATGGGAATCCTGATACAGAGAGGCTACCAAAGCGGGGAACAGCTTAACAGACCCGAGATTTTCGTTTCAGTGCAACACGAGGTATTACACTGCGGTCCTGTCTACGTTAGAAAAACAGGCAGGGAAAACTTAACAGGTTATAAGATCCCTTGGACACAAAGACATCCAAATGTGGTTATTTTTATACAGTAGGCAGGACCGTAATCTGCGTCCAAGTTTATAAACTGTGGGCTTGTAGTTCATTAAAAGGATTCTGTTACTAACTCCTCTCTCGCAGCTTATTGGAACCAACCCCCATGACACACATTTACAGCCCTTTCAAACCTACCCCTCTATAAAACCAGGAATGCTGCCCCTGCCCCCTCCTCCCCTTAGGGAATGGGGGCAATCAGTGTTAGATTAACTAAATATTTGAAGAAGGGAACCATTTTTACTGGCAAACACTATTTGGCATAAAAGCTTGCACTTCCTAAAGTGCTCAGATAGAACATGAAGTAAGACACCTTTGCTGCCACTGTCTGTCTCTGACAGGTAAGAGAAACGGGGTCTGGGGATTGAGACCACCGAAACCTCTTGAATTTGATCCCACTCAACGTACCTGTGACCCCACACAGCCCCCTTTACTGGGCCAGGGCAGATAACTGCCCATTGAGGCCACACTTGTGTCCAGCTTCACCCAGCTAAAACATTCCTCCCCTTCCCGCACGTGAACACCCATGACCGGAGCGCTGCTCCCTCTGCTTTCAGTTGTTCAGAAGTATTCAGAAGGGTGGGTTTTTGGTAATGCCCTTAAACGTGCAGGTTCAAGTCTGCACAAATGCTCGGAAGGCCTCCTCAGAGCACTGCTGGGCACCCCTGCCAGTCCTCTGCAGCGTGGGTGCAAGCACTGCTATCCAGACACACGGACACCACCGGCACGAAGAGCTCCCAGATCTACTCCCATGCATATGTGCCGCTCTGCTCTCCAGGAGAAAAACCCTAGAGAAAATGTAAACTGTGGGGAACGTGCAAAAAACCAAAGTCACTGTGGCTCCAGCGAATTCATTTTTTAAATTCCAGGTAATACCTTTAGACCTCTTTTTTGGCAGCTCTTACCCAAATACCTCATCTCCATGGTGGCAGATGCCATTCTGATAGGAAAGCAGAAATTCCTTCCTGACCCAGCATATTACGTCATGCCTCTGAAATGCAGTATCAGATCCAATCCAGCTACCTGTCCATCTCAAAACTGCCTATCAATTAGCGTTAGACACTAATTTGATTAAATCAGTATGTTGAAATTTTATTTGATTCCACCTAAGGACTATAATTCCCCCTGCGTGTTCTCTGTAACCCACTAATTTTCCAATGGAATGGGAAACACAGGTTGGGATTTGGAGGCTATTTCTTCTACTTGTTAACATGTGAGCTTAAAACCGCAGTAAAAAATAAATCCATACAACTTTATAGAATGAGATTTGCCAGTTTAAGAGAAAACGGCCTTTTTTTACAGAATAACCCAGATGGAAAAAAAATGTATACATTTAACTCTGAAACCTGAAGTGTTCTTTGAGGGAAAACGAATACGTTTTAGCCTTAAAGGGATCACAGACTGCAATTATATAATTCTTGTCAACTGATGTTAAAGATAGGCTGGAAAGAATGTATGCTGAGGCCCTGCAATAAAACGAGCTCCTTTACTCCTTTCAAATGTTTGCAAGCCTTGGAGGTTATCCAAAGGTCGAATACAGGAAAAGTCTTGGTGAACAGAAAACATAATCATGAGCTTTTTTAATATGGGCTCTTTTTGTAATAAAATAAAATTATTGTAAGGGAGGGGAGGGCGGGCTCTGTCTCCTCAGATCTAGAGCCAGGGGGGCTGAGTTTTAATCAGACGCCGCTGTTCTCCCCTCCTCTCTCCAGCCCAGCCCGTCACTGCACGGAGAGGAGCCCGCGGTGCCGCGCAAGGCACCAGCAGCGCCGGGCGCTGAAAGCCCTTGGCCTCACGGCGATGCCAGGGTGCAAATCCCTATGGATCTTCCCTGCCAGCCACATCAGCCCATGGCAAGGGCGGAGCCCACAAAGTTCCACCCGTGGGTCTTTTCCAACAGCCCCGTCATGCACAGAACGGCCCCGTGTAACGCTGTGCCTGCTACCAACGCGTAGCCACTTCTGGGGTGCAGCAGAACAGCTGCTCTGCTCCTCACAGAAACACCATGAGAAGCAGCAAGCAGGAGGTGATGTATATGGAGAGTATCCATATCCCTACATATATATAATGTATATGGAGAATATCATACCCAGCTGCAGCAACGCTGCAGTTTAGCAAACTCATTACTCACACGGATCTCCGGGCAGAATCCAGGGCTGCAATCTCTTAGCAAAAGTGCTGTAGTGCTAAGTGCTATTTCATCATCTTCTATAGTCAGGAAACTATTTTTCCCCTGGAGTACTTGATGACATTAACGGCCTATCCCACCTGGATAGCAAGAAATCAGAAAGGTACTCACAGTATCACCTAAATTTGGCTCAGAAGTTTTCTATACAACTACTGGTTTGACTCTTATTCACCTTCTCCAGCTGTTAAGTGCAAATCTGAAGCTGCAAACCAAAAATATTTGGGCGGAATTCATGAAGCAGTCATTTACTGAAGGCATCAGGTGCTTCTAAGCCTGGTGAGGAAAATCTGGGAGAAGCACATGGAGACTGGCTTTGTTCTAATCCCACACCCTCTCTAACACTTAATGACCATTTGCTTCTCATGGTGACTCCTCCATCATCCAACTCTTACTACCCACAGGTTCACCTATTCATATAGGCTGAAAGAATAATCTTCCAACAAACTACGTTTTTTTCTTCCTCTCAGACAATAGAAGCTTTATTTCAAGGTCAGGTTGAATTGCTTGGGGACACATTTACAAGTCCATCAATATTTTGAAGACTTTTTCCCCATTTCTCTACTTCCTTGCATTTTTTTTCTGCTTCGTAATTATCTGGAAGGAGAAACCTTCCCCATTCCCTTCTAAAATGAGTACCCAGAATTACAGAAAATACCTACCACTCCATCTGTGAGAGGAACTTACTTCAGAACTGGAGCCACCTGTGCAGACCACCAAATACACCTGCCCCATTTGAATGTAACTTACATTGGCAGTGCTCCCACCGACCATCCAAACAGGTACGAAGGCTTGAATCCCTGCTTGGAGTATTTCTTCTGATATCACTTCAGGCCAGCAACACGTTCTCCAACTCCAACTCTTGCTCAACAACTTCTGCTGTTCCCTGACCTTACAAGAGGGTGTATGGAGCTGTAATTTCATAAAGACATGAGACAACAGCTTTCCAAAGACTTTTGACACTACTGTGTGTGGAATATGGCATATCTTTATTTTTAACCATAGAGGCACTCAAAAAAGGGATGCACTTGACAGTTCAATGGCACTCTAGGACCAGTCACTAGCACTGGCCAGGGCACAAAGCACCCCTTTCGACACGCCAACTCTCCATTTCACTTCACCTCACCCTCTTTTACCCATTCCTGCTCCTCCTGTTGAGAGCTGTTCCTCGGCTTTAGCCATGAGCTCCTCCTCTTCTCTTTCAGCTGAAAAGTCAACAGAATAAATACATGAGCAATTTTATGAAATCACTGGAAAATAAGCTGCTGATATTTAAAAATTAAGGCTCTTATTCACACCCTGTTTTTGTGTGTGCCTTAATCCAGCTGATCTCTAGAAGGCTTAAACACAACATTTAAACATAGATTGAATGGCCCTTTCTGAATGAAAGCTATTGCCCAAATTGGGGGATATATTACAAGGAGCCACCCTATAGAAAAAACATGCACTCAGGACAGCAGTGGGGCCCAGGAAACAGGGATAGCAGCAAGAGCTGACCCTGCAAACCCCAAATGAAATCAGAGACTAGGGAGATGAGATCCAGATTTTCCAGTGTGCAGTCCAGAACGCAGAAGGTGGATGCTCCGTGGTGCTGCAGGCAGCCAGCTTTTCAAATGAGCTCCACACATGGGAACAAATATGTCCAAAGGCCTCATACCCCATGGGGAGCTGCTGGGTGCCGAACACATATGAAAATCTGGCTCTCAGAGTGGGCACTGAGCCCTGGCAAATCTGACTCCCAGCCCTGCTGAAAATCTGTCACCACATCGTCAATGTTAAAAGACAGGTTTCTCAAATGGGAAAAGTGCATTTATCACCCTCAGCAAACTCACGAACAGCACAAGGCATAATTGCTCAAATGTCAAATAAAAATTCTCGTCTGAATAAACACCAAGTGTAGACCTTTTTTGATCCCCAAATATGAACACTTTAGAACAGGATGAGCATGTGGCCAGCGGGGCTATAATGGAGAGTGCTTTGTATCCTTAACTCTACCAGGCGTGATAAAGTGCCCTCTATCATGGAAAAAAAAATCCATCTGAAAGACAGAGGGAAACCAGATGGGAAAAGAACACAAACTCTCAGCAGGAATCTCTAGGATTTTTTTTTTCTTGATTGCTTTCAATTTTTCCAAAATAAAGATCTTGCCTATAGCTTGAGGCAAAGCAGGAATATAATCCCATCCACCTGAGGCATTCAGAGGGCAAGGTTGAAAGGCCAGATTTCTTGTGATGACGTGTGAAACTAAGCAAAGGGGAGCAAGCATCCGCGTCCTGGTTCCCCCCAGCAGTAACCCAAGGCTGTGAGGTCTCTACCTCAGCTAATGCTGACTGCAGCACCCTCGCTACTTCTGTGTTTGCTATCCTTTCTGCTGCTCTGGCAAACGCTTCATCAGCTCTTTCTTCTTCCAGGTCTTCTGGTAGTTCCACAGCTACCACTGTCACCTCTCCAGGCTCCGCCTGCCCTGCTGCTGTTCTTTTGGGGGTGATCGCCTCTCCAGAGGAGCCTTCTCCTTTTGGATTCCCCATCATCCCTGTTGCTTCCGCCTCAACTTGTGATGCTGTGGCATCCTTAGCTGCTCCACCTGGTGCTGTGACAGCCAGGGCTTCCATTTTCCCTGCAAGGTCACCGGTGCCCAGTGTAACAGGGTGACTCTTCTCCATGGACAGCATCGGTGCGCAGAGCCTGTGAGCTGGTCTGGATCCTGTTGGTAGAAGACACAAAGAGTAAGCAGTATAAAGAGAAACTAGCACCTTGCCTAGCACCACGACACGTGGTGTGGTGTGGGCACCTGGAAATGAGGTGGCCAGCACAGCTTTTTAACATTTTCTTCCCCACTTCTGACCTGCAAATGCTGCTGCAGTCCCATGATCCCCATACACAGCAAGGCAGTTCTGTTTCAGAATCCTTGCTGTCACATGAGGTCTTAAATTGGGATGTTCCTCCCAATACAATACCAACTCCATCAGCCCAGGGAAGTGAAATTTTCATGATCAAACAAACATTTCTGGTAGATACATAAAGACACTGTTAGACTACATTTTAACATTGTCAGATACATATATTAATTTTTCATTAAAAAGATCCTCTACTAAATGTATTTTTACTGTCAGGTCAGACTGTAGTGAAAGAAACTTTGTGAGAAGTCACAATAGAGATGCTCCTCAGCCTCAGAAGTCAGCAGAAGCCAGACGGGTGATTCTTGATGGAATAAGTTGTACGAATTCGGAGTTCAGAAATCAGATATAACCATCAGGTCTGCTCATACCCACCGCTCTGGGCAAAGAATCGCTATTCGGTTCATCACCCTCCGTTTTGCTGCTTCTTTCCCATGCGGACCAGCACACACAGCTACAACTAACTACTGGGAACGCAGTGGTGCCCATGGGGTTCTCCTGGGGTTCCTGCAGCATGGGAGGCATCCTCACGCCCGGAGGAACCCAGGCAACACAGCACCAGGGCCTGGCCCAGCCCACAGCCCTCGTGTTCAGCCCCACAGGCTGTCCCAAGGAAGAATCGAGCAACGTTAGTCAGATGTGCTGAACAACTGTGATCCATGGGGGATCCTGAGGCAGCCCCGCGCGGACAGCGCGAGCCAGGAGGTGCTGGCAGATCCCAGCTCACACATGCTCCACAAAGCAGCACCAGGAAGGCGGGCAGGCCTTAGGGAATAGCGATGACACCGCTCTTCAATGCCAGCTATCGTCCGTAACTGAAGAACGGCTGATTGGAAACAAGAAAAAAATAAGGAAAAGCTGTAAAAGGACAAGATGGAATAAACAAGAGGTGCTGGGGCAGGAGAAGGGGAAAAAGATGGAAGAGAACAAAGGGAAGAGGAGAGGAATGAGGAAGGACGACTGTGCTCAAGAGCAGCACTCAAGGAGGAGACCCAGAGGGCCGAGAGGCACCTGAAGCCCCCCGACCCGCACACCTACATCCTGCGGACACAAGTCATTCACTCCCTTATGCCATTGAACAAGCTACCTGCATATCTGCTTCATTAAATAGTAACCCTGTAGGTCTGCTGACAACAACATACTTCTCTCTCCTTCGGTAATTAGCCCTGAAGGCTGGTCACGCTCAGTGGCCATGAAACGCTGCAACAAGCGGCCTTTTCATGCCGCCAGCCTTACCTTTGTCCCTGTCTGTTCCCATCGGGAGGCACGGGAGGGCAGGACGGCGGCCGGACAGCAGCGCTCCTCAGCCCTAGCCCTGCCCGCCGAGCTGCGGGCACACGTCTCTCAACAGGGCACAAATGAGCTCCTTGGCACGGCCAGTCTATGACCACGGCGAGCGGGAGCCTTCAGCCTCTGTCTTCTCAGGACAAACAAGGGCAGGAGCAAGGCCTGCAATTCACTGGCAGGCCGCTCGCTACAGCTGCGGCTCGATACGCTGGGAAGAGGAAGGGTCTTACGAGGCTCCAGAGATGCCCGGAGGAAGCGCCGCTTTTTGTTTAAGGAACTGGACAGGAACTGAAGCCCCAGCCCTTCTGCACAAGCCTGGGCACACGGTGTGCTTTGCAAACCCCACCCCAGCTCCCAAGGTCTTTCATTTATGCCACTGAGGACAGGACTTGTCTCCCCGCTCTATGTGCCAGTCATGACAAGGCTCTGGTCCCACTTAGCGATGTTCTCATAAAAGCAATAAAAAACCCCAAATCTATTTCCACCAAAGAACTCCTGAAAACCTTCAAAATGTGTGTTAAGCTGACGTGAACTCAGTGTAAGATATTAAAATGGCCCTTTAAAATTACTCTCCATGTTCCAAATCAAAGGAGAAGGGAGGTTAGTAAAACTCGGCCCCTTCAAAGATGTTAGAAGGCTGCACCAAAGCGCGCTCAACACAATGCTCTAGCTTTATCATCATGTTTCACTCCCACAATATGCTGGAGATAAATTTCAAGCACCCCAGCACCTACAGCAAAGGAAAAGATTCAAAGTGAACTTATTTCTAATAATTCATCCTGTTGCAGTGGTAAGACCACAAACCTGGGAACAAAACTTCTGCTGCACCTGCACTTGAGCTATGGCCTTGTACAAGTTGCACCTTTCTCAGCTTAGGGTCCCTCATCTACAGCACTGTGCAGTGCAGTGACTGGGAAACAGCAAAGGTCACTCCTCATTTTATACTGCGTGAGGTTTGGCTACTGCAAATTTCTTTTTTTGTTTTCCTCCGAGATGTTTGATATCTGCAGCTCATGCAGTATGTAAACACTAGCATTTTCAACCACATTTACATAGGCACCAATTTGTTCTCATAACCTTCAATTCAACCCCATAAATTGCTCCTGAAGCACCAGGGTATTACCCCACTCTCCAAGCGTGCAAGCGGACAGACTCTTGGTTGAAGCAACCACTCGAGTGTCCAAAATCCACCGCCTTCCTCCCCAGAGCACCTGAAACGCTTGGCCTGAACACCAAGAGCGGTGACAGCCTGACCTGCCTCGCGAGCCATCCTGCGCCTTGCTCAAGGCTGTGCAATCCTCACGCCTGCCCCCTGTACCAACTCCCCCGTCCCGTCGCAGCCCAGGCTGACGCTGCCTCCTGCTCTGCAGTTTCATTCACTTCGGGAGACCGTTTGCGAGGCCCCTCGTTAAAGTCTCTCCCACCACTTGGCAGTTGTGTAGTTTGCCCCCGGACCGTTTGTTTATGTCTGACTAATGCTCACTGCTTCAAAATGAGTTTGAACCTAATGCTGTGTCTCCCAATTAAATGTTTGATGGGATGACAGCAAAACCAAAACAGACAGAAAAAAATTATTTCCTTTTGATAGGCTATGTTGTACAGAACTAGCTATTATAAGACTCTGGTTGCTTAAAATTTTGCCAGACTTTAATCTTTTGAATTAAAACCTTCCATGCTGATTATCTGCCACGCTTGGAATTTGGAGTGAAATTTCAGCTAAAATAGTTCAGCCACTACAGGAAAACTTCCTTTTTCATTCACATTCACATTCAAAAATATATACAGATATTTCTTACAAGCGTTCACTTGAAAAGCTTCAGTGCTGCAGATGGAAACACCGATTTAAAATTTGGCAGGAAGGTCACAATAGTGCCACAGAATATTTATATTATGCCACAGAATATATACTTTTTACAATATTTTGGAGAGTGGCATATACTTGGCTAAGCTTTGAGCCCCTGAAAAATCACAGTTTACCTATGTTCTGTAAAGATTTGCGATAGTTTGGCCACTAAAATATTTTTCAAAGTCCTGACTTCACAATCTGACTATTCTTTTTGTATAGTTTGGGTTTCTTTAATACAATCTATAAAAATAGCCAGTGACCTTTACTGACATCTTAACAAGCTCTCCGTTTCCTTCCATGGTTTGAAGACTTAAACAATAGCCCCACAGAAATGACTCATTACTACACACTTATGTACTTGATGCCTGGGAAACTCTTCAGGCTGTCGGTCAGCAGGAACAAGGAGGAGATTCACGCAGTTCCCAAGTGCGGTGGGTTGGGGCAATTTGGGGATCCACACACGAAAGACCTAATATTGAACATGTCAATGTCCCCCCAGTGGTGATCCACACACCAAGCCAGGCGCAGGGAAGGGACATCCAGATGTCTGGGGGAAAGACAAGGGGAAGCAAAACTCTGGGGCTCCAGGGGACTTGGGGTCTGTGCTCACTGAGCTCTTGACATAACCCTTTCCATACCCTGAGCCTCCTGGCTTCTCAGCACAGGCTGCTAAATCTTTCAGTAGAGGACTTACCTTTCCAAAAGAACATATTAATATAAGTTGGGCAAGAGCATTCAGTTACCTTCATTCTTAAAGGAGGAGGAAAATTTCAGACCCTCTTAGGCAGTGTTCATTTGACACCAGCTTTTAACACGTGTCCTGTAACCTCAGCCAGAAAAAAAACCTTCAGCAGCTCAGCTGGTAGAACTGTTGCCTTTAGACCACAAGCAACATGTTTGAAATCCAAGAGAGGAGATATGCAGGCTTCTAAACAACTCGGATTCTGGAAGTAGGGTCAGACAGGCACAATGTGCCAGCTGCCAGCGTCCAAGGAAGCAGATTGCGGTCAAGTGAGTTACATGGTGGCTGCAAAATCCCTGTCTCTCCAGAACTTCTTTTCTATATACCCGCCAAAGCTATTTACCCAACATAGCTATAGCACTTGGGTCATAAAACAATACCGATGGCAATGCCCAGAGAACTCTGAGCACCTATTATAGTATCACTGAATTCCTCCTTTGATCACCATGGGCAGAAATATCTGATTTTTATCACTCTTTAATAGCTCCCAATCAACTTAAAGAAGTTACCACAATGCTTATGGGAGAACCTTTGTCAGGCCAGGGTAATCATTGACAAAACTAGAACAGCAGATCGCACTAGCTCAGCACTGTCAGTCACATGTGACCTTCTCCATGGACTCGCTACCTCAGGGACAGGGATTTGGCTTCTGCGTTGAGGATTGCTCTGCCCATGTCAGAGCAGGAGAAGCTGTCAAATGTGAAGGCCATTTTCTGAATTTCCCACAGGAGCCTGCAGAGATTGGAAAGGAAGAAGAGTTGAAGCACACTTGAGTTGTTTCTGGAGAAAACATATTCCTGGGCATAAAGTAGGAGCTTTCACGTTCATCCTTTAAGACTAGCTCAGTTCAGAGGAAACAAAGCTTTCCCACTCCTGTGATGCAAAGACTCTTCCTCACAATAATGTCACCCTTCACCTGTGTCCCAAGTGATGCTTAAAAAGAATCTGTAAATAATTCACTGCAATTGTTACAACCTAGAGATAAAGGTACCCACTGGCACTTTTCCAGAGATGGTCTAATTGGTACCTACCTAACTACACCCTGAGCAACTGTTGGGTCAGTATGTGCTTAGTGCTGACAGCTGCTGTTTCTGTTTCAGACTTAAGGACTCGTGTTGCCTTAAGGACTCATGTTGCCCAGTTTTCCAGCTAGTTTCTCTAATAAAAGATATCAGCTGTACCTATAAGCTTCATCTGAGGAATACATCTTATCTGATTCCAATTATTTGTCAGTGGTAACGAAACCAAAAGCCACTACTCTGATACACACTTCTAAAAACAAAACGGTTAAAACAGAGTCATTTGGATGAAGTTGACAAATGCCAAAACATTACAGAAATTAATTACTCCACGAATATCAGTTCTCTATATGGTTATGGGTGGCTTGCAACAAGATTTCCTATCTTTGAAAACTCCAAAGAAACTTCCAAGAACTAAAAATGTTGCAAGTGAGGTTTTGGGACTAAGCCCCCATAGACTTCTCCAGCAGAAGGAAACACAGACACCTGACCACTTGCTTCAGTGGAAAAGAACCATCATCCTTGTTTCAGGATGCCTTCTGCAAAATTAGCAAAGATAACAGCTTAGCTGCATCAAACATAACAAATCACAGTGAGCAGCCAAGAACTCTCTTCTGCTGAGAAAGGATCGAATCTGCAGCTAGTAATTTAAGAGGGAACATTTTTTGGCAAGCATAAAATTTATAGTTACATAATTAATCCACTATTTTTAGGAAGTAATGCAAATAATAACCCCTTTTATCCAATTCCTTAGTGTGGGGTTATGGATGCTGTGTTTAGATAAGAACTTTTCTCTTTATTACCTAACTGGGGAGGAAGACTGGGAATTGTTGGACTTGCACTGAAGCAGCAGGCATCAGCTACAGGCAATTTACTGGACTTGATGGCCAGCTGCCTGGTGCATCTGCCAGCTCACAGGTGACTTCCTACGGGTTAAAATAGAGCTTGAATTTACAAGATTTACATGTTGCTAAGGAGCAAGAACAAAGGCAAAATTCACGTTTCCAAATGAAATACCTAGAACACGCAGGTTGACACAAGCAAAATGTAGGGAAGTCTAAGCAAGAAATGAAGGAGCGTATCAATTTCACCCTAAGCAGCAGCTGTGCATCTGATGGAAGTGTCACATTTTTTCCTCTAACACGTGTGTACATTTGTGTCCCTCAATTACAGATCACAAATTCATTAGTCCAGTTACTTCATCTTGTGCAGTTTACCGTATTATAAGGACTTCATTCTCTGGTGCACTTTGGAAACGGGGCAGACTTTCATTCTCCTACTGAAGCCAGCCATGCAGCCAGATGATTAAGCTAAATTCCCTTAAAAGAAAATCTTTGTTTAAAATTTAAATGAAAACATTGAGCTGTAAAACTTTAAAGTGTTATTTAATGACCATTCTAGCAATATGAGAGCCAGATGGAGGCTGCTCAGTGCTGTCCAAGCTCAGCTGCCCAGGAGTGATGCTCCGTATGACACAAGCCCTCTCAGAGCACGGTCAACATCACAGAGCAGCTCCTCAACATCAGTCTGTTCACCAGAGGTCAAGTCCTCAGCACAATGTCCAACCAAAGGGAACGCAGTCCCCTCTTGCTTGTGGGGGGACAGAGGCACCAAAACTCTCCATTAATTGCTTAACAAAAGCAGATTGATGCTGCATCAACCTCTAAATCGCCTGAGCGATCAATGCATCAAATTGCAACAGCTTCCAGAGGTGCCTTTGGGCTCCATCTCCTCCCACGGAAGCCAGGAGGCATCTTGCTACAAGGCAAATGGGAAAGGCTTGGACTAACATGCTCTGTTTAGGAGCAAAGTCCACATAGCACCTACACAGGGAAGGAATAATTGAACCTTTCCACAAAGCTGCTGCCACTGAGGAGGGAAACAATGTCTGTTTACTAGAAAGGTAATAACACAATTGAGGAGTAATAAAGAATGAAAATCCATTCTCGAAATAAAACCTTTCTAATGAATCAATAATATATGGATGTACCAGGCATTTAATTTAGGCAGCTCTAATTACTGAAAATCCCACCGAAGCAAGTAGCCAGGGACACCTGAAAGGATCTCCTCTAATCATTATGCTGGATCAGAGAAGCAGTCAGAAAACTTCAATCAATCCCCACTGGATTCTTAAAGAAAGCACTAATGCAAATCCTGCTGTCTAATGAGAAATTATAGTTTTGAAGGAAAAAGGTCCATCTCCCATCACAGAAGGTTCCTCCAACATTTGAGTTGAGCTAAGTGCAAACGAAAGAGTGAACCAATGGCCAGAATGAACATCAAGAATTGAAATTTTTAATTAGGACAATATAAAAAATGCCAATAAAAAAATCTTTTCTGCAAGCCCTCCGGCAGTATAAATCTTGCCCCACTTGCCTTCCAGCACAGCTAAAACCTGGGCAGTGCCAAACCCCAGGGGAGACCCCAGACACAGTATTTCTGACACAAGCCAAGGAGCAGCTGAAGGTACATTTAAAAAGTGCTTGTGAGAATCCCAGATCAAAGAAACCCCCCTCGTTTGCATGTACTTTTAGATAAACATCCAGAAAAGCCCCGGGCTTTCCAGCAGTCCCCCTCAAGCCAACCTGCACTTGCCATTTGTCTCTATGGGTGGTAAGGGCTATAGGGCAGGCACGAGGACTTCCTATGTATTAATAAAATGCCAGTAGCATCAAAACCTAAATCTAAATGGAGCCCGTGTCTCCTGCCACAGAATAATATCATAATCGAGCTAACCCAAACGCACAGCCTCGTGATGACTCTCCTCTCATCCATCCACACTACTCTAGCTCGATAAGGTCAAACTCAGCAAGACTCAACATGTGAAAAATAATTGTCCCTGGTACACCCAAATGTTCAGAGACTAGAAAACAAGACAAATGATCAAGTTAAAACTGACCAAGAACAAAATTACAAAAAAAAAAAAAAAAAACCCGATCCATCTATCTCCCTCTCCTACCCTAAGCATCAGAAGTTCTCCATTCAATTACCTGTTGCCTACTCTAAGATTTAAGTTTAAATATTCTCAGGGCAGCGAAAGGAGCAGAGAAATGTCCTAGCAGAAATCTCCTCTTGTCTAGGCATGTTATACCTGGTAAAAAAAAATAATTAAAAGCTAAAAATCTTGTGACGACAAGTTAGGTTTGGGAACCTTAAGAGCTCAAAATCTCACTCTTTTCCCTTGCACTAAAGTGAGTGGTTTCATAAGAACTCAAACCACAGACCATCTTCAGGGTTACTGTGATGTGACTATGAGACTTTCTCGTCAAGGCTGCCAGTGGGGAGGAGAGGAAAAGCTTTCTGACTCAGGCCCTTATCATTTACACCACATTACAAGCCAAAATGAAAAATTACTTGCTCTAGATTTGATAGCATAAAGCATCTTGAGATGCCATAGAAGTACCCAATTTTCAATAAAGACATTAAATCTAAGCTTCAAAAAAGAAAAAGCAATAATTACATCGTTTTTTGCTTTGGGTTTTAATGTTAAAAGTGTCAATTTATAAAACTAGGTGAACATCTACAATTCCTAAGCAGGCTGCAGCTAATTAGACCCCTTTTGATCTTTTATTTTGCCTAGAAGCTTATTTAACAAGTTTACACAAAACTCAGGGTTTTGACACACTAGTGGACTGGGGAAAGGGAGAAGGGAACAGAAGGGTAAAACTCTCTCTGCTGCTTCAGATGGGCGGCTCTCCCGGGCACACGTGTCACGAGCAGGGCTGAGAACGCGTTCTAGCAATCACATGGACTCTCACTTGAGCTCTCTGGTAGAGACGGGATGCAGAACAAGCATTAAAAAGTAAAGTGCAAACAGAGTTGGCACTAATGCTCTAGCATTACGTGACATAAGGAGAATAATTTCACTGTTTTAGGAGAAGGATATCAACCCAGGAGAATAAACACCAAGGACCCAGAGCAACAAGACGAGTTGCCTTTAATTGCTTCTGCAGAAAAAGCGGGCGCTGCCTTTGCAGGAGGACAGTGATCTTGGGAAAGAGTGTGAGGGGTAGGGAGGCGAGGGCACCGCAGCCTCCGCCCTCAGCAGCACCCACCTGCGCTGCTGCGGGACGTCCCCAGGGCTGCGGGGGCCAGGGCCGGCCAGTGCTGGACATACGGGCCGAGGTACGTGCTGCACCACAACTGTTCTTTAAGCTGACTCATCCTAGGGCAGCAGAAGGGGCTAAATAATTACCTTCCAGCTCTCCCTCCCTCGAAGCTGAAGGATGACAATAAAGTAACTGTGTGGGCCAGAGGATATAAAGTCACTATGACTTTTGCACGTGTCATTTCTGTTACCGCATTACAATCTCCTCCCTTTCTGTAACACGCTATTCTTGCCTCTAAGAGCTCAGTGCCTCCCAAGAGCTGAAAGGAGGAGCGTTAAGGGGATAATGCTCCTTGCTCTGTCCTGAAATGAAATAGTATTGTTAGGTCTGAAGAATCCAGGTCATTTGGCTCACACACAAGACCCTGAGGACCAGGGAGTCAGACTGACCAAGGAATGACTTAGTCACTGCCTGGAAAAGTTTATTTCTGGAGCTCGAAGAGGATTTTTGTTCCATAACATTGCTTCATTCCTTGTAATAAAGCATAGAGAGGATGCAAATCAGCTTTCAGCGATTCCACTTGTGCAGCAATGTGGAAGTGGGGGCTGCAAGCTGAAAGGGAAGGGCCTTCAGCAGCCACCGGGCTTCCAGGGACCATGGGTGGGCAGGCTGGGCTAACAACACCGGAGTCCCCAAAGCCCTTCCAAGACTGCAGGACACAGCTGCTCATCTGCAGCAATGACACTGCACAGGGGCTGATAAACAGCCAGCAGCAACAGAAACAGCGCAAAGGAAAGTCAATTCCTCTGCTCTCTTCCAGAGCAGAAGGGCTGGTACTGACATCTTCCCACCCCAAGGCAACTGCAGGATGAGACCATTCCCTCTACTGGAATCCTCATCCTGTCTGGGCAGCCCGGTGTCTCTCAGCACTTGCTAGCTGAGCCTGCACAATTTCATAGCACTTGCCTGTGGTGCAACACCCTTCCCACTCCCCCGTGGAGACAGACAGCCCTGAAAGTCAGCGGCCACCCTAGAAAGGGGAGCATGGGCAAAGAAGGGTGTAGAGGGAGGAAAGAGCACATGGGGGAAATCAGCTGCTCCCAAAATATAGCTGAGCCTGTCTCTGCTCTGCAGCAATGGTCTTCAAGTCGGTCCTGTCACACCAGGGAAGCTGGACAGCTTTGAAATGACCACAACCCTTTGCATTTACTGATACATGCCTTAATTGCATCAATTGCATCTCCAAAGGGTACCAATCTGGGACCCAGTCTAAAGCTCAGTTCAGTGACAGGAACAGCCTCCATTCCTGCACTAGCACCACTTCCTTGTGATCATCTCCTGCATTGTGGTGGGGAGAGGGAGGGAAGGTCCAAGCTTACCCAATAACTCCATTTGTTTAAGATTCGTGGTTTAAATAAGCACCAACATGCCGATGACAGCTCTCATCCCCCACGGAACTGCTGCAGCCTCCCCACATCAATGCGAGGCAACCACGTAATCTTCCAGAGCATCCCAACCTCCAGCCCTGGGCTGTGCTCCAACTCCCTTGCTCCAGACACGACCCCCTACAAAAACCTAACCATTGCATTCAATTTGCTGAAAATTTGATTTTCCTCACCCAGTTCAGAGGCCATCCTGGCTTGCAATTTTACCTCCTTTTCTCTTTGCTCTCCTTGCAGTACATCAGCTGGATGGGACTTCCACAGAGGAAGGGGAGGAGGAAGCGATCACAGGCAGTACCTGTACAACAGAAGCCAGAGCTACTTCACCCCTTGTGCTACGCCTCACGATATTAACGATTGCAAAGAAAACTATCTGCAAGGCTAAAAGCTTAATGTAGCAACAAAAATCAATAGTGTGCTCTGAGAATCCCGTGGTGCTGGAGGCATCATTCAGGTAGACAGCACCAGGGCATTCCCCCTGGTGAGGCAGCACTGCGGGCCATTAGAGAGGGAAGCTGCTTCCATTTATTCTCTTTGTCATTCTAATATGGATCTTCCCTTTTCAGATGCTGTGGTCTGGGTGCATAAATAGCATGATCCTAAAAGCCAGGATCGATATATCTTGTATTCCCTTTCAGATGCCAGGCAAAAAGAGCACAGTAAAAAAGGAGATGGCCAAATGCCACAGAGGCATAAACAGCAAGTTCCTTGACGCTGCAGTTTTATTTAAAGCACTGCAGTTTTACCATTTAAAGTACAAGTCCAATAGGCACTCAAAGTTAACTAAACAAGTATACAAAAAAAATGCACTTTTTTTTTTATCACACTTGCCTTCCTAGAACATCTCTCCGCAAATAAATTCAGGCCTTTCCCGATTGTTAGTCATCTCTCATATGTCATTACTAAGAGCAGTGGCACTGGGTAGGGGCAGTGACTAGGCTGCGGGAGGCCGAGCTCCCTGAGGTCCCACGGTGTCGGTGTCAGGAGCCACTCACCTGCCTCCTGCCCACGCTGTGGTCCCAGAAGCTCCGTCCTTCCTCCCAGCGCTCCAGGGTCTCCAGGCAACGGGAAGTGCTACTAATTTACCTGTAACTACCACAGGCCGAACAGTAGTTGGAGGAAAACATGAAAGCACCTTCTGCTCGCGCACACCAACGCTGTTCCAAGGAAGAAGTGAACGAGGGAAGTTGTTAAGAAGTCGCTACCTATCAGTGCTCAATTTTGTCCCCATGTGTCAGTTACATTTGAAGGATTTTGGGTATTCTGGGAAAGTTCCACACACTGGAGGGACGTTCAGGCACTGGAAATGACCTCTGCTTGCAGGCCCAAGTTCAGGGTTAGGGTGCAGGGGCTACCTCAGGGTGCCGTAGTGTGTCCCTGCGCCCAGGATCATTTACACACGCTCAGAGAAGAGAGCGCAGAAGGCCACTGCACTGGGGACACAAGTCTTTTCTAAACTGCTGATAGGAGTTACATGGGTTTCTTAACCTGGCACTGACCAACCTAAGGGGCAGAAATACTCTGTTTCCATTAAATATGTTTGCCACATCCATAAAGGCCTATTCTCTGTGTAAGAAATCTCCAAGGATTCCAATTGTTTTAAGTAAAGAGCATAACCAAATGAAAACAAACCCTCTCTTACCACCTACTCAACAAGCATATGTTACCCTACCAAAATACACTGCTGCTTATGCTTCGCAGTAACACTTGCTCAAGCAAAAACACACATAAGTCCTTCAGTAAAATCACATCTAATATGGCAAAGTATGTCACTTTCATTCTAATACTTTAAAATACTTAGTGCTATTTGGTCCATCTCTTAACCTTTCTGTTGGGCAAACCAGATTTCCTGCTAGAAAATTAAACAACATAACTTGCCTAAGAATATAGAGGAATGTTACCTGAACCAAAATAATAACTAACATCTCATCCCTCGGTCTGCCTTCCTCCAGAGGACGAGGCTGCACTCCTTCCACTTCAGCACATGGCTTTTACGCATTGCTTATTGCTCTTCCCCCCTCTGTCAAACTTCAAATCAACCTGTGCAGTGTTAACTGGGCTGCTGCAAAGCAGAAGGTGGAAGGAGGGAGCCCTGCAGGTTCCTTCACCCCGGCTGGGGTGGCAGGGCAGTGCATGGCCCTGGGCCAGGCACAGTCCCCTGACAGCGATGCAGCCAGGAGGACACCCGCCGTTCCCCAGAAAGGGGTTTCTGCAGCTCCAAGGTCCTCACTGCTGCCTGAGTGTTCAGGGGAAGGGCCTGCATTACTCCTGCATTCCCTCAACCCTTCCGCCCATCCCAGGGAGTTGAAACACACCAAGAAGCCTTAAGACACATGTACAAAGTGATGACTCAGAACCCGATCAGAAAGCTCTATGAGTGCTTTTGTTTTTATACGAGAAATGACTAAAAGGCTGCATTTAGGAAAACAGGGAAGAAACATCTGTGTACACAGAGCAAGAGCACCAGCACAAGCTGCAGCTGAGAAGCCCCTCTAGCTCCCTCGATGCTGTCTATAACTGCTGGCATAAATATAGTAACAGCGTTGCACATATGGCAGGCTGTTTAATTTTAGAAATCAAAACTATTGAGTGATTAAGCTAGCCATCCTTCCTCAATTTGGGACCACTAGAGCAGTACCAGAGGCAGTGGTCATAACCACTGTGGTTTGCAAGGGAGGAGAGCGCGTGCGCCCACTCACGCTGCGGCAGGGCCACCAGAAGCACGAGGCTGCTCCGCTCCCTCTGTTCTTCCAAGCAGCATCAGCTAGATGCAAAAATTCCAGCGCAGCCCTTCAAATGGAAAACGTGCTGCAGCACGGCTTGGCAAACAGCACCTCGATTCGCTGCAGAACTGCTGCTCTGGACCACGCTGGAAGAAGTGAAGCTAAAAGAGTTTTGTGCCAACAGGCCTTGGGAAGCAGGACACCTTCGAATCACCGCTCAGCACAAAGGGACGCTAGTGATGAGGTAAACGGGAGCCAAGCTCAGCCAGGGCAGCTGCAACAGCACAAGTGCATCCCCCCATGAGGGGCAAGCGAGCGAGCTGGGGGTTCAGCAGCCGCACAAATCCCTGCTGCCAGTTAAGCCTGTCCTGCTGGGCGCGACAGCCCTGCCTGTGCCAGCGCTCACACGGCGTCTGCACGCGCGGCAGAACCCCCGGCGGGAGCGGCGGCTTCATCCCCCAAACCCCATGCTTATCCTCAGCCGCAGCGCCGGGTGCATCGGGAGCACTGCAAAACCCAACCGTATCTTTCCCTTCCAGTGGAAGCCAGCGAAGGGAGAAAGCAAACAAGTCATGGAGGGATTTTCAGTTTCTCTAGACAAACACACTAAGAGCAGTTCAAAAGAGGCTAATTAAATTCTAAAATCCCTGTGCAAATACGTTAATAATGATTTTGAAATGAGCAGCTAACCAAGGAAGTTTTCAAGGTGGGAAGTGTTTGATACAGAGGAGTGCGTGAGGAAGAGCGCGAGGAAGAGCGCTCAGCACGCTGGGGACAAGCTCCGTGGAGAGCACAAGTCCTCCGGGGAGCAGGGAAATGCAAACGCTCCTGGGTGCAGGAACAGCAATTCCCCCCCTTCCCCATAGCTGGGAAGCAAAGCAAACACCGACTGACATGGTTCAAAGGCTGAATGATCGTTGCACAGCTCCAAAGAGCTGCTCTCACACACATCCAGCTCAGTTTAAGCCACGGTAGATCCAGGACATAGAAAAACCAAAGGTCCTTCCTCCCTCCTGCCACCACTACTGGAAATTTCCAGCAGCCAGACAAATCTTGTTCCTCTTCCCACACAATCCCAGGCAAATTGAGAAAAAGGGAAATCGGTGGCCAACAACAGATGTATACTAATTATATGCCAGAAGTGTTTACTCTGCAGTCACAAAGACCTTTTACTTGATTTTTCTTGTTTCTGCAGCTTGCGTCAGGAACAGCACCGGCTGAAAACATTCATGAAATCCTGCTATTCTAATAGGAACCAGAATCTCCACTTCTTGTGCATGAAGCATGAAATGATACGAAACCGACAATTTCTTATGCTTGCTTCTGTGGCAGGGCAGGAAAGCTGACAGGGCTCCCTGCTCTCCTCTCCCACGGCTCATGGAAGCTCTCGGGTTTAAACACCATCATTGTCACAAGCCAGCAGGGCAGCAGCATCGACTTCATTTTAACGATGGTGCGCTGAGAACTGCAGAAAGGCAGTGAGGTGCCCTCATGCCAACCATGGCAAAGCTTGGGATTAGACCCACTGGGTGAGGTCCTGAAAAACAGGCAAACTTGCCTTCTCAGACAAATTTCCAGCCTTTCTCACAGCATTACTACCCATTTCTCCCTTTTTCTTTTCCCTATCTCTTCTCTGTGCAGCCTCTCAGCTCAGTACAATTATATTGTTTTAGGTAAGATCTCGAGAGATATTGATTCACATGCCTGTTAAAGCCCAGATCCATTATACCTTCCTTTTTGCTTTAATTCATTAATTTTATTGTCCTATGAAAGATTTCCTGATGAGATCTATTCACTATGTCGCCACTCCTGCTAAAGGCATACAGCTGCATCATCTGCCTGAAATGGGTTTATCTAGTTCATAAACCCTAGTTTCAATTTTGCTAAAGACAAAAATCACACATACAGGACAATAAATTCCAGGGTCATTCTGCTTTGGGTTTGACAATCACAGGTCTCTCCCTAGCCCCAGGTAGCCCTGTTAAAGAACATGCCGCAGCGTGACAATTTTAGAGAAACCATTTAACTTCCCGAGGGAGCTTTCCTCACGTCTACACACAAGCTGCAGTCCTCTGGGTGCCTTCTTATTCTCACTGCTGTCTGCCGGCAGGCAGAGCTTGGGCGGGTGTGTCCCTGTTTCTGCATCCTCAACTTGGGTCATTCCAATTTTAGGAATCTCAAAGATCCGCAAGCAGCTACATCTGTCATTGACTTCAGCAGGATGCAGTTTTAACAACTAGAAGAGATCCAGCACTTGTTTTACCACTGTGTTATTTTTGCAAAAAAAATAAGAAATGGTGAAATGGGGAATAAAGATAAAATAAAAATGACCAACAATTTGGGAGAAGGAAAATCTATTTAGAGGGAAACCTGTGTATCTTTAAATGCTACAATAAAGGAGGACAATTACTTACGTCTAATCCAATTGTCAGAACCAGAAGAATAGGAAGCTAACTGCAAAATTCAACCAGACCACCACAGAAAGCCTCCAAGCAATTTCTGCCATAGCAAACTCTGCCACAGAAAGAGATAGGAAGAATATTAAAAAACCAGCCAAAGGAAGCCAGAGGTGACTGCTGCATGAAGCACACGCAAGGAGTGCTGAAGGAGTCATGTACTTTAATGTAAAAAAAAAACCACAAAGGTAACCTGCAGCAAACACCAAGAATAAACAAGTATTTGCTTCGCACAGATAGTCCCTGTCGTCAGTAAAGGTGGGACATCACAGCTCAAGGGTTTGAAGGTCAGTGGGCCAGAGCAGGGCATCCTGGCTCCTGTGCCCTGCCCAGGGAAGGGGCACTGCCCGAGAGCCAAATGAGCTGAACCAGGAGCAAGATTTTATTCCTACCTCAACACTGGCTCGCTGCATGACCTTGAACAAGATGTCACATCTCAGTCTCACCAGGGGAAATGGCAGAATTCACCCTGCTCCTTGGACCTGCGCATATGGGGGCAATTCTTGTTCACAAGGTGCTCTCAAATCAGTGACTCAGAGGTGCTAGAGGAGAGCAAAGCCTTGTCACGATGTGTCCTGCCCTTATTCTACAGGATTTTAACAGCCTGGGTCAATGTACATGATTTTTTTCCAGCACGCCACGAGTTCTTCTGCATAGCAAAGTTAAAGCAGGCGAGAGAAAGAGAGACGTCTCCGTTTGATTGGCTGTGACTAGCTGCAATTAAAAACTATAATTTATTACCCTGGATTACGAGTATAATTTCAATGCAGAGAATTAAGGTTTTCTTCTGAGATGGAAATAAAGATTAATTTTTAATTTCCTTTCTCATTGCACATTTAAGAGCAATGGACTCCATAGAAAACTACAGGTCAAAATAGTTTTATGGAGGAATGACAATGTTCTGTTGCCGAATAATTTAATGCTCTTGCTGCCTTTTTAATATTTGACTGCAGCTCCCTCATGCGAAACAACGGCACTAGACGCGCCACCCATTCGCTGCAGCGCTCAGGTCAATGTGACTTTGAAACAACAGAAAGTTTCACCAAGCAAGACTTGGGCAACTCTGAGTTGCCCTGACGCCGGGAGCTGCCTTCCACATGGCCCTTCCACCAGGAAAAGCTCCTCCGGAGAATGGGACAAGACTTAAAATTCAACTTAGAGTATGTAGAGGGCACCAGAATGGAGGTGAATGTTGGGGTGAGTGGTCACAGAGCAGGTGTACTTGCCCAGGACACACTAGGTATATAGGGATAAGGCAGGAGCAGCATTCCCGCCTGGGAAACATCGAGGGAGGACGGCGGGATCGGAAGGTTCTGCCTGCAGGTAAAAATGTTCCATTCTCGTTTCCACAGCCCGTGAGCAGGGCACAGGAACAACTGTGAGCACAAGGTCACGAATGCACTGCAGGCCTGCCATGGAACAGGTCACAGCTTTCCACAGCGCCTCCCAGCCCAGGCAGAAACCGAGCCAGAAAAAGCTGGGTTGTTTCCAGACCCACATCCCCACCATTACACAGCAATTCCGAGCAAGCTGCAAAAGGGAATGCAGGGCAGGGAGAGAGAGGAGAGGCGGTTTGTGTGCATCCCTGCCCTTCCAGAAAAAGATCCTCTTAGGACAAGATTTTCTAATGCTCTAGATAGCACAAAGACAACATCATGCGCCTAAGGCTCAGTATTTGACCCTGGTCAACTGGCAAGAGGAAATGTCAATGAAATTTGTAAGCATCTTAAATCATTGCTCTGGTAGTAAGCAATTAACAAAAAAACCTGCCATACTAATGATTTAGATTCCAGTTAATTGAATAATCCTAAACTGACAGAGCCGTGTGCTAGATGACCTAATAACAGGTCTTTCCAGTGCAGGGCTTTTTAGATTTATTTGTATCTTCTAATTGGCACCTCGGGGTACAAATGGGAGTAGATGCCTCAGCGACAACTGCTGTGCACTTGAGGGTGAAGCTGCGGCCGTGCAGGGTCACGGAGAGGAATGTCCCCAAGCCTGGGGCCAGCGAGTGCTTCCTGCATCCCAGGCACCACATCCTTTGAGCGCTGAGGACACTCACCTCTCCCGCATATTTTTTTGTGTGAAATCTGCTGGAGACAGGAAAGGAGACTTCTTTTTAACTCCCTTGCCTGGGGATCTCAGAGGTGGTGCATGACAGAGTAGCAAAGTTAGTTTTCAATATTTTGACAGTCCCTGTTCCTCTAGGATTCCTGGTGAACACACAAAACATCTCCATTTTTTTATGCAGATCATCAGCAAAATTAGGCACCCAGTCTACGGCAAACCAGACTGGGTTCCTGTCCAACCACTGGCATCTTGGTGCATAAACTGACCTGGTGCAAGCTGGCAGTTTCCCCCAGGATCTCATGAGGAGCAGCACACAGCTCCAGGGACCTCATCCCATCCTCAGGTGAGCACTGGAGCGGTGTCATGTACTCTCAGCTCCACCAAGCCTCAGCCTCAAGAAACTGCAATCACCTCCTTGCTGAGGAGCTGTGTCTTCTCCAAGGTCTGAAGGCCATTACATGTATTTACCTCCCTGTCAAAAAGGCAGAAGAAGCTCAAGCGCTTCTGGCCTGATAGGAGGTACCAGAAATCATACAAGAAAGGTGCTCAGATACATGACAACACCTCTGAAGTCACAGGTGTCTGCACAAACTGTTTGAGCCTTTGCACACCGAGCACCCAAAGCAGAGAGCAGCACCCACAGCCACAGCTTCTCCTAGCCCTGCTCTCCAAAAACCCCAACTGCTCTGAGGCTCCTTCTTACACGGCAGCAGGGACAGCTCCAGCTATTTCATGTGTATCTGCCCATAGCAGCTCAGGAAAACGCTTCTCAGAGCTCACAGCTTAAAGCAAGACGAGGAGCTATTTGGGAGCCCTCTGAAGCTCAAAAAAATATAAGGCAACTGAATGGAGAGTGTTCCCTCCTTCCAGGCAGTACTGCCCGCCCGTGCAAGCTGTTTTGGGATGCACTTGCTTTGCAGGAGGTTATAAAGGGAAGTCTAACTAATTGCAGTTCCACAAGCTGTCCCGGTACTTTTTGCAACAGAGGTGCTAAGTAACAGTGTGACTGATTTCTAACTCGGGCATTTATCACATCCTGACACCTTCCTAAATTCTCTGTGGATTTCCAGCCGGCTACATTATTTTCCTTCGCTGTCTACCCTAAACAATTGTGCCCAGGCTTTGCTCGCGTTAATCAATCACGTTTCTATTCTCGTGCGACTGCCTTTCAGCCGTGAGTGAGGCACTCACTAAGAAGCTTCCTTCTGACGGCTGAGGACTTGCAAATCCTGGGAGCTGCATACATGCCAGGTGGGCTGTGGCAGGGCCCAGCTTAGGGAAGCAGCACTCCCAAGTTGGGTCAGTTTTTCAGAAGTGCTTCACCTCCTGCTGCTTCCTTCTGGGCACCTTTACCAAATATCCCCCCCAAACACACCGGGCCACTTGACAAGTCAGAACCCCACTTTTGGAGCCCAGGAGGAATGAAGGAGATAGAGAAGCACAAACGACAGTGGAAAGCTCTTCTCACAGTCTTTCAACATCAGTTTTGTCTCCAGTAGCCCATCCTTGGTATAACCATCGCCTGAGTACAAAGACTGGTATGTGTCTCCGGAAATGAAGTTGAGATGTTTGTCTTATCTGAACAAGTTCAGTGACTGAACACGCTGCACAAAAAAGCGTAAGCAACCCTGACAAAACAACTGCCGCCTCCTTATCACGGTCTCCAAAAGGACTGAAAAGAATCAGGCGTCAGAGACTTATCTCTTCAGAGATGTTCAGTGCCCATGCCTGGCTTACCGATCAGCCCTAACTCCCTCTGCACTAGAGCTTTGCTGCCTTGTTTTTGGCCACACCGACCAGCCCTGCCACTTCCTGAGCACCGAGGAGTCGGGGGGACGGGGTGCGGAGGAAGGGCCCTCTTTGCCCATGTTATTGTCTTGCCTTTCTGGACAGTGGGATGTTTTTATCCATGATGATCTTACTGTTGTGACAACCGTAACCAACGGCCAACCAAGTATCACAGAAAGGTTCTCAAGTTCGGAAGGATTACAGTGGAACATGTGCTTCAAGACAGGCAGAGGAACCCGGGCTTCCATTCAGCTCCCCTACACACGCTCTCCTGCACCTTCAACGGTGCACTTGGGGCCCTGCTCCTGCACGGGTTCTGTCTGTAAGAGCTGTGCACCCCGACATGTGACAGGGGCTCCTGGTTGTGGCCTGCTGTTGAGGCCAGCAAGACCAACAAATAAAAAAATTAAAAATAACACCATGCTTTATTCACCAGACAGCCAATGCCTCTCCCATCAAGGGCTCAGGGTCTCATGCTAGACATGTGCAGAGAAGGAAGGTAAAGACACTGCAGGGAAAGCTGTAGCAATATTACCACTTGCTTTCTGAAGGCTGCAGTTATTCTTGTTTGTCATTTGCTCATACAAGCTGGGGCAGACAGCAATATCTAAGGACTGGGCAATGTCAGAAGACCTGTGTTATAGCCCACCCCTGATCCTACCATTCTGCACACAACCCTGAGCAAGTCCCTCTACCCCTTGAGCTTGCTCTTCCTCTCTCCAACCGTCTGCCTTGACTATGATGGTCTGAAGCTATTTGCAGCTGGGCATGTCTCCCCTAAGCTCATTCCGGGCCTCGTTCAGTGAAGCCCTACTATAATCTGGGGTCTCTGAGCACTACCCTAATACCCATGTTCAATAATAATGAAATGGATACTAATTGTTCAAATATTTCCATTCCTTTCCATATGTAAAAATCTCTCCTCTAGAAAATGCAAATAATGAACACAAATGTCTGTTTGTAAGACGCAATGAAGCTTTACAAGGCCAACATCCTCTATCAACATTTCTCAGACAGCTCCCCTCTCATGTGGTGCTGACCTTAATGGATCCAACAGCGGTTGGAGTGAAGGATTCAGTTGACAGATAACAACTAACACTTGAACCCTTTTCCTCCCTGCTGCAGGGCCTGGATATTTGCCACGCTGGTTGTGTTACTGAGTCACGAGCTCTACTGAGCTCACGGGTTCATCTCAATCCAAGCAGGTCAGATTGCAAGGGACAGAGTGGAGCTCCATGACAGTGTCTCAAACACCTCTAGCAGTGCCAGAAAGTGAGTTCTAATAAAAGCTTCTCCGAACTATTCTTCATCGGGTTTCTCTCATGGGAGGATATGGGCATAGACCCACTAGGCGAGACGTAGATTCTCTCCAATGCTGTGCACTAAGACTGCCAATTTAAATCACAATTTGCCATTATGGCCCTGACTGCCACCCCTGGGATCTCTGACAGAGTTTTTTCCAACAAGAACATGACCATACAGCAACCTTGTAGGGGGAAAAAAAAGTGGTGTGGGGAGGAAGATATAAATAAAAACTCCTAGAATAGAAAAAATTAGGGAAAAGCAAAGGCTGGAGGTAATCCTGGCTGAGAACTGCCCTCAGGGCACCTATCTTTCCAGGAAATCCACATGGACAAACTTCACCATGGCCCAGGTTCACTGAACAGAGCTCTGAGAAAAGGACATGTTGTTTTTAAATGTTTTCCTCTTTCACACATTGAATAAAGCAAAGAAAAAAAGAAGCACAACTCAAGCTCTGATGAGACAGATAAATTCTCAAAAACAGTGACAGACGCCCAAAGCAGATACCAGAGGAAAAATGCCACCGAGATCCGATTAGTGCTGTGAATCAGCGCTGTGGACAGTATCTCTAAACCAAACCACCCTTCCCTTTTCCTCTCCCACACTTCTCTTCCCATCACTGCAAAGTCCTCCTGGGCCACAGCCTTTGCTACTGCCCCAAGCGGCACACAGCCTGCCTAGGGGCCCGGCACCATCAAGGTTTGCTCACACAGCACCAGTGATGCTGGCAAAGGTGACACTCATATGGGCAGCTAGGCCCTGGGGACAATTTCTGGACTCACGTGATCCAAAGAGACTGGACTGTCAAGCAGAGAGGTTTTTTTTATATATATTTTTCCCCTTTGTGCAAGGGGAGAAATGTCTTCTTTTTATCAAAAAGGATATGCACTTGTCTCGTCAGCGGAGCAAAGCCCTCTGCCTTTGCAGCCCGCTCTCTGCCCAAGGCACTGCCTATCCCAGCAGAGCTGGTCTCCTGCAGGGCTTCCTCACACTGCTCTTCCACAGCTTCAAGGGCTTTCCTCACAGGAACACCAAATAGGCCCAGTGAATTTCACATTAGTGACCGGCGCTGGAACAGCAGTCCTGAAAGATTCTCTCCAGAATAACGGACAATGTGATTCTGTGTGAAAGAGGAACAGAGAGGATGGATCCATCTGCCATCCATCTGATGGATCCATCCTGGTCTGAGTTGATCTGTTCAACTCAGTTGAACAGTTGATACCTGTTCTGAGGTATCAACTAATCACCGTTCAGTGCCTTTTTGAAGCACTGAGATTCCCTTTCTTGCCTCTAAGCAGTGTCATATCACTCCAGCCTGGCCAGGAGGTCATGTCAACTTCCAGACCAAAAGAGCAATGTTTTTATCCCTCCAAGCTCAAGAGACAAACCAGGCAAGGGACCATTCTTGGTGCAGGGAAACGCTCTAGCCTTCACAAATCCCTGGCAGCTGTTTGACCAAGTCTTTTCCAACCATAATGACCCCCGATTCCATGCAAGTGCAAACACGGTGTCTACGTGCCAAACTATAGGAGCTGCTCAGCTTTCTCTAAGCCCCCTTTGCAGCACAAGCTTAGCTCAATAAGCAGAGAGGCTCTTCCAGGCCTCTCCTTCTCCTCTGTTCTGGAGCCAGTATTAGCAATATCTCTACGGAAATGAGCCTTAATAGTTGCTCTGAATCCAGCAGGAGGAGATGCCTAAACACACATTTTGGTCTTAATGTGGGGCCTAAATAAACAGTCAAATAAGAACTCAATTAAAAAAATCCCGCAGTTTAAAGGATTCCCTCAATTCTCTGTATTTTTTTTATTCCCATGGCAACTGATATGAGTCAGATCTGCGATCTAAGTATATTTTCCTGCCTACTTTTCTACTATAACTGGGAATAATGTGACATACACTTATACACACATCTTTCTCTCTCTCTCTATATATACATATACACAAAAATTTGATGTCAACTTCCACATTTTCCACAAATATTTAACACTTCTAAGTCATTGTTGAAAAGCTATTTCATTCTTTAAAAACGCACCTCAAGCCCACAAATACGCAGGCAAAATATCCACACAACGGAGGGCCCTGGACCTGCACAAAGCTTGCTCTGTGCACAGCTGATGTCGTCAGGGCCGGGGCTCAGGTCACTCTGAAGCTTCTCGCCTCACCAGAGCCCACTTACAGCCACCTCTGCAAGGAAGTTCAGGCAGAGACAAGCACAGTGGTCACTATAGTGATGCAACCGTAGTTCAGCTATTTGGACAGACTAGCTGCAAAACAAGCAGAATTTGATCAAATGTCATTGTCACCAGTTCTCCTAATGTTCGCCTTCCATTAAGGCTTTACTACCATGTCATGTCTTTTGGTGGGAGGTTCAGCTTCTGCTTAATTCTGGTCCTTGTGGCTATGGAAGAAGGTTCAAAACACAATTCACTTGCCCTTTAGAGCTTAAAGTAGATGGAAAGACCCTGTTTTAATTATTGGACTTGAATACAGGTTTATAAGATCATTTTTTCAGTCTCTGGGTCTTCATCCATTACTTTGGAATCTGCTGGCCAAACGGCCATGCTGAGTCCTCTTGAAATTCTTCCTCATGCCCTTGCAGGACCAGCTCCTTATTCTACACGCACCTTCCAACTCATTCAGCAGGGTTTGAATTGTTTTTGAAAGCCTGTAGCCTTCCCGAGACACTTTCAAAACTTTGCAAAATACTTTACACCTCAGCACCTCCTGCCCTTGTGCGAGCTCCTCATCCATTAAATAACAATAAAACAACTTGTGAGCTGCAAGCACCTTCTTTCAGAAGCTAGGAGGCAAGCAGTGAGGACTGCAAAATTGTCAGATATATGCACCTGCTTATGAGTGGATATTTTATCCCATATTTTTGTACTAGGAAAAGAAATCTGAGGTTTTACCTGACAGCTTCTTACAATCCAGTCAGTGTAAGGTATAATACAGTCTTTTTTTCCCCTTGCTTCTCAGATCTCAGGAGCGTGTGCCAAAAGACTGTCAACTTGTTAAAAGTACATTAATGCAAATTCCAGAGCTTTCAGTTATGTTTATGCTAATAGAAAGCCTCCCGCTCCGTGACAGGCCCAAGTGAAGAGTCAGTAACAGGAAAATTAATTCCAGCTGTTGAAATTGATTTTAAACTAGCTTATTCATAATAATAATAATATAAATAATAATAATAATAATAAAGCATTCTTAAAGTAAAAATAAAATAAAGCACAAAATCATGTTTCCTGCATGAAAGCAGAAAGGGTTCTCCTGCTGGGAAGAAATCTTCCAAATTTAATCAAGTCTGGTTAGAAGAAAGCTTTAGCTTGTTATCGTGTTGTAAGTGTAGATTAACACGAAAAGAATTAGCTATGTGCACAGTCTGATTTTGCAAAGCAAACACACAGGTTTTGCGCATGTATTTTGTTTTATATTCCTTGCATCTAGCCCACATTCAAAGAGACCAAATCCAAGCTGCAATGGGACAGGTAGTATTTTAGATGTCAATGGCTGTGTCCTGAGAACAGCAGAGCTCCTGAGTGGGAAGATTTGCTTCCCATGACCACTGGATTTATGCAATGCCTTTATATTAATTTTTGCTGACTGCAGTTCTGAGTAATTTCCATGTTTAGACAACCCCACGCTTGGGATCATATACTCCATCTTTGAGAGGGCTTCAAATCAAGATCTAGATCTGAAAATTGTCTGGCCTGTGCTTTCCAAATGGAACTCAAGCGTTCATACTCTTGATCTGAACATCCAGATCTTCTATTTTTGTTTAGCTTCTTAATCCCAAGAACAGTATCCCAATCCCAATAAAGTCTTTGACTATCTATACGTATGGTTCTAAAAAGTGTTGTGCAACTTCAACATTTTCAAAAGCAGTTGAAGGAAGACACCAACATGCAAAGTTCATCTTGAAATGGGAGAGGCTGTCTTTAAAATCTGCTCCCAGCTAGACTTCCAAGCATTCAACACTTACAGTTGGAACCAGGTTTGAAAACAGACAGTGTTCTCATTTACCCAGATAAAAGGTCCCAACTTCCAAAGCACATGACGTCCCCTGACCCCCACTGCAACAGCGTTTAGAGCAAACGCCCCGTCCCCTTCATAACGAACAACTTTGAAGAACCTGAACTCTAATTTAGGGGCCTGCACAGATGCTGAGCCCTGCTTTAACCCTAGACTATCCAGTTACCAATGTATGAGTAATTAGCCACAATTACATCCACTCAATTAGAATCCTTTTTGAAGGAGCAAGGAATCATAAACTCTCTCCACTGACTTCAGCAAACTTAGCACCCAGCTTTAAGTAACAGTCTGGATTCAGTTACTGAAGACTCCCAATGCTCTTGCACGAGGCTGTGTCTTTGCTCATCCCCCAGCACCGAGGCTCCCACCTTACAGACATTTTCTGTTTGTCTCTATTTGCAACACTGCACTTTATCTGGGGGAAGGAGCAGGAAGACACAGATGCCATGACTTACATGGATCTTAGCAACTTACAAGACTGAGGAATTCGCTTATGCGGGTGGCTCTGGGCATACAGATTTGGACCAATTTCAGCAAGAACCTTGACAGAAGCCAAGTCAACACCGCGGAAACCAAGAAGGGCCAGGAGTCCAGCCCTAACCTTGTAAGGAAAAAAATGGGCTGCAGAGTTTGCTGGAGGTTGCCTTCTTTCAGGGCGGGGACAAGGGAAGGAGCTTTCTCTAGAAATCGCCTTTGAATTTCAGAAATTTGCCTTTTTTTGTTTTTGTTTTTCCCCTCCCTGAAACTGATACTAACTGCCAAAATGGAGGTACTGCCAGTTCAAAGACTATCAGGATGCCCAATTGTTCTTTTGGTATAGGAAGGAAAGAGCAATAAGGAAAGCCCAGGCTATTTCTCAGGGAGCACCCCAGGACTTCTGCTTTGGGAATGCCTCTGCCTGCAGCACTCTGAGTCTTTCACGCACAACCAAGCCACATTTTTAAATTAGGGAGATCACAAAAACATGAGGACTAAACAAATGCCTTTAGGATGAAGCTAAGGATCTCAAGCAGTTCTCTTCTTTGTTCCTTTGTTTTTTAAACTCTTAGAGCCTGGGCATTAAACAATCAACAGATATCACAAACCTCACCAGAAAATGGTCGTGCTACAAATCACATCTTGCCATGCATTCCTCACCCACATAAAGGAATCTCAACAAGGATAAAGTGTGAACAAACTTCAGGATTTATTCCTATGCCTTAAAGGATCATTACTATCCAAAGCGTACAACAGAAAGCCAAACCATGAGGTCCTTCCCTTGTTTTCCTTGATCAAATGGAATTTGCCTGCAGCAGGCAATAATGTCAGGTCCATAAAGAAGCACGTTCTTTCTAAGCCAGGTCATGACATTCAAGCGCATTAGAAAGACTCATCTCCCATGCTTCTCCCAGAGCTTGTGAGCCCACCAGTCTAGTCAGCATGACGGAGGGAGGCAGGACCTTGAGAAAAAGTGGAAAATTAGTCATCACCTCCAAAGAGTCTTGGCTGCACTTGTCTGATTCCTGAGCCTGCAGGAAATACCAGAACACGCAGGATCCCACATGCAAAGGGTCTAGGCCAAATTCTCCACACGCTGCCCAGTCCCTGCAGAAGGCCAAGCTGGCCCAAACAGCTGAAATGTTTGAAACAGCCTCAACTTTGTCCACAGTTAATCCAACGTTTCCCGAAAGGGGATTTCGGCCGTGCAGCAGCACACATACACCTCCTGCTGGATCAGGCCTTTATTTCAAAAAGCTTCAGCAATGGAAGAAAGGAGCTGAACTCTTTTACAAGGCATTAAGTTTCATTTGCAATTACTTCAGATTTTATTGCACTACTGAATATAACAGGTTCATTAACTGGGCCAGCAACATTGCATCCATATGCCTTTTAATAGAGCGTTTCTGTTATTGTTTCCTTATTGGCCTTTTCCCTTTTGCAACATGCAACTGCATTTTACTGGCATCCAGACTTTGCCAATAGGTCCCAGGTGGCTCCTCCAGGAACCTTATTTGTTAATTTGATGGCTGAATCCGTGTGTACAGTATGAAAAATACCTTATGAAAAGCCCAAGACATTAGTTTAAGGCAGCCTCAACAAAACCGCACGGGTTCCCCAGAGCCAGCCCACTGGAGCAGCCAGGTCCTGTCCACCTCCTCCCAGGAAGCAAGATCCTCTTCACTGACACAGCTGCTTTGCTCCACAATCAATCGTGACTCCCATGGGATGGGGAGGAGCCGTAACAAATTGACCCAGGAGAGCCACAGTGAACCAATCATCCCTGCACTGCACAGGGATGAAGCCACAGTGAAGGAGAACACGACTCCTGATCCAGCAAATACAAACCCTGGTGCATCTGCTGGATTCCAGTGTGCTGGGCAGTCCCAGGTGGGGACTAAATTGGGTGCTAAATTTAAATACAGAACACTATTTTCAGGGCAAAGCTTCAAAAAACTGTGGCTCCGTCTGACAGCTTCCACCAGGAATCTGATGGTCAGATTTTCAAAAGAACTCAGCAGCAACTTTGCTAAATGCTTTCAAGAGCCTGAGCTCCTATGAAAACCGGTTTCCTGAACTAGGTACCAGCAGCTGATGGTGCAACGTGAAGGGCATTCACTGTTCCTGCTCTTGCCTTGTTAAATAATGCATTTCTTCCTACAGCGGATAAGCACTCAAAAGCCTCATGGAAAAAAACACATCTAAAGGGATTGGAATAGAGAGATAAGCTGATGGCAGAGAAGAAGGGAGTTCCACTTGCAGTATTCCATGTCAAGAATTTCTTTCACGAAGAAAGCACAACCCCCAACAGAAATGCCAAGTTATCACAAGCAAAACATTGTATAAGAAAGGGCTGATTCTGATGAATATCTTGACTTGGGGGAAAATTGGAAAAAGGTTTCAGATTTTTGTTTGCAATGACTCTTCATTTCCACATTCTGTTTAATTTACACTTGGAAAAGACTTCAGAATAAAAATGGCGAAACTTGAAATGAGATCCAGATCAGTTGCGTAGGACTTAAGGTTTTCAGGGTGTTTTTCTTTTAGATTTTTGAGAAGAGCTATTTCTACCCTGATTTAGAAGATTACTTGGTTTTTTGCTATTTTTCTTTTCTTAAAATATTCTCCTGAGATGGGAAATCATGGTAAGCCCTGTTCTAGACCCAAGTACAAGGAACACGGCATCAAAAGGCATCTCCACAAGACGATGCTCCCTTTGCTGAAAGGGTATCCTGAAACATTTGCATTGCCAAGAATAAGTTCAGAACCAGGAGGCTCTGGCTGAGGTGGCAGCCCAACACTATCAAATACAATCTCCTACCGTCATTTCCTACGCGAAGAGAGCATCTCATGCAGGCTTATTGACTCTGGACTGCTTAAGCAGAAGATGCCTTACAGAAGAATGAGAACAGATGAGAAACTTGTCCTTGGCTAGGTCTTCCCTAGGTTTCCTTTGCAGTTCCCCTTTATAATGTCAAAAATAACAAACCGAACAAGAAGTTTGACCCACGAAAGCCCTGCTCTGATATAACCAGTCAGTCGCCCCAACAAAGCCCCTTTCTTGCAGCTTCCCATCTCTCCCTCTCTTCAGCGCCCCGAGGAGCCCTGGCAGCCCCTTCTCTCCCAGCCCTGCTGCTACCCTGACACCCGAGGCAGAGCAGGTTCCTGCTCCCAAAATCCAGCGACAGATCTGCATCCTTCAGCGCCTCCCGAAACACACGCAGTATCTCCAGAATCCCAAACAAATACATTAATTGCTTTCAATTTATCAGCCTCAAATCACTCTGTCTAATTACCATTCATCTAGAGTTTGTGTTTTTAATGGTTTATGGGTATTGTTGGTAATCTTTTAATTTCTCATTAAAAACAATATCGTCTACGCACTATGTGTGAAAAGCTCTAATCCGATAAATCAAGCAAGAGTAACACAGTTAAAAGGAAATCAGTGGAACAATATTTGGGTTTATATATTTCTGCCAGTCAATTTGTAATTAAAAGTTGCTGCTTTAAAAAACACAGTTGTTGCTGTGAAAGCCATTATCAGTCGGCATTTTCATATGAATACTGCTTTAATTAATTAGCAAAAGTAAATACATTATATATCAAAAACCGCTTTCCCACTGAACCCATGCGTTCCAGAACAAAAGGCTTAATAAACCACACAAAAGAGGGACAAATTAGCTGATCCCACCCTCCCTTTTCAGGTTTAGATTCTTTTAAACTTCTCCAAGGTTTTTTCCCCCCTCATTTGCCTTTTTTTTTTTTATTTTAATACATTGTTTGTTTTTCTTTAGAAGTGTGTATGGGGGGAAAAGATGCTACACAAACACAAAACATGCCATTCAAATTAAATGATTTGGAAATCAGTTTTGCTGGTTCTTAGAAAACAAGTATGTTTATGATTATTAAAAACCAAATGTAATTACGATCACATACAACACGGTCCCTTTGGAACAAATTATTTGCTGAACATTAAGGGGTTAGAGTTTGATTCACGAAAGGAAATGGTATGTGTCTGAAAACATCTTTTGTCTATGGGCTTTCCAGAGGCAGGAGGCAGTGGGAGAAAATTCTCCGGTTCCATCAACAAGCTAAGAGAGAAAGTGTGGGTAAATATTGTAATTTCAGAGAAAGGTCCATGATGGAAACACCTTAAAATATCAATAGCAGCTCTTATCTCATGGTGCCTCTAAGAAACAAGGGTCCTGCCAACTCCTGAGTGAACAGATCACTCACCTCAGACTGGCTCTCCATTTGCCTAATTGTCCAAGCGCTGCACGCAGGGGCCGCCTGGGAGTTAGGAGCAAGGAGAGTCCACATCCGAAGGCCGTGGCCAAGGCTGAGCTTCCACTGAAGAGCTGGGTGGTGAAGGGCAACCTGGTGGTGAGACCACAAATGCAGATAGAGAATGGGGCCAGAACAAAGCTGCCCAGCTGGGAAGACCCCGTCTGCTGGGGGAGACTTTCCTCCAGTTTCATTACACTTTCCAAGAGCTGCACCTCACATGATGGTGCAATGCAGAGCTCACCAAGAGCTCTCTATTAAGAGATCAGGTACAAACACTTCAGGACTTCTTAAGAATCCATGGGATTTTGAAATCTGTCCCTCTGCCCACTCAATCCCTTCATGCCATCACACACCAGAGCAGATCTCTTCAGGCTTTTCCACCAGGAAACGTTCACCTTTACACCTTGTGTTTCATTCAAGAGCTTCCATACAACCCATTCAATACGTTAACTTTCAGCCTCCATCCCTCATGCACCAATTCTGATTGAGCTAATATTTGAAAAGAGATGCAGCTGCTTCAGGGAACATTATTAGTGTTTCAGCAAGAGGCACTTTTTCCTTGGAATCAGTCCTGGATACCAAAATACCGCTGCTCATGGATTCTCTCCCGGGCTTCGGCTCACTGAGGTGAGATCCCACCTCACGCCTTTCAGGTGGTCACTCCCCAGCCACGGTAGCAGCACCTGATGGCATTTACTCCTCGCTCTCTCCTCGACCAGTGCAGAGTCTTGTTACCCACCATTGAATGTAGCCAGAACCCAGCTAGCAAAGGCCGCACTTCAGCAGACCCAGAAGAGGTGTCTGGAAAACGTGGGGGGAACACGGCGCGGGACGGGGTGCCCAGCAGCGCACGCTGAGGGGCTGCAGCACAGAGCAGCGCGAGCTCGTGCCGGCCTTCGGCGCAGCCATCCTTTTCCCCTCACATCACTGCACTGATTTTTATCATTGTTATACTTGCTTCAGCTGCTCATCTGGAAAGTTCTTGCCTCCCCCGGCCCCCATAAATAACCAAACCAAGCTCTAACCAAAGGCACTTGACAGAATCAGCCCCGTTGCCCTTTGGCAGTTCTTCCAGGAATTTTTAGGGTTTTTACCAGTCAGGAAAAGGCTTTGATGCTCTGGAATAAGAATTTTATGAAGATCATTTCATAGGGTTCAGCCAACTCATGAAGTGTCAAATGGGGGGCACTCTTTCATCTCATCTCTAGATGGGGAAAAGATCCTCCCTCCTACTGGAATGAGGGCTGGAGAGGGGGAAGCATCGCAGAGATGAAGGCTCATCCATGGAGGGGAGCGTTTCTTTTCTCTTGGTAGAGTCCACCCCCTACATTCCCCTACATCATACTGGATACCACAGTCCCAGTCCTATCTGTCTGCTCTGCAGACTAAATCAGATAAGAGAACTGCCGGTTCACTCTGGGGCTGATACTGCGTTGCTGGGGCCTCCCAGTGCTACAGCCAGGCTCTTCTTCGCCCTCCTCTTCTATCTGCCTTTTGCAGACTTCAACGAGCACTGTGTTGGGATGGATGCTGTCTGCAAAACTGCCACTTCAATAATGAGACAACAGTCAACACCAACCTAAGCAAATTCCTCTTTCACTTTGCATTTCCAATTGTCTGTTAGAAAAGCAAGGAAGGAACCCTCTGTTCCTTCTCAAAATTCATGTTCAAATTTCCATTCTCCACTAGTCAAAAGATCTATCCAGTACTGTCTCCAACGGGGCTGTAAGACCCATCTCATCTGCTAGCTGGTAGTCTTCTGCCTGCCTCAGAAGAGCCGAGTTGCACAAAAGATTTTGTGCATCTCTTTTGTGCATGTTTTTGTGCAATCTCCTAAGGTGAGGCATGGCCATACTGCTACAGTTCTTATCAGTGCAAATACAAACTTCTTTGGCTACGCATTTTGCTCTGATCATTCTACTCACAAACCTCTCCTTTGGTGGCTCTACCACTTGCTATGTCCTGTGTGCTTTAAAAGATAGCCTAGTCGCATCCTGTTTCTACTTAAAAGTGAAAAAACATGAAACATCTACCAAAAACGGTCAAGCAGCCTCACAGCCACCTCTCACTTAACCAAGTACCAGTGGTTTTCACTGAGAAATTGCTCCCTCAAGCTGCTGGATCTAATAGGTTTCTACATATGAGGTCTTTGGGGTGCACTGCTCAAGGTGAGGGAGTCCTGTACTTGCAGCAATGAAGTGGGACCAGCTCCCATCTCCAGCGCTGCCTGCACGACCTTGAAAAAGTCGTTCAACTCTTCAGTGCTCGAGCTGCTCAGCAGCAAAATAAGCCTCTTCCAGCTTTTTGCTGTCTTGTCTGTTTAGACAGTAAGCTCTTCAGGGCAGGGACTGTCTTCTATTACATGATCGTAACTCTTTCTTAATTAAGGTCTTCTACACAGCCAGGGCACTCACAAAAATGTCATAAAACAAAGACTTTCTAATAAATTTGGGGGAAATCCACATTCTCGTGCAAAATTGCTCAGTGCTTTTCCCTGCTGAATATGGTGCTGAATCCCTTGTTAAGAGTGTGCAGGGGAGGAGGGAGACTCCTTGTAATTTAAAGAGATTGCATAAAAGACAGTTTAAGTCCTTGTGCCTGTATATTTCTTTTAATTAGTTTATGCACAGTGCATTTGCATGGGAAGATGCACAGCATGTGGACAGACTTAATTAGGAGAACAATACGTTCCCTCTTAAGATAATGACTTGAGGATTATGAAAATTATTATTCCAGATCCATCCATGGGTCATTCGAGGTTCAGTATCCAGCGAACTTTGAAAATGCATGGAGGTCAGCAGTTTGGATCCTGTCAGGAAAGTCGCTTGATTTTACTGTTGCTTAAATGATTAATTATGAGCAGCGGCCGCGTGCACCCATCAAGTTACACAATAGCTCAAGGACTTGCTGCATGTCACATGTGCCACCAACTTCTCTGCGAGACCTACCCATTAAACTGGGCTGAAAGGTTCAGTGCTCACTCATCTGCCAGCAAAGTCTTCTTTTCAACTCTCCACTTTCAAAAATGCCTTGGCTTTTTCTATCCTGGCCGGGGAAACAAGAAATTTGTCCTCATTCATCTGTCTTTGCAGGTGACGAACCGGGATAACTAGATGAGTGTTCGGGAGGCTGCTCAGCAGCCCATGTGGAAGGAGGGACAGCACGTGTTGATTTAGAGGGAGATAACCATGGACAACCGAGCTGGGGTCTCACCTACACCCCTAGGAGTCTGGGGGTCACCAAAAAGGTGCCTTCTCTGCTTCTCTCTCAGAATGACCTTCTTCCCTAAAATGAGCCATCATTTTAGAAGTGCTCCAAGGGAATTTTTTCCCGCTTGTCACGACTCAGGGGGAAAAAAGCTCTACTCAAAACAGCTTCCACAAGGACTACATTTCTCAGTTCAAATAACCAGAGAGCACATCCTGCTCTCCCTCTTCAGAGGCTGCCTTTAGATAAAAGGCCTTCGCTTCACAGCAGGGTGTGCTGGGGTACGGAGACTCTCTATCCCAAGAGTTTTGATCAGTAGATGCTGGATCACAACTAAAAAAAATTTGCACAATTTCACATGCTGATAAGACTAAGGAAGCCCCTGTCCTCAAATCCACCTCAACCACCAGGAGCAGAAAAAAACAAATGAAGTCCCATAAATCCCATATCTCACATTAAAAGCACAGTCAAAGGAAACACAAATTCTCTGGCAGCTGCATCACATTTGCTGAGGATCACCACTTGGTCTAAAAGAAGACAGAGACACATACAGAGTTTGGGAGGAGATGGACAGCTCTATCATCAGCTCTAAACATGGCCCACTTAAAGAACAAAAAGGAGTTATACCTTGAGTATCCCTCCTTTCTACTTACCCTACAATGATACACCAAGTTTTCCACTTAAATACAATGGAAGGGAATTAAATGGGGTGTTTTAGTAGCAGTGACAACAAAAGCTTGGTGAAATCATTATACATGAGATTACTGTTAATGTCGAGTAAAGAGCAGTCCTGGAGGGAAACAGAGAGGACAGCTTCAGTGCACACCACCCATGGAAGGTCTTAGGCTTCAGGCATTAGCTTGTTTACATGCAAAAAAATGAAAAAAAAAAAATCCACATTTTAGAAATGGGGCAGAGGGGAGAAAAGGGAGAGGAATTTCCAAAGGAATATCTTCTGGGTTTAGGACAGCTCAGCCCAGCGACTCAACCCCCAGGTTCCCTATACCCACTTCAGTGCTTCCAGCCAAATTAAGAAAAGGCAAATTCCATCAGCCCAGGATGAATTGCTCCTCTGCAGTCACAATGGTGCAGGGAAAGATCTGTGGCTGGCTCTGGAAGCTTCCTGCACGTGGCTGCCCCATTGCAAGGCCCTCCCTGAGACCCCGGCAATTCCTGGGCAGCAGAACCCCGCTAGGATCAGGGAGCACAGCGGATCCACCTACCAATGAGGTGGGGAGGAGGGGCAAGAGGCAAAATGTATAATTAGTCACAGGAAGGATGGGGAGGGAAAGAGTCAAGAGATAGAGCTTACGAGCACTGCTCATTACTCAACCTCTGCCATCGATAACATGGCACCCCAAGCCTGCTAGCCACTGTGCAGTGCAGAGATGTCCCTGCCCCAGAGAGATTACAATCTAATTCAGACTCTGCAGTCACATTTCAAAAGCACAGTGAGATCAAAGCCCTCTTCTCGCCCCCCAGGCGCTCATTCTCTCTGGTACAATATATCTTGATTCATAAATCAGAGAGGCAGCGGATCTCAGGGCGCGCTGCTGTTGAAGACACGTGCAGAGACGCCGTAGGTAGCGCGAGCATCGCGCCGGCGCTCAGCACAGCCATCCTGGGGAACTCCCAATCGTTATTTTTCTATTACAGAAGCATAGTTCGGTCTGCGTGTTGTTCAGCCAGCGGTAACAGCAGGCAGCAACAGCCCGTGACACTCCAGAGCCGAAAACAGAGAGAGATCACTGTAAAAATTGAATGAAACTTCAGGAGACATTTGAGGACATGGTCTGAAAGGACCAAAAAGGAATGGGACAAACACAAGAATGAGTACCACTCATTTTAAAAAAAACAAACTTGAAATAGTAGCAATTCCAAGTAAAATCCCAAAGTTTGCCCTTTTCCAGTTCATTCAAGGACGGCACTTCTAGTGTCAGAACACACAGCAGTAAGGGACGGTTGTCTTCAAAGCACGACCCCCCCCATTACTCCTGCCCCTGCACCAAGGCCTGCAATGCAAACACTGAATTTGCCCCCTGCGTGTTCAATCTGCGAGCTCCAGGGGTGAAGAGCACCGAGGTGCTGAGAAGCCGAGCTGGAGGTTTGCACCAGTCGGACGTGGGCTCGGGAGCCCCGGCAGCGCCGTGTCCTTCAGCCTGCCAAGGGGCAGCAGTGGCGGTGCCGAAATAACCGGCAGCCTTCGCCTCCTTCCACGAGTCCCTCCTGCTCCAAGGCACTGCTGCTTTGATTATTAACTGCGCTACTCAGCTAGATATTTAAGTGATTCCCAAAAGTCATTAAGAGCCCAATCAGATATGCAGTGCTTGACTCCGGCACCGGAATGCAGAGAGGGAATTATTTGCATGAGCTTTACTTTAGCAAAAACCTCCATGTATTTTGAGTTCCAGGGAACTGGGGAATCCGATTTAACTGAGTTAAAGAGGAGGAGGAAAAAAAAAAAAAAAAGAAAGAAAAAAAAAAAGAAAAAAAGCACAAGCAATCTAAGCGGGCACGTTAAACATGGGAGAGAGAAAAATAATCAAAATATCAGCTACTGCAGGGATTAGAAATAGCAAAAAATATTGTCAAAGCACTCAGCCTCTGCCTCCTCTGAGTAACAGGCAGCTCCTTCAGATTTCACCTGACTTTTCCAAGAGAAAACTCAACAAAGCTACAGTCCTGCTTGTAGTCACCTTACCTTCAGAAAATCTCTTGCCCCATGTGCTCTGCCCCAGCTCTAGCTCAAGCATATGAGCTAATGCAGCAGAAGAAATGGGTAGACACCAAAAGCCTATTCTGACTTTCTACCTAAAAGCATTAAGCTTTTCATTCACGCCAACATGCAGGCAATCACTCCAAATCCACAAAACAGACCATCCCACATCCGAAACTCAAAGCAGGTGTGCTGTGGAATAGTTTTTATAGGAAATATAGGATGAGGAAACGTGCTGGGTCTGGTAGGTCTAAAGGCAACAACACACGTGTATCAGAAGGGCAAGTAATACTAGGCTGGGATCATCTCTGGAGATAGGCAGGGGATCACCCCTCCTGAGGGCAGTTCTATGAGTGGTACCCAATCCAGCCCATGTCTGCATGACACCAGCCTGCAGGTACCTCCTGCTCCGGTTCCACACACCCTGGGCCACCCAGCCCTTACCTGTTACCACCCAGGGAACAGCCCAGGCCATTCTGAGAAGGGGCTTGTTCAGAGGCATCACGTCCAGTAACCTGCACCCTTCCTGCTCGAGGTTAAAACAACATGATAAACTACAAATCTCTTCCCAGCATCTCCAGCTCAACCAGAATTCATCCAAAAATCAGATTCAGGACAGCTGAAAAGCTGGACTAAGCCTGGAATTTTTAACAAAACAAGGAGAGAGGTAAAAAGCTCTTCTGAAGCTCCACGGAGATTTGCATGGGACACCAGCACTTTGGAAGCAAAAAGTAATGGGGTAATTATACCCAAGTCACAGAGCTGCATTTTAGACAGAAAAATAAACTTTCTTCATATAGGTCAGAATCAAGGTAGCCTGGAACTGGTCCCTGAAACGCTTTATCCTTTGGTCTCCCCACTTGTAAAATGGGGGTTAAATTATTTTATTTCCTCCTTTCCTTCAAAGGATGGAAGCTGACAAATTAAATACACACATGTCTACAAAGCCTTCCCCTAAAAGAAACTGCCACAAGGAGGGCAAAACTGTTGTTGTTGTTCTGATTAGAAACCATGGTCCTCCTGTGCAGTTATTTAATTAAACCATAAATACAAATGGCTAAGTGTCTAATGAGCCAGCTCTGTGCAGTATATTCATATGCTTCTGAAAAGAATAATGCTTAAACTAGTCGCAAATAATAGTCTTCTCTCCCAGCCTGGTTTTCTCTGCAATCAGGAATCAGGCCACACAGTAGTTTGCTGACAAATTGGTTCATGTTATGAAGATAATGAAGGCATCAAATTACTTTGCACTCCTTCCCCCTGGAAGCTGCAAGGCTCTTGCAGAGAGAGATTGCCAGGGTTTATTTGTGCGTGTCGTGTGTGAGAAGACAAGCCCCAGAGGCCTATCAGCCAGGCGGGGTGGCTCTAAGCACGGCTTCCCGGCGAGCCCATCCTGCTGCACTGACCTGCCCCGGAGCGGGGAACGGCCAAGGTCCCCAGACCCCGAGCAGCTCCGGGACCCACGGAGGTGCCCCCGGTTGTGCTGAGCGCTTGCCCGGGTACCAGAAGCAGTTCAGCCACGTCAGGGCAGCTTTTCCTTTCGGGCTCATAGGCTCTGCTTTCCAGGAACAAAGCCTAAAGTGGCAGACCCAGCAAAGCGCTTCACAAGGGGTTTGAAGAAGGTCATCTGCCCACGGAGCTAAGCGCTTCGCTAGATCACAGCCCTTCTGGACAGCGGCTCTGAGAGTTTTCATGTCTCTCTTTATGCCTGCTGAAAAGAGGTTTAACTCCGTCTCTGGAGGTGGACACACAAACCCAGGGGTGAAGGATAGAGAAAGAAAAATATTCCCAACCCAGAGCTGTTATTAATACATAATGTATTCTGAACAGGTAAGATCTCGGTAAACTGGATCCAAACAGCTTTTTAAAGCCCCTCCAGCCACTATGAGAACCAACAAACCCAGCAAAGCTCTTTAGTGATCATAACAAATGTGTCAGGCTTTACCCTGCAATTGATTCGCTTTTGGGAACGTAAGTTAAGCTTTAAATCTATATTTCATATATAATCAAGCAGCCAAATCAGTCTTTTGATATAGAACCCAAGCCAGCCGCTGTGTCTTTATCTCAGAAAGCAGGAGGGCCAACAAAGCTTCAGCCAGGGAAGTGACAGTTCTTCTTTATTATCCTCCCCGGTCGTGCCCATCTCCTCATCTCCCCTATCAAATTTCTGGGCCTTTTTGATAAAAAATAATTTAAGAGCACGCTCTGCAGGAAGCGCATGAAGGTTACAGATTGAGCAATGCTGGGAACCCCTCTTGAGAAGGTGCAACCATAAAAAGGGCCTGCAAACAGGAGCAACAGTGCAGCCCTGCACGCAGCCTCTTCCAGGGCACAAAAGAACATGCCGGGCTAAGCATCACATAGGAAAGTTCCTTCCTTAGGGTCACTATCAGCCCCTTCTGCTGTTAAAACTCAGACAAGGATTTTTAAATCCTCCTGCGCGTGCACTTGTTGATGCTGGTTTGCTTTGTCTGTCTTTCCTTTCTGCCCCTTTCTACACGGCAGGTCTCCTGAACGAGCTGCCCTCACACTGCTCACACGCTCCTTTTCCCCTCCTTCGCTGAGGTTACGGTTCCGTGTTATGAGTTCAGCAGCAAAACCAGTTTCGGGGATTCCCTCTTGCCTGTCTCTGCCCTGCAGCACTGTCCCCTACCCTGCTGTGGCAGCTGTGTGTGACACCAGCCTCACAGGAGAACGGATCCACTTCAGTACGGAACACGTGCATTTACAGGCAGGGTTTCCCCGAAGCCGGATCAGCTCCCTGAGAGGCTGAGGACTCCGAGCAGGGGAAACACCTCTGCAGAGCGACCCCAGCTCTGCAGCTGCCCCTGGCTGGTCCATGCCTGGAGTTGTTCTGCTGCAAGTGAAACGTCTTTGGGGCAGGGGCTATGCCCAGCTACAAGACGCTCACAGAACGAGGCCATTCCGATGAACCCAGGGTTTTAGCTTAGCCCCTTGTGGAATGGCTCAGGTTTGAGCATCCAGCAAGAATCCAGGAAACCTGAGCATTGAGTTCGGATGCATTTCACGGCCAACTACAGAAGAAAAGGACACCATCCAGGAATAAATGATAAAACGGATTTAGGTTCTGGTTCACTCTAAAGCCCTCTATGAACGCTCCACAAAGCAAAAAGGTGTTCTTCCTTTGAATAAAAATGCCACAAATCAACACGCAACAGGAAATTTAAAGTTGAGGCTGGCACCTTCATCTATAATTCACACTGTCAAGTTGAAGAATTGAAGGAAAAGACCCAAAGGGCATATTTTGCACATCTAGAAAAAATAATAAAATGCCTTCCTTTCTGAAAAGAAAGTTCTGCTGGTCACCCACAACCTTATCCCACCTGGACCATGGCTCTCTTACAAACCGACGCACTACAACACTCATTTTCAATGGGCTGCACAAATGCCAGAGTCTCACAACTGGATCCACAGAAAGACAAGGGTTATTTATTACTACTTCTTGTGGTAAGTTGTAATTTGCTTCAAAGATGATACATAGAATTTTGTTGCTTTGCAAAGTTTCCACCACAGGACGGCAAAGAAGTCCTGGCTTCAACATCTTGCCTTGGGATAGCAGATGACTATATAGGACCCTGCTCTCACACCAAGGGACTATACCTAAAAGTAGCCGACAGTGGATCTAATTCCAGATGAGCAGCTTCAGAGGAAGCACGTACGCTTCAAGCTTTGCCAAATTCAGCTCAGATTATTTAAATTACCTCACAAGATGTGAGGATTTCAGCACTTCCTACGCCCCAAGCCAAACTTCCTAACTTGAGCTTCACAAAATGTTGGACTTCGGTTGGTTGGTGAAGTTTTTAGCTCTTTTCAGCATACTAGTTTCTGTTTTGTCTGGAAATATCTTGGAAACAGGTGATCTGGCTGACAGCTAATAGCTAAAACACCTGTAATACGGGGTTATTCTTTTAAGATATTTCCAGTTTGTCAGCTGCTAAAGGATACAAGCCAGGATTATCCCAAATGCAGAAAGTCAGCAAGCAAGCAAGATTTCCAAAAGAGATCTGGGAGTTGGGACACCTCAACTTTCAAGTGTTCTATTTCAGACATTTTTAAAGAATTTAGTTGCTTAGAGGGCTATTTTACATCACTCTGTGAAAGGCATCGCATGTCCCAAACCCTAAGACTGAGTACCTGAAATTGCTAGGCATTACTTAGAAACCCAGCCTATACAGACAGATTTATAAATAAATACAAAAATACAAATAAATAGCAGTGCTTATGACCATATTCCTTTTTCCTACGATTCTAAACTTCCACTTAATGCACCTCAATTCTCTCCCTGGGGCTATTTCACTCTTCCAGCCCTGAGGAGCTGCTCTTGCTCTGCCTGCGCTCTTCCAGGCCAGGTATATTCATGGCAGAAGCTCTGCCAAGTTCTCAGCAGCTTCTTCTGCCATGTGCCCAGCCAGGTCTATTAGCACACACGACTAGGAAGGTGACTTCGGCAGGAAAAGTGCATCCTCAAGGCTTCAGGGAGAAACACAGGCAAAGGAAAGGAAAGTTACTAGGAGCAAGAAAGGCCCATGTGGTCTTGCTGCTTACATCTAAGCAGCACAGGATTGCGCCACTTTATCCATGACGAACTGAGCGCTTAGGGTCTTCGATATTTTGCACTTGGTTCAGCATTACTTCTTCCTATGTGGATCATTAAAAAGTACAAAGGCTGTTTAATTAGCACCTCACATCATGCTTTGCAACTCGTGGTCATCAACTGGCAGCAGACTCACAAACGCACATGCACCAACACACGAGGCACAGCCCCTCTCCCTGCCTTCCCCTCCCGCAAAATAACAGCAGTTCCTCCTAGGCAATTACAGCTGGGTGCCCCTAATTCTCATCTCTTGAGCAATTAATGCGTTTGCTCTGGGGTCTGCACAATCCTGCTCTAATTTTGCCAGGGGCCTTTGTATCAAAGGCCTGAGCTGTGTGAAAGGTGATTTAGCAGAGATGGTGTCGGTGATTATTTTCAAAGGAACTGCTGCAGCCCCACCACGAGGGACACTGCAGCCTCCAGATAGGGGGCCCTTATCATATTTTCTATTCTCAGATAAGATTATGTTTCCTTTTTTCATCCTCCTTCCTGAATCTTCTTGATAACAATTGGGGGCCAGTTTAATCACGGAGGTTGAAATAACCAAAAGGGTTCCTGGGGTGGCGGTGGGGAGGGCAGGGAACAGGGCCAGGTGGGTGAGGAGGAGGGAGAGCATTTACTGGCCAGAAAAGTTGGGTAAGAGCAACTAAGAAATAACGCCAGCAGAAACAGGGTTATTTCAAAGGGAACAGCTGTTCAACTGCAACCAAACGAAAAGCACATGCAGCCAATGTTCTTGTGGTTGCTCGTCAAAAACAAAAACAAAACAAGTTGTTCGCGCGCCCATTCTGCGGTCTAAACAAATTAGAGTGGAAACGGGCCTGGGACAGGGAGATGGATGACCTCGAAACAATAGGGATGAACCCTTTGGGAACCGGTCCTTTCTGGAGGCGAGGATGGGGGGTTCTAAATGCTATTAATATCTCTGCGATAAGAAGAATCACTTAGGCAAGACATGAATTGGTTCCAGGGAGCCGACCCCAACCCCTGGAGTTCCATTCTACTTGGACCAAGCATCAAACAGAACAGAGACAGAAGGGAACAGCAAAAGCCCTATGCTATTGTCCCAAACAGGGATTCAGAGCTGGAGGAGGGGAGAGAGCTGGGACACTGGCCAGCACTTAGCCCACCATGGACAAAACGGTGCTAATGCCCAGCACGTAGCCTTCTAGGCTTTCACACACTCAGCAGGATCAAAGCCCAAACAGTTCTCGAGTAAGGAATTCCCCAAGCAGCATCACTCCGAGCTAGTCATTCATGATACTGGTCTGTGGGATGACACTGAATGGGCACCCTGAACATTTCATGGGGTGTGCAAGGCTTTCAGGGTCACAGCTGTGGGCTGGAAGTGGTGTGGCACAGGTAACACATTCCTGAATTCCTACATCATTTATACATCATGAATGTTCACCACTTGCTGCTTTTAGGCTCCCCTCCCAACACAATCCATCTATGTTGCAAGAAAACTGAAAAATAACCCCCTTTTGTTTTGACAGCACTACCTCCATCAAAGTAACTCCAGAAACATGTCCTGATTTTCCGAGCTTGACAGCCTTCCCTAGAGGCAGCTTGGAGAAGAGGAAACCTTTGAGCCACAGCCTCAACATTACCCTGGAAAGGCTTTGGGTTAGGAGGAACCATCCCAGCCATAGTTCCCACTCAGCAAAAAGTTTCCAGCTGTGGCTATTTCCAACTGGAATATCCAAAGGCATCTTAACCTCCCTGTGAGAGCAGGTCACACACAGACTCCCAACACAAGCATCAGTTGATGATGGCCATTCTTCTGGAGTCGCGTGTGGCTGGGCTGCAAACGCCCAGACAGCTTTGGCCACTCATAACCAAAGCTGTATTTTCTCCTCAGCTTTTGGGGTGAGAACAAACCGAGCGAACAAACCACCTCCTTCTGAGATGGCCAGTCCAGACTGAGCCAGGAGAGCAGAACGCTTGTCCTCAGAGATACTCACATGCCGAGTTCAAAGCCAGGCCTGTCTGACTGGAAGGCAGCGCATGGCAGCTTACCACAGAGCTCTTGGTAATAAAGTCTATTTGAAGACTCTCAGTGAAAAGTGTGTTCCTAATAAAGGATAACATTTCATGGTCATTATGCGATACACTTAACTTTAAAAGGAACAAAAATGCTGAGAAAGTCATTTTCTGAAAAGGGCTCTCGGATTTCATTACTGTGGGTCAAGTGCCTGGGGAGAAGAATTAAAGAAAAACACGAACTTGTGCACAAATTAATTAAAGATATTTCCACTAATAAATTGTCCCTGTATCCCAAGGCAGAGCCTTCAGTTTGTAAAATGTGGTAATATTCAAGTTGTGGTTTTCTCCACCAGGCAAGCAGTTCAGCAACATTTAAAATCAAATGGACAGAGCCAGTGATGTGGAGCTTGGGAATGGGAGGGAGTCACTTCCTTCTTCAGCCCATAGAAAATATCTGGTATTTTAGCATATTTCTAACGAAAAGAAAAAAAAAAGTGTCCCAGTAGCCCTCAAAAAAAGAAAACCATGGTAACCTTTTATTTTTTTTCCTTGATGCAGCTGATTTCTCCAAACAAGGTCTCCTTCTCCACAATCTTCCACCAAAAACATGAAGAGCTTTGCTCCTTCTGATGCAAAGGGTGCCAGTCACTGTAAAAAATGCAGTACGAGGGTAAAAACAAAACAAAGCAAAATTCCAGAAAAAAAAAAAAAACAGAATTCACTGTCAGCAGTTTTCTGAGTAGTGGGACTGAAACAGCCCAGTGTTAATGACCTCCTCCAGAAAGTGGGGCAGCTACCATGCCAGGGACTGTATTTAAGCAAGCAGGAGCAGCTGGGATGACAACCAAGTGCCCTGGGTCTAGGCTGTTCCAGTCAAGACCAAAGCTTTTGATTTCCTTGAAAGGCTTCATAGACTGGATGGGACAGTATGCAGGCATGGAGCTCTCAGGTCACACGCTGTGACGCAGCTGGCACAAAGGTACATGAAAATGGTTACCTCCTAAGGAGGTTTGCACCAGGTACACAGGCTGCCTGCTCAGTTATAACCAGCCCTTTGGTTTGTTTGTTTTATTAGCGTCAAAAAACCCTGAGACTGAATTTAGCTTCACTACTTTGACATTCTCACATTTTGTCTTTAGGCTGCTTGCACACGTTCAAAAGCACTTACTGGAGTTGGTTTGCTTGCTTTTGGGACAAGGTAGATAGGAAGATCTTTCACCTTCCACAGCCTACCTTCTGCAGGGGCAGCCTCTGTCGTGTGTGCTAACAATCTGTCCACAGAGGATGGAAAGACTTCACTCTCACAGAAGGTAATCAGCAAATCAGAAGAATGCAGTTCCTAAATACACAAATACAGTTGAACAGTCCTGTCCTAGGAGCTTGGGGAGTTTGTTTGGTTTGTATTGACCTGCTCCCATTTGAACATCCCTGTTCTCACACTGATCGGGGGCTGAAACGGAAGGAAACTGCTTCCAGCTTCTCCTTTATTTTTTTTCCCTCTCCCCCCACCACTTAAATTTCACAGGCACCTGAATCTGATCACAACTTCCTCTGTGCAGTGTAAAGTTTAGTCTGAGAGAGCGCACATACCACAATGCGTTGGGATAATATTAATGTATAGTATTCGAAGCCCCAGGGCCTGTATGTTTCATTAATTTCCTCCCCATTAAAGTAAAATGAGGATATCCTGTAGAGAATTGCAGTGAACCATTCGGACTGTGAAACTCGTCCTGACCCTGCTAAGAAAAACAGACAGAAGAGGAAAGAGCAGCTGATCACAATATACAGCCACCCAAATGAAACACACAGGTTCCTCGCTCAGCCTCCTTTGCACTACTACCGTGCAAATATTTAGCTTAACAGGATGTGAAGGACTGGTCAGCAAGCGTTAAAAAAATATGCACTGATTTTTATTTGTTTGAAATGCGAAACATTTCCCGTACATTCTTTGCAGTGCATTAACCTCAGGCACAATTTCCACTCTGGGATTGAGCAAGCCAGGGACCTGGGCTGCACACGAATAACTCAGATTGCTGCATGTGCGTGCGGTCGGGGCGTGCATACCAACCTGTGCCTGCCAGCCCCGAGCGTGCAGCCCATGCCAGGCGCTCGCACCCAGACGGAATCGCCTCTCCTAACACACTCGTACGGTGCGGTGGCCAGTGCCAGCACACAAGCGGCTCTGTCACCTTTAGGACACATCCAGCAGAGCCCGAGGCCTTTGGCAGTGCAATGTTACAGGCTCTTCTTCCTCTCCTAGGCGCTTATCCCTCACCTTGTTCCTCACGTAGAGCCCTCTGATCTCCTACACGCAGCACCCCTGTTACTCACATCCTCCCACAACTCATCTTTCCACTCAAGTCACTTCACTGGTTCCCCATTAAGCAGCGCTCCAGCATCTTTGCCCATGTCTCCAAATGACTCTTCAGTCAGCTCCTGCCTTGCTCTGTTCTGCACTGCTTTGTCTTCACTCTCACCATCAGCATCACTGCCTTCTGCTCTGCGCCACCTCTCATGCCAGTCACTATTTTGCAGTAACTTCCCAGTCCCTGTTTTATAAATCATCCTCTCACTGTAATCAAACCTCTTTTAAAACCTCACTTCAGCCATCACCAACACTCTGTGCCTGTCTTTTTGAAGCACCTGAACCCAAGCCCCACTCTTGACTTGGCTTTTTACAGCCTGAACTTGAGTCATGCCAAACCAAACCAAGCTCTTCAGGACCAGATCTATAACCTCACACACACCAACAAGACACAGTGCAAGCTACCACAGAGCACCTGAACTGGGACAACTGTCCTGTGCAGGCTGCCAGGTGACAAAGATCACTCAGAGCTTTTCAAGTACCAGGAATCTCAACCTCACAAATCGTGGGGCCTAAGAACATGCGCTGGAGTGGGTACAAACACCAAAAATATATTTTTTTCCTATTTGGGACTTGAAAACACAGGTGTAGGCAGCAGGATTTTATTAGCAGTAACATTTCCTTTGTAAAGCACACAGGCAGCCGTTCTGCTGAAGTTGTAGTTCTACCAGTTCCCCTGTTTCAGCCAGTCCTGCCCAGACGCACCAGCCTCGCTGCTCCAGGGCGGCTGGCATGACGAGCAAGGCAGAGGCGGCTGTGACCCCGCTGAGCTCCACGGAGCTGCTCCTCTGCACGTGAAATAACTGAACCCCAGCACTTGCTTCCCGCGTTTTTGGCAGCTGGCTACCTTGCTCTGCTGTTTTTGCCATTTGTCCAGGAATCTAAGTCCTGCCTGCAGCATTCCCAGCAAGGCAGGGTGAAGCACAGGAAACCTGCCAGCTTTCAGAACTAAGGTACTTGCACATTTACTGGCATTTCTTTGGGGAAAGCCAGCACCAGCAAGCACCTGAATTGTCTTCTGTCAACATGAGAAACTTGAAAAAGAGCAAATACGTGGGTTCTTCCCTCCAACACCGACCCTTCGAAGACCTAAGCACAGCCCGCAGGAACGGCACCGCCTTGGTGCCAAGACTGCAAGTTAAGATCACAGTGCGGAGGCAGCGTATTTGCTGCCCGGGGCAGGGGCAGCCCGAGCCGCCAGCGCTGCCCTCCCCGGGTCGGTACCGAGGACACCCCAGCTGGACCTCGGAGCAGGGGCTCCGTGACGCGAGGCAGCGGCTGCTGCAGACACGGGCACATCTCCGCTGGCCCTGCAACCTGCTGCCTCCCCACAGGGACCGGGGAAAAGTCCCCTCTGCTCCTTCCCTACTTGCTTCCTTTGCCCTGCATCCACAGCAGCAAGGAGCCTCACCTCAGAATAAGTCTTGTAAGTGGTGGTGGGATCCTGGGACAGAGAGATGCCAAACTGCAGTAGAGAAAGCCCCTCCAAACGAGAGCCAGTTAGAATAATCCCCAAGATGCAAACCTTTTGAGAGAAAATTGCTGGACTGAATGACTGGAGAATTTAGCACACTACTCCCCCAAATCTTTAGCTCAGCATCTCAAATTTTCCCTGCTAAACTTTAACCTACAGTTTCTATGCTCAAAACCTTTTGCCAATTCATTTCCCACGTCAGAGGAACATAACATGTTTTCTCAAATACAAAAAAGCTCGCTTTGCATCAAGCCTTCCTCTTGCTTTTTTTTAAGATACCTCCAGTCTCCATGACATCCCCTTCCATTTCCTTCTCACCTTCTTACCAGCTCCTTCCAACTAACCCCCACAAATTCCTCTCCAATTTGACTTCACATTTCCCCTTTGCCAGCAGCTCCCTCCTCCTCCTTTTACTTCAGAAGCACCTTCTCTTACCTATCTCCCAGGCCACCATTCAAAAACCTCCGTAACTTAGAGGCAGGCCCAAGGAGTGAAGGTTAGATCCACATTTTGCAATGTTTCCGCGGTGTCTGGCTTCCAGGCAGTAATTTGGGCCTGTCTCTGCTTCAAATGCCCCAGATTGCATAAAGAATTTGGCCACTGGGCATTACAGGAATGTATATAATTAATCACAAAAGCGTACATGCCACTGATCAAATTTGTGTCATTCAGATTTGAAACAGGACTTTAAAGCTCATATTTACTTGTAAACTGCCAAGCCCCCATTTGAGACTACAAATATATAAAGATACATATATACCCCTACACGCATACATATATCAATATAAAAATTCTTCCATTCTGCCCAGGCTCTTGCCTCCAGCCAGTTCTCAGCAGGGTGGGAGCAGAGCAGGGAGGCAGACTTGTCATATAATATGCAACAGCCTGATGATTACTAATATTTCTCAGTAAAAAGCCACATATTAAAAAAATCCTTAAAAAAAAAGAAAACACAGCCCCAAGCTCATGATTTGAATAAAGGGGAGGGAAGAAGGTGTGTGGGGGAAATTGTCTTAATTAAAATTCTCCCTTTCATCCTGGTAATTACATTCAAAGAGACGACAGCAGCAGCACCGCTGCTTGTCACTGTGCCAAAAAAAGAAATTGATTTGATCACCGGGACATCGTGTTGCATTAAATAAAATTCTTAAAAAATCTGCCAAGAATTTTTTTAAACTGTAATTACAGCTAGAGCACTGCAAAGAAGGGAGGAAACAGAGAGAAAAGAGAAGAGGAGGAGGAGGAGGAGGAGGAAGGGGACCCAGCGGCAGATAATGCGCCAGTAATGATGGAAACACCTGTAAGCCAGCGGAGATCTAGCAGCTATCAGCTCTGGCTGCGTTCCATATCCATTAGCTCCAAGAGGCTGCCCGGGCTCCGGGAAAGGCGGGTGTTAGCTCTGACAACTGCTGAAAAGCTGATGAAAACGTACCAAAGGGGCAGTCACGGCGCTGCCATTCGATAAAGAGGAAAAAAATACAGAGAGACGAAGGGAGGGGAAAAAAAAAAACAGGAGTAAATCAGTCTAATTAATGGCTTTGCTCATTTATCGGGGGCAAATGCTAATTATTCTTTTTAATCACTTTTCTGCCGCAGTTGCTCTTTTTTCTTTTTTTTTTTTCCCCTCTCTCTTCCTGCCAGCCCTGCTTAGCGTGAGAGGCCACAGAAAAGCAATCCAAAGCTCAGGCACACAAATAATGAAAGCACAAGAGAAAATGCAGGAATGGGTGAAATCATCCCATGACTTCCCACCAGGATTTGCTCTCCATTTAGCAGCTCCCCACACCTTTTCTCTCTCCCATCTTTCTGTGGGACTGATGGGCTAAAAACAAAGACGCAGAGCAGCCCTTACAGAGAAAGCAGCTGGCCCACGGGCCCTGCAAGACAGTTTTTGAAAACATCCCTTCAAGCTGCGAGCTGCTGCTCTCAGAAACCGTGTTTCTGCCCTTACTGTTCAGCAACGTTTACATAAATGGATTCAGTAGCTGGGGATCAGCTAAGCTCTGCTGGCAGATCCCTGGGCTCCCGTGTGCAGTATGTTTGGCGAGCAATCCCTGTGTGCTGCTCACAACCCACTAGGCAGGACTGTCAGGCCTGGCTCGTTGCACATCTCCACACCCCGAAAGAGCTGCCCTTTGAGAAGGGGCTAACTCACCACATCCTCAAGGCTCTAAGCTTGTTACCTGGAGAATGAAAAGAACAAAACAACAACAACAAAACACTGATTACCACCATAAATGTTGTCTTCATTCCTCATACAGCAAGCAGAAACTTGGGCTTTCATGACCAAGGAGACCATGTACACAAGGTCTAATCTACAAACAAGCCCATAAACTTAATCAATTCATCAAAGCAAACTAGCATTTGTTAAGAAAAAGAAACCTACATGCAGGCACAAGGACCAGTTTGCAAACTAATCCCAGCAGAAAAAGAAAGGCAGCATCTCCATTCGTGGCAGTCTGTTTGGAGTAAGAAGCGTGATGAGCATCAGTCAGGAAACATGGATGAAGCAAGACTGTGGTCTGCCCACCAGAACGTGTTTAGGAGCATCTTTGTGGGCTGGCAGACCAGAGCGACTAACACAGCTAACACCCAAGATCCTGCTTGGCCTTATGTTCAATTTGCAGATGGAAACAAGTCACTCCAATGAAGCTGCACAATCCATTTACCAACACTAGTAGGGCAGCAGGGGCATCCAGGGGGACACAGGTGGGTGCTACAGGAACCCTGGGTGCTACAAGAACCCCAGCTGCAGAGCAGCTTTCTTCAGGCACAGTTTAAAGGTGCCCAATAAGAATTTAATTCAGCAATTCAGTCACTGCAGAGCAAATCCCCTGAGTACTAGATGTGTGTCGTTGATAGCTGCTAAACCTCAGTAAACAAGTCTTTAATCATTCATTGGTAATTAATTAGTAAACAAGAACTAATTGCAACCAGATAGCTTTTTAGATTCAGGACAGTTGTTTTATGTTAATTAAATATGGAGGTCCATGAGTAACATAAATATATTCAAACCAACATAAATGCTGTTTTCTAAAATGTATTTGGCTCCTAAGAGCAGCACTTTACCACGGAAAACTGTTCAAAAGAAGCTAATTTCAGAGTGATGTACAAATAATGGTGTCTATGACAGGTGCTCAAAAGCATGGATATATTTATCCAGCTAGGCACAGAAACAACACTCGTGATCCCAACCAGGGACAGGCAAGCTCAGGAAGTCAAAACCGAGACCTTAACACTCTGCAATAGACTGAAATATATATAAGTGATAAATATGAGAGGAAATTGTGCTCTATTACATTTGTAGTCGACTCTGAGAACTAAATTACTCAATTACTCCTTGGAAAGTTATTTGCCTAACTCTGATTACAGTCCTAGCTGCATTAAGTCGAACTTCTGCCAATGACTTCAAAAAGAGCCAAGGTTTTTTCTCATGAGTTTCATTTTCAGAGCTGACTTCAGAATGTCCTGAAAACAAAACCCAAACCTCAAACCAAGCTCAGGGGATTTAATAAAAAGAGAAGCCAAAGCTCTAATTTGGCACTGCCACATTAAAGATTTGGTGATTTCAAATGAAATTGCCTCTCTCTTGCTCTCCCAGGCTGATTTGAACAGGAGGTTTTAGAATATCTATTTCTTTTGCAAGACCCTGGAAACGTCCTTCTGCTCTGCCATTCACTTGCAGGCAGCACTCACCAGCCATTGAACACGATGCTCTAGCAGTAACTTATTGCCATAAGATCCAGTAAAATGCTGGGGGAGTAACAAGTGAGGGAGATATCATATTGGGTCCAAGCACGTTACAGACTAAATGTAAGCAGCTGGGACACTGTAAAGAGGTGGCAGGTCTGTAACCGAAGGATCAGATCCCTCCATCTTCCAGACTGGATTCAACTCTAAGTTTTCTACCTGCTCTTCTTCCTTCTCTGTGAAGGAGCTCACCAATCCTTGCACCTAGCACCTTGTTGTTGGAGACTGGGACTGTTTCCTGCACCACTGCAGCACAGCTCTTCAAACACTTCCCCATGCTGTGTTCACCAGGCCAGACACTGCACAGCACCACAGAAGCCACCTGGCTTCCCCTGACATGACACAGCACATTCGCCTCCCTGCCTGGAAAGTAAAAGCTGAACTTCGAGCGGCAACATAGAGCTGCAGTGCGGCATTAAGGGAGGTTTCCCCTCCACTTTGTTCCCTAAATTAACACTGCAGGATGACTAGACTTCGTTGGCCTTCTCTGCCTGTCAGGTTCTGCTGCCACGGCTCACATGGCTGGGGCTGCTGCGTAGGAGTTCATGGGCAGAGAGAGACGATTCTGGTGTGAAGGTCTAGGGCGTAGGGGAGAGCGGGGCTGGGTAGATAAAATCCAGCAACTGGGATTCAGATGAAAATCTGACAACCAAATTCACAGATTCAATTCACAAATGCTGAAGCTCTTTGCAGCAAGGAGACTGTCTCCCTTTGGCATGACCTGCTCAGGCAGGGTTGCAAGATGATTTCATCCAAACGTGCAAAGACGCACAACACATCACCCAACGGGCTGGAGCTGAAATACATTAATGCTTGTGACACCCCGAAGTCCCCTCTGCAGCTCAGCCGGAGCAGAACCTTGCCACCCCGACTCCTCCGGGGCCAGCACAGAGCTCCTCCTGCGTGACAGAGGCGAGGGAGGCAAAAACGTGCCCTGCACTGCAGCCTCTTACCTGCCCACGTTCACCCACCTGGCAACAGCTGGACTTGAACCGAAGTGGAGGGAGAGGGTGACATTTTTCAGTTCCACTGGCGGGCAGCAGATTTTATCTCAATCAGGTGCCTCTCAAGACAAGTAACCCCCTTTCTGCTGCCCCCCACGCACACACTACAATTTACAAACACACAACTTCCATAGAAGTGTGTTACAAACTCATGCAAACAGAGCACAGGAGAAGAAAGGTTTATAGGCAAAGCATGTCTTCCTCCAGATACTGTAAGTTCCCCTGGTCTCTCCATTTTATACTGCTTTATCTATCAAAACTATATTAACCCAAAAGCCTGTTTCCATCAAAGTCTCGATTCCATGAACATTTAAAGATAAGCCTTATCTTATTACTGATGCATTAACAACAGGAATCTAAAGGGCTGCTGTCAATCATCTGCTTTTCTCCCTGCTTTTTTCCCCTCCGCTTCTCAGAGCAGCTTTGCAGGGAGCCCGACAGGCACCTCAGAGGGGTCAGCCAGAAGCAAACGCACATGAACACACACAAAACGACCCCCTGCATCCCAAGGATCACAGGAAGCACCTGCTCCAAACACCTTAGAAATAGCAATGTCAGTTCCAAAAGTCTGGCCAGTGCCTAGCACGTATCCCCACAAAGCAAAAGAGAGGACAGTCAAGCAGCAGGGCCCCAAAGCAACAAGGTACTCGTACAAATTTCTACATACACTTAACTCCTTCCTCTTAAGGCACAGAGTCTTTTGGCAGACAGTCTCAGAATACTTCTCAAAAGATATGTATGGTGGGGGGAAGAGAAAGAAAGGTGAAGGCAGCATCAGTGTCTCGTTCAAGGTCACAGAGGTCATCAGTATTCCTATTTCTATTGCATCTTTAATTGTTTTTTTATTATTATCTCCACTCCCTTGCCATCCTTTGCTACTTTCTTCTCCTGGCATCCAATTCCCTCCATACCCTCTCTGCAAATTTTAATTAGCTCTTATTAGGATGTTTGCATCCAGTGAGGTTTGCATCCTGCAAGTATCCTGGCAGAGATATTTGCTTTTAGAAACTGTAAGGTCCTAGATTCCATACGGAAAGTACCAATCATTTCCTACACTGATTTTCTGGGCAGAGCAAACTTTGCAACGGACCTGAATTCCGTGCCTTTGAGGCCAACAAAATAACCACCTTAACTCTGCCGCAGCGTGTTCTCCTTCTCTCGCTTTTTTTGGCTTTCTAATTAGAAGTTTTAATTCTGCAGCGAGTGTCACTATGAGTCCAAGCCAAAAATAACACAGCCTGTTCCAAAGTCCCTTTGAAAAGCTTTTATTTTTAAAAGCCAGAACAAGACAGATGATCCAAGAGCGATAAATCTAAGGGTTCTGAAAAGAGCTGAGGATAGCGGGAGGGCAAAGAGACAGAGCTAGGGATGAACAACACGCACAGCACAGCGCAGAGGAAAATCCAGCTGCTCATGGACACAGCTGACAACTCCATACACAAGTCTCTACCTGAGACCTTGCCAGGCCCTTCTACCGATATAGAAGGGCCTTCTGCCAGGAATGAAGATTCTCAAATGTAATGTTATTGTTCTCACCTGCATGACTTTCTAGATTCAACTTTTGCCTCTCCCTTAAGGATGTGGAGAAAGAAATGCTGAGACACCAAATCAAGCCAGCGGAGCTTGAAGCACCTTTTAAAACAGGCTAAATTTCATGAATGAACAGGGGAAAAAAAAAAGGAGAAAAAACTACAGATTAAAAAAAATATACAGCACAGGGACATAAAATCTTACCAAGAAAACTTATCAAATGTTTGTGCATGTTGCATGTTTGTTTTTCAATCAAGTACATGTGCCCAGACCATGACAGGATGTTTGAACTGTGCACATCAGGTCTCTTCCCCTCTGTTTATACGAATGTCATTCACTATCAGGTCCTCTGTGGAGGATCAACAGATTGAAGAGAGATGGGGCCGTATCTCAGCTTTGCGTCGCTTCCGCCGCTTCAAACTCGGCTCCGGCTCCTCGGAGAAAAAAAATCTCTTGACCAGAAAAATGACAGACACAACAAGGACAGGAGAGAGACAATCCGTCACAAAGCAGAAGCCGCAGAACAGCGCAAACCAAAGGCCACGCTGAGCCCCTGCACAACGTCCACCCCGCCGGCTGCTTCAGTGCTTCCCACCTCGCAGCTGCCGTGCAGTCAGGAAGAGGCCTTGGACCTCCACAGGATGTGAGGAGAGGGGCTCAAGACTGAAGTTAATCACAAATCAACCAAAAGCACCTGTACAGTTTTACTGCCACCCACCTCTGCCACAATGCTTCACTTAGATGTATCACACAGATTCTACAAACACCTAAGGAAAAGAGAAGTCCCCAGAAATATTTCTTAAGCATCCCCTCCTGTTTCTGCAGCGGGTGTCCAGGCCATCAAAACTTAGCATAGTTCCTGGGTGGCACCTCATGCTCCTTGGCTCAAATGTTCTTTCCACAAGGCAAAAGCACCTAATTCTGTATGTTTTCATACAAATTATCCCTAACCCCAAGATGCTGCAGTTGGGATTTAATCCTATGAGACAGACACATATCTACCTCACTCATGAGGAGCAGCCACTGCACCAAGGAATCACCTGCAGCAGCAGACCACCCCTGTTAGCAGCTACATTTAGTGCAAGTTCACATATTACACAGAGCAGGTTGAGCCTCTCGGGGTCAGCTGAGAGAGTAGGAGGCAGTTGCCTAAGGCACTAATTATGGTCACAGCTCAAAGGGTGGAGACTGTAAAGATTACTGCCCTCATCACCTTCAAGATTAGTAATTCACTCAGGCAATCCCAGGTCTCAGAGTGACTTTCAAACACACACTGCTGGTCATTAGCTGCGGCCAGCATAAGCCCAAGTACTCCTTATTCCAATTAGCACCCACTGATGAGCCCAAGTCCTCACGCAAAGTGTAGCTCTCAGTGCGTCTGCCACCACGTGTCCCCTGGAAAGCAACCTCATGTCTGTACTGCTCACAGGTGCAACAGCTGCCGGGCAGGAGCACGGAGTCCTGGTTTCCAGCTTTTTGTTCCGGAGTCTCATCATTTCCCACCACGAGCCAGCCGGGGGGAGGCAGAGGCCGTCAGTCTGTCTGCAGAACAGGCTGCCTCTGTTTGCCCCGTGCCCCAGTGAACAAGGTTGTCGGCTTTTAATGGAGCACTCAGGTTTCCGCCGATGCCAGCTGCAGATAGAGCAGCCCAGCAGCAAACAAATTCAGATCCCCGGGGGCTGCTCAGATTCTCCTCTTATTTGTTAGTTTACATGTAAAATATAGTTGGGCTAATTCCTGCTTGCGTGGCTGCAAAGATTCCTTTCTCTGCTCTTTGGAGGTAGTGGGGACAAAAAAAAAAAGAAACTGAGCAAGTGCAGCAAGACTAATGGAGCACAAGAGCATTTTTCCCAAGGCTTAGGCAATTGAAAACATTTTCTGCTGCAAATTGTTTGCCTAACACTCTGTACAGAGGTGAACTTGTGCAGCACTTTACAGAATAACCAATACCCATTTGTTACACACAAAGGAGCAGAAGGCATCCTAATATCTACATGTTCAGATGGGCTTAAATCCAATAGCTTCTCATGACATAAGCTGGTGAATTTATGATATGCTTATTGAAAGGTCAGGAAAGGAGAACGGCTTATTGGCAAACATCTTATTTGATTATTAAATATTAACAAAAACATTTAATCACTCCTGAAAGCACCATATTACTGAAATGGACCAAAATACTCACCTGCAATTCAACCCCTACTTACTTCTATCTTCCACAGGAAAGAACCCAAACATTTCCCTCATGTACTTACTAGGATTCAACCTTGTCACCCAACTATTGTCCACTTCAGTCACAAAATTTAATTCTTTTCAGACCAAGAAGACATACCTAATAGTTTGCTCTGATTTAGATGTGAGCCACAAGGGAGGAAGGTTGTAGCGTTAAACTGGATCCAGTCTGGACTTGGGTGCCGGGTTGGCAGTTGCTTCAGTGTCTGGCAACAGCTCTGATTTAGGGATGCGGCAGCAGAATAAGCAGAAAATCAATGCTGCAAAGACAACCAGTCCTGCAGGTCAAGAATGGAACACACCTGCAGAGCCCGGAACACTTGCATACAACACATTGCCTGCTTATAGCATACTTTGCATCAAAAGAGGCAACATTCCTTAGCATAAAAAAAAAAAAAAAAGGAGTTCTGATAAAAAAAGCAAAAATAACCACATGTGCCCTTCAGCCAGCAGACTGCACACAGGAGCTGTTTTACAGCTGAAGGTAAACAAAACCGAGTGAACAACTTCAAAAAGCCACCTAGAATACAGGTATTCAGGTAGGTTGACTTAGGAAAACTTTGGAATTTTTCGCAAGACATTCCCACAAGTCATCTAGAAATACAAAGCATAGGTCAGGCATTAAGCTATCTCGACATCATTAAGACAGTTGTCAATGGGACACCATCTCAGGGGATATAAGAAGCACTGTACATTAAGGTCTGTCCTCAAGCTAATACTATTCAACATCTTTATTAACAGACTGATCATAAAGATCAAGTGGGACTGAGTATATGGGAGAGAAGGGCTGGCATTTAAGTAGTCACGACAAATTACGGAAACAGCCTGAAAAAAACCCACTACTTAACATGTGAAGAATTAATATATGGAAATATATTATACAGTATATGTAAGTATAGAACAGAAACTAAAAGCCCATATAACAGAGCTGCAGAGAGGCATCATGGAATTACTATGCTCAAGCATTAAACCAAAGTCAACTCCCTCACGATTCTGCAACACCAGCAGACTGAGAAACATAAATAGGAAGATGGCCTGATAACACATCCTGAGCTGATACTCGGTTTTATTCCGTCCTCATGAGGCCCCAACTAGAGAACAGCCTAGTTTAGAGAAATGCACTTAAGGCACTGACCATCTGGAGAAATTCAGGGGAAAAAAAAAAGAAGCAATTCCAGAGCTAGAAATACAGCTCCGGTGGGGAGACTGGGCAGTCCATGAAAAGTCAGCACAGGGGAGAGAACACTACGCATGGACATGATCAGTCTATCACTGCTCAAGCACATGTAAAGAGCACTGCAAGAAGGAAAGAACAGTCTGAAAAGAACAGTTTGCCCCAGTGGATTAAAAAAGAAGTTAGCTGGACATCTGAAAAGAGTAACACACACAGCTGATCCTTCTGCGGGGAATGGAGAGGACAGGACCTCTTGGCATTCCTTTCAAGAGAAAATAGCTGTGCCGTTCTGCACAGATCTAAAATGACAACTCCTGAATGCAAAAGTACAAAGAGATACCTACCAATGGCAGGTTAGAAGGAGATCTAACAGATTTAGTAGCAAACCCTGCAACTGAGTAGCACCTCTAAGGATCTGTTTATCATTTCTCTATCCAAATGAAGGTAACAAATGAGGATGCACTTTCTTGTCTTTGTATGGATCCTAAACTGAAGACGACACCTCCAAAACTTATTCTGGAATTTAAAAAATACACCTAACTATTTCTCTTTTGAACACTGCTGCTCTCTAAGATCACACACCAAACCAAACTGATACAGCAAGGAAAAACTAGCACTTTCAGAAACAGATTGGAAACTCCAAAGATAGCAGCTTTCATCTCATTTGGTGCAGTCTTAGAATGAGGCACTACCATACTGTCTTCCAAACCTCGTTCATAACAGAGCTCTTCCTCTTAATACACAAACACCACAACCTAGAATGAATGAGACTCTCCCGCGCTGTAGTTTGCTCCGCTTTTGCTGGACATGATTCCAAGAAAAGCTGCATACCAGTGGTTAAGTGATTCCCCTACCCTGTAGCTTCTCCAGCCTTGTGGTGCGCTGTCAGTTACCTGGATTTGCTATTTTGTGCTCAGAGCATTAGAAACTCTGGTCCCACAAGCATAAACAGCTAGATTAGCCACAAAGAGAAAGACACCTAATTTGCAAGCCGGGAGCCACAGGCTGTTTACATCAGAGCATCCCAGCCATAAACATTTAATTAAATCAGTCTCTTTTCAGTCATGGCATATTTTCTACATCACTGCTCATTTTCTACTTGTTGCAAAGTCTCTCCTGATGCTCTTTTTTGAGGGCACTGCAGTGCAGGAGTCAGATGTTACTGCTACAGGCAGAAGCCAGGAGGAACCTGGTGCTAAACAGGATCCTGGGTTTACACAGTCGCTCTTCAAGGGTTTCCTGGTCCAAGGCACACGATACTGGCAGGAGTCCTGCCAGCCCACATTCATTCCTTGTGCTTTCTGACAGTGCTAGGTTGAAGGAAAATTCCAAATTTGCAGCAGAAGTTCCAGATAAGGTGAAGAACTCAAGAGGTCTCCGCCAACACTGTGACCGTGCACTAGCACTGCACCTCTCAAACTGCACAACCCTGAAAATTTCCAGCAAATCAGGAACTGGTGACTCAAGTTATTTCACTACTGTATGGAGAAAAACAAAACAAAACAAAAAACACCACCAACCAACAATGCGTTTCTGCAGTCCACTGAGATTTTGGCTATTCTTTCTCCCCTTCAGCTTTCTCAACAGCCAAGGTATCCTCTACTGATGGCATAAAAATGACAGAGTCCACTAAATAAGTCATCTGAAAATGGACTGTTACACTGTTTGGCTGTACTGCTGACTGTATTAAATGATGGACATTCTGACAGAAATACCTGCCCTCATATTTGATAGTTGACTAAAGTGACCTTCTTTTATTTTTTTCACAGGAATTACAGACTAGTGAGTTTACTGCAGTGTCAGGGAAGCTGGTAAAGCAACAATTTACACCAGGGTGACAACATCATCCTCAAAATCAAGACAAACACTAAATAAGCAAAGGAAAAATCAGCCATCTTCAAGCTACTGGAAATATCCACACAGATTCAGAAACTACTGGTTTACCAAGAAGCCACTCATCTGAAGCAATTGAAAACCTTCCCAAAATGTTAAGGGGAAAATCCTGCAGCTCAGGAAAAGCAGGTTATCCTGCCACGTATCAGGAACTGATGTAGAAGTCCAGAAGTAAGAGAGAACAAGACTTTGATGCCATTTCATTAGATTAGAGGACTCCAAAATCTCCACGCTGGCCCTAGTGCTGCTTTACTTGAATGGCCTTTGGGAACGGGCGAACACTGACATGGAGGAGAAAGAGGAATTTAAGCAGCACCAAAGCTGGGCAATGGCACAAATGACAAATAAAATTGAGTATTGATGAATGAAAGGCAATCACAAAAGATGAATAAATTGACCTACAGAGATACATCAACAGAAGCATTTGAAATAAATGATGTGGGCACTGGTATGAGCTGCTCAATGCAACAGGGACCTTGTACAGCAGGTCTGCAGAGGACAGGAATTTTGATGCTTAAGAAAACGGATAGATATTATTTGAATTATTAAAATGCCACTGATCAATGGTATATAGATCTTCACCTTGGAGAGCATATTGATCTGATATTGTTAAAAGCATGAATAATTTTCTACAACAGAGAAGGTTGGAAATATTTGCACTTTTTGAAAGATGAGTAAGAGCCAATCTGATAAAGGTAAATCAAATAAAAAAAAAAAAGAGTAATAGGGAAGAAAAATTCCCAAACTTTTGTTCCAAAAGAACATACAATTAACTGAAAAACTGTCAGTTAAAACAGCAACTATGAAACTGCAAAAGAGTATTTAGTGAGGGGAAAAATGTGTTTATTGTAATTGTCTATTTTACTAAACAACAAAATATAAAAAAAAGATTCAGGCCTAAGAGACATAAGATATTCAGCAACTGTGAGGAGTTTGGGAAACAACTCCTTTATAATGAGGTTATTCCATAATTACCCATGACAGAGCTGCTTGTACTTTCCAAGAGAGTGTGGAGTTCCAGAAACATTAGATTCTAATCTAGAAGTCCCTGTCTTCCTATGAATCTACCTGAAAGCAGAAGGAAAGAAAACAAGGCAAGGGGGCTTCAGGAACACAAAGCACCCCTGCCTTCACAGCGAATCCTCCCTGCACGTTACAGGAACACGCAGGAGAAGGGCAAGACTGATCCAACGCCACAGACAACCAGTCCTCAATTCACCCATTTGTCAAGGGGTTTTGAGACCAGGTCTCTCTACTGTGTGTACCATCAGAGAAGCTGCAGCTTTCCTCTAAACACAGGTTGCGTGGGACAAGGCGTGATGGAAAGATGGAAGCCACCTAGAGGAACATTTTCTGGTGATGTGCCTCAATAAGCAGACTACACCTGAAGGCAGAAGGGTGCGAGCTAATCCCTGCTGTGCTGCAGCCCTACAGAGACAGCTGATCCTTCTGCAATTCCAAACTGCCAGTCAAAGCTTTAACATCTTAATACACAGCATGCAGTAATTAAAATTTCTAATTGGGGGGAAAGGCGGGGGGAGAGCTAACCAGCAAAATTAATATAATAAATGAGCAAACCATATGTGCAAGCTAAAGGTGGTCTTTGTAGCTCTTTCAAAGATCATATTAATGTTAATATATTAAGCAAACGATTCTGGACATAGCTACCACGACTCCCCTTGTGCCCATTTCAGTAACTCGAGACAAATAACATTCACTAAAAAGCCTCCTTTGTTAAGGTGCACAGCATGTAACACACAATCCATCTTATCATCTGTCTTGGAAAGCAGAGCAAATCAAAAAGGACCAGGGCACAAACAGACAAATTTTATCTCCATTGTCTCAGTGAAAGATAAAGTTATCTTAGATTTTCTTTTACTTTTGTTTCAGGAAAGAAAAGCAGTACTCTGAGGAGCACGGACTGGACTTGCTGCCTCAAGCCTAGCAGCAGCAACCTCGGACGGGGCCTTCACGTGGTAGGTCAAGAACAGGAAAGGAAGCAGCGGAGCTGCAGCGAAGGCCCCGCTTCTCCTCTGCAATGGAGCACAACTGGCAGTGAAGAGCTCCATAAAACAAATCTTTCCAGTTCTGTACCCATACATTAAGTATGTGTTTACTGCAGCACAAGGGCATAGGCAAAAGCTAGTCTAATGATGCTTTTAAGGTATATCAAATCAAGGAAAGAAATTGTGAAAATAAATACCAGCAGCTCTTGGAACACCATGTGTTTTGCAGAGAGCTTCCCTGAATATCTTGATCTTGCAACAGCTGCAACGTTCAAAGAAATTATACTAAAAAAAGACACATATATTTACATACCTTTGTCTCAACAACAGAATTGTTAGATACCTATTACTAGAACATTCCAATACTGGGTTTCTACAAACACATCTCAGCTTAAAGCCATCCCTCTACCTTTTCACTTGCCTTCCCTGCCCACTGCAGTCTCATCCCCAAACTGCCATTTTCTGCAGGCAAGACTGAACGCATTCTTTTGCCACTGCATAAAATTGGGTATTTCCTATATTCTCCCCCACTAAGAAAGGATTAAAGGTTATGGAATACAAACAGACAGAAAAACACATCAGGCCCACAGTTAACTGTAGAATGTTTTTTGTTCTTCTGCTTCCAGCATGGTAAAACACTTTTCCTTCTTCAAATCACATCTCCCTTTCTATTTCTAGTATCTCCACAGAAAGAATGGTCCATATTCTGTGGAGAGCTCACAGACATTTTAATGCAGGTGGGCACTAACATGGAAAATTGTTGAGTAACCTGACATTTTCTTGAAGAGTTTCTGAGAGTTTCTCCTCTGCAGATAATAAAACACTATTCTTCTACACAAGGTACAAAGTTCAACTTAGCCTTGGTTAAAGGGGAGCTTAAGAAAGAAAACTGGAAGGTGGCTTGCTTGACTTAGCTAACAGAAGAAATTTAGGCAAAAACACTGTGTGGGGTCTAAGTGTTGGCTTGTCCTTATGGAATGCTGATTTGGGAACGAATTCACCAAAAGGGCATGGATTACTCTAACTGTCAGACTGAAGTTATAGGCACTATAATATCAGTTTTCACAGACAAGTACTGTAACCAGTTTCTGCATGTCTGAAAGGGGGCCATATACTGTCTAATGAAAGCAATTTTGCGGTCCAAGGAGGATGGACTCTCTCTGATTGACATGAACGAGGCTCTTGAGAAATCTAAGAATGAGCAAGTGAAGCACTGAGTGCATGATCATCAGTCAAAGAATAGGAAAGGAACTGATCTAAACAGAATCTCCAGAGCTAATGAGAAGCCCAGAGCTGTTAAAAGATCCTAAGTAATCAGATCACTTGAGCCAAAACGCCACCATAACGACACTAGCTGGCTTCTCAGCCAGTACCCAGGTTGCTCAGTAACTCTTGATCCACACCTCAAACTGCCCCTTGGTTTAGAAACACAGACCAGAAGGCTCAACAGCCAGAAGAGGATGATGGTTTTAAAGAGCAGGGCTTGGTGTTCAGGTTAGGGCTAAGAAATACCAAAGCTCTCACTGAGTTATCTAATTATGTCTGATTAGATACTTTTACAGCTGATCCTGATCAAAAAGAAGTTTTAAACAGATTCCTTCCCTCACTTGTATACTCATAGACATGGAGACACTTGGGCAATATCCGGCTAGTAGACCCATTGTGCTCTTTCCCTTCTTATGCAGTGTCCAAGAGAGACACACAACCTTATGCTATTAGCCTAGTGTGTACAGACCAGGAAAAACTTGTGGGGAATCCCTAAGGAAAACTCCCTCTCCTCCAATATTTTGCTAAGACGTGAAAGGCCTCAAACCCTTGAACTCTTTCTTGATGGCCACCATCTAGGAAGCTCTGCTTCACTGCAGACTGAAGCATACAGTTCTTCCCCCTCTCCCACAATCAGCAGTTTACCTCCCTATGTTAGACTTTAAAAATTATTCTATTTATACATGCAGTTTAATTTGGCTTAAAACTCATGTGTTTGTAAATAAAGAGCTCTTCAGCTTACTATAGATATTAAACTAAAATGGAAACACAAGGAGTTTTTAAAGCTGTTAATAACTCTCATTCCTCTCTTGCCTTTCATCCTTCATTTCACAAGATCCCTGAGCACTTTACAGATGTAAATACCCAGCCTGCTCTCCCAGCAGGGAAATGCAGACAGGCCTGGGGAGGAACACGGCTGCTCTAGGACATGTCTGGTCATTGCAGCTCCTCATCATTCTGGGCTCTCACTTTTGCTCTGCCACCCTGTGGTTCTTCCACCGCACAACCCCTACGAGCCGGTGAAATGCTCAGTGCCCATGGAAAGGAGATTCCTCATGTGCTCCAAGAACTCTTACTAGTGCAGATGACTTATCTGGGGTCAAGTACTTGCAACCAATTAACACAGTTGACAGGAAGCAAGGACAAAACACAATTTGAACAGAGACTCACCAGGAACCAAACCTAGGGAGGACATTACTACCCTGGGACTTGGTCAGCAGACCAGCGTTAATGACTCTGATGCAGTCATTACACGCATAATATTTTTTAGTACTATTTTTTTTCTTTGGGAGAGATTTCAAGCTTCATCCCAAGTCTTCATTATCAACACCACAACTTACCCCTGTTTATGCAGGGAAATTTAATTCTGATCCCAAGTGAAGGATGCCACCTACTGAATCCTTCCTACCATGATCATACGCTTTGACTCTCACACTTCAAGACCTCTAGCAGAACCAAAAGCCAGGCTGCAGCACCAAAATAAAATCCACACAGAAGCACAAAACAGGCTGAAACTGTGCCCCCCACCAAGTTTTTCCTCACTGTTATTCTTCCCAGAGCCCAAAGATGCATCATTCGCTGAACATCTACACTGCTGCAAAAACGCCTAGTTCTGCAGAGACAACCTTAGCAATATTTGAAAAATCCTCACATCTTTATTCCACTTTACATTCATTTTAATGCTGTCTAACAATGAACACTAGCACGGTACATTCTGCCACATTTAACCCCTGTTCCCCACTGCCATTCTTAGCTTCACGGCTTAACGACACAGAGTCAGTAGATCACAGTATGACCCTGTTAATATTTTTTTAATGCCATTTTTACAAATTACAGCATAATGCACTGATTATGAGGATGAAAGGAAAGTCTCTACGTCTGTCTGGAAACCAAATAAAAGAATGTTTGAACATCTGTTCATCCAACAAATGTCTTTAAAAGCTTTGATTTTCCCATAATCATTTTGTTCCACCATTTCACCCTTTTTCGAATGTGTATCCAACAGCCTCAGGACAGCCGCCAGAGATCTACAGTAATAGCACATTATAATCAAAGTTCTAGGGCACACTTAAGCTCTCCTTTTGGAATTAAAAAGCTGGGCAAGTGGGGAGGGAGAAAGAGAGAAGCCCCAAACCAAATCCCAGCCTTCAGAAGATACCTGCAGCCATCCGTCCTACACAGGTGTCTGTCAGGGGAACAAAACAAAAGGACAGGGGATTTTGTAACAGGGGCTTTACCAGAGCAGAGTGGTGGGTCAAAGCACCCAGGCAGGGCCTGCGGGTGCCTGTCTCTAGCCAGACTGCTGTTATTCCCAGGCTAATACTTGTCACCCACATGAGATGTCTGCTCCAAGCTGTGGCTGATGGGTCTGCACACAGGCTGCTCCTGATGAGGCGGTGACCGCCTCCTGTGTTCATCAAAGGGCCTGAACACAGGCCACTCACATGTTGCTGTTGACATGGGCCTCTCTGCCACGCTGTGCTCCCAACGGCGGCCACGGGAGCTCTGCCAGCACCTGCATTTACATTTCCTTCTCTGCATGCGAGACAAGAGCCAAAACAGGGAGAAGCAGTAAGCAAAGGGGCAAACGAGCAGCACTGGGAAGAAGGAGCATGTGGAACTGAGAGGACGAGGATAAGATGCATTAGTTAGTGGCCAAGGCTGGAGAGGAGACATGCAGGTGAGGGGAGAGATTAAAGGGACATTGCAGGAGACTGCGGGAGAAGGGGACAGAGGTACAACTTGGGAAGCTGCTGCAGCTCCTGCTGTTGGAGTTCCCCAAGGGAATGAGTCATGGGACCCTCAACACTGGAGGAGTATTCAGCCAAGTCAAGGGCTCTAGGGCTCTGCAAGCTCTCCAGCTAATGTGTCTTCCAAGCAAACAAGTTCCATAACAAGTGACCAGCTCACTGAGGCTGCTATGGACAGCAATGGGCAGCAAAAATATTAACCTGATGATGCTTTGTAAAAATACACGCCATTATTTACATTGACATAATGCCTTCTCTCCAGAACTATTCCAAAATGCTTTACAAATGAGAAAGGCAAAAGTCTGTAAGCACAAAGCTGACAACTCTGGAGCAGCCTCCAATATTGCACTGTAGAACAAATTTCACAATGATTATCCTTTTATTTTTGAAATTCTGGTCAGAAAAAGTAATATTTAATTACTCATCTAAAATTTGCTAAAGAACTTCACTGGGACTATTCAAATAAAAAAAGTTCTTAATAATTCACTTTTCATTTTCTAGAAATTATTTTAGACTTTTAGACCAATAATATTAGACTAACCTGGTATGGTAAAAGCAGCCCCTTTTTCTCATCTATTTCTCTAGCTTCCATTGTTGCAGTATCCTAAGCAGAGGCAACAGTACAGGATTCAAAACACGATTTGATACAGACTTAAGAGAAAGATAGCATAATAAATATTATTTTCAAAGACTGCCTTTGGAGGTGGAGGGGGGAGCATCCAGAAAGTGGACAGAAGCGGGGAAGAAGGCATGACAGGGAGGGGAAATGCAGTTTTTCCTGACAGAAGGATACAGTTTTCAGCAAGGCTGGCAGCACGAGTCACATTAAGCCACAGCTGAAGCTGCTGCCTAATTCCTCTGGGATCACATTGAACGCACACCCTGTAATCTTAAGGGATGTACTAAAGCTCTGCTGGGACTCACTCAGCAGAAACTGTTCGGGATTATTCCCCAACACCCTCTTTCTGCTTGGATTTAAAGGGACACCACCAGCTAGTCTGGACACCACACTTGCCCTGCCTCCTGACCGTTCCGCTGTAAAGATCCTCTTATTATCTCACATTTTTGCCTTCCTTGTCCACTTCTGTCACCTGGAAATTAAAAAGAAAATTTAAAAAGCCAGGAAAAAACAGGAACATAGTAACAACAAAAAAAAGGACATATTATCAGTTACACTTTGATAAACAAATACAATAATCTATTACAGTTATTTATTTCTATGTACAAGCAACAAACTTGTTATACACATGGTCATCTCATGGCTGCTTCATCCTACAGGTTAAAGGCTGCTCATTAGCAGCAGTAAGCAGAGGTACTTATTTTGTTCAAAGGCAGAAAACTTGCTCAAAGGCAGAAACTAACAGTTTCCATGCTGCAAACCCCACGTCTCAGTCCTGTTCTAGACGGCAGCTTTCATACCTGCATCATTATTGTTTGGTTTCCTATTACAATATCCTGTGCTTTGTAAATTTAAAAAATAGACATAAAACAATTATAAAGGAATATCTCCACCCTCCTTCCCATGAGCTTAGGATAAAAAGTTGAGAGGAAGAACAAAAGCAGCCATGAAATTCCATTAAACTACTAACGCATCTTGGAGATATTCATTTTACAAGGCTTATGCTACAATCTTCCATCATTATTCTAATGAAATAAAGACCTTGGCTGTTTCCAGAGGCAACTTTCTTTTATACGAAAGAGACATTTTGGTTACCAAAAAAAGAAACCCAGAAGAAGATTCACCATGGTTCAGACTGGCTTAGCCTTCTAGTTTCTTAGAAGAAACAAACAAATAGGCAGGAAATTCAGAAAGAAATACATAAAATGTCACTGAAGAGAGATTCTGAACATTGGAATGGCAAATAGAACAATTAAGACTCTCAGTTACATGCATCATTATATTTAATGTGAAAAACATTTCAAGATATAAATCATACTTATAAAAAATCCATACCACCTCTCAGATAGCATCTTACATAGTTGCAGTTGAAAGAATGTGAAACATTCATTTTAGGCTTCACCTATTATGCTCTGTCCTCACATTGCTTGGGGAAGTAAACCTAGACTAATCAGTTTTGTTTTGTGGGTGGCATGAAATGCACATCTTGACTGCATTTAGATTAACACTGGTGGCAAACATCTAAATTTAAAGAAACTTCAAAACAATTCTTCAGGAATATGCTGCTATTTGAATGTATAAGCACATGGATTCATTCAGCAGGTGATGTTCTCCAGGAGGCCATCAAGATTCACATTGCAAAGACAGGCAGAACAAAAAGAGATCACAGGGATCCTGCAAACAGGAGCTTCCTGGCTCCAGCCGTAAGGAAGGAACCAGTTCAATGCACTCAGACAAGAAATACATTCCACCTGAATTCATCTCAGAGTCTGCTCTTTCAGGTGCGAGGGAGGAATTGCTTTCTCAAGACTGGATCATTTTCTTCTGCGTGTCAAAGACGTATCTTTTAAAGACAAGGCTGATGCCAACGGGCTGGGCCGAATCGCTCCTGCTGCTTTCTTCCTCTTTGCCTGGGTCCCCCTTGCCGGCCTTTGACTTCTTCTTGGAGGAAACCGCGAGAAGCATCTTGGTATCTGGCCTCAATCCGTCTGAAAACAAACAAAAGCAACATGCATAAAAAGCCTCTCAACACCACACTGCTCCATATCCAGCAAAAAATGAGCATGCTGAGGGAAATAAGAAAATAAATCACATATATCAGGAAAATTACATCTGTATGATGCTTTTGGAATATTTTAACTTAGGAAAAATAAAAGAGGTCTCCAAACATAGTTTACAAGAGCAAAGTCCCCAGGCCAGTGCAGTTGCCTGCATGATCACTGTCAGACCCCTATTCACTGTGCACCCTCAATCAGACTCTTCTATCACCAGTGTCTCTCCGTGGATTTTAAACTATTAAATACAGACAAATCTTTAAACATGGCAGGCCAACTTGCCTCAGCTAAACCTTTTCTGTTGTTTTGCATAAACTTCCCACAATTTCTCCTGGTAGCTGTTTGGGTGTTAAAATCTCATAATTGACAGTATTCACAAAAGCGTAGGTCCTGAATGAAAAATAACCACGAGCTAAACACTGAGATTTTGTAAAGCCCTAAGGCTCAGAGGTTCTCGAATGTCTTTAGTTCCTTTCCTAGACTTGCCTGAATCACAACGCTCTGTTTTACACAATGACGCAGTTGTATTTCTTGCTAAAACATAGTATTTGTTAAGAGCAGCAACCGCCTAACACTGCCACTTCTTAAATAAACCACAATTAGGCTGTGTAGGATTCTGGGGATTTAAATATCAATCTAAATCCTTCTCTAAACATGTGTCCTAACATAAATACCTGTCCTTTTTTCCTAAATGGCTGGAGTTACTTACACTTTTGTATTCTATTTTAGCTTGTCACAGTGACGGCATTTTGGCTAGAAACCCAAGATAGTCAAGTCTGAAGCAACGCTGCAAAATAAGAGAGATGCAGCTCCTCAAAAGATCACTCTGGAAAATTTGCTTTCTTAAAAGTGAGGACAGCAAGTTCCTTGGAAGAAGCTTATTCAGTGGCACCCGAAGCCACCGCAATGTGGTTCTCAGGCATTTGGCCAAATTCAGCTCAGGTATTTTTAACCTGCGGTGTCACATAACCTTATCTCAAACACTTAATCAGCTTCTCTCCCCTCATACTGAAATTCAGATGCGGATTCTCATATCGCAGCCTGACAAAAAGATTGAGATGCTTATGATTTACTGGAGACAGGAGGTCTACACGGCAGGTGATTTGCTCCATTACGGGCGCATCCAGAGGGCACCCGGAGCCGGTGCGCGGCACCGGAGCCCCCTCCACAGCTCGTCCCACGGGGCAGGTTGTCCCATGGGCACCTGCCCCACACAGCGAAGGGGGAGGCAGGAAACAGGGAGGTGCTGACGCAGCCCAGCAAACTGCCCAGCTGCCGCTTTGTGATCAAGGGTCTCCATAACACGGGGCCACATGGCCCCGCGGCACCTCTGCAGCCTAGAGAAGTCCCCGCGCTTCCTGGAGAAAAAACACGCTCTTTTTTTATTTTGCTTTTTTGCTTTCTCCCCCCCAAAATCTAAGAGCACAAGAGGACACGACAAAAGCAACATTTTACCTATGTAACTAAATTAAAATTTACACTAAGGCTATAAAAATCCAACATCAGGCAGAACTGACTCTGCATGGTTCTGCAAGATCTTGTGTTTCGCAGTCAAGGCGGTACCGGTTTTCTCTTTTCAGACAGCAGAGCACAAAAAAGCCATGATTATTTCGTTGCGAAAATAATTGAGATAGTCATTATCAGACTTCTCAACCATCAAGGAAAACCTATCTTTGCACGTGTAAGGTTCAATTAATCAAACTAGATTATATAGTGAGCCTGACCACACGTTTATTATACAGCTTTATTACACTGTATAGTCATGTTTGATGCAGCTGTTTCCATTTTTTAATTGGATGCTTTCATATAAATCATTAGCTTTACAATCATTCCATTTTATGAAAAATAATTTTGCATTACATGAAAAGCAACGTATTTCCTATTCGGAAAGCTCTGAGCACATCCTGGGTATGGCTAAAAAAAAATAAAAATAAGTAGAAGAAATTTAAAATGGCAAAATCTGCAACCTCGCGCAGCCCAGCTCCCTACCTTTGCAGGATTTATTTCCTACTGTGTATTTTCTACTGTTTTGACCAACTTAATTGCAAGTGTCCCTGTGCAGAGTTTCCTCTACTTTCCTGGGAAGGCCATTCACTTTCTGGACAAAGAAACATTTCATTTTGCTTTCTAGTTGGTTTCCCTTTCTGGGTCTTATCACTATTCCTATGTTGCTGTTACTGGCACATTTGTGCTGAAGACAGGCATTTAACTCTAAATCCTCACAGAAAGAAGCCATTTAAGTTAATTAAAACAAACAAATGCTAAAACACTTCTCTTTATGTTAATAGACTTAGTGACATTAATTTCAAAAAAACCCCTAATTGGCGGAAAGGCGAGCGGAAAGGAGGGGCTCTGACACGGCAGGAGCAGCCCAGGTTTGCAGTTGCGGGATCAGAAGTGGCCCCCGAGCTGTCACCCTGCTGTCCTTCCCGCAGCCTGGGCAGCTCCGGAGCAGCGACGTCCCCACGCCTGGGGACGTCCCCTGCCCCAGAATAAACCCTGGACTCGGCACTAAGTGGCTGCTCCTGCAGTGGTGGGGATGGAGTAACCGCCCTGGATAAACCGAGGTCCAAAGGCTCTGGTAAAATCAGTGAGCGCTTGGACTGCTCAGCGCACTGAAAACCAGGCTGCTTAACTTAGGGGTTTAAACAGGCAATCCCATGACTGAAAAAAATGTATATACATCTTGAATTAAAAAAATGCATATGCTGTACATGGAACTGTATCGGGGAAAAACTGTATTTAAAAACAAGTGATGTCAGCTCCTCCAAACCAGGACGTTACTTTCCAAATGTGAGGAAGATACCCTCGGCCGCAGCCACTAACACCTACCTTGGCTCAGATAAGCTATCCTGGCAAGGAGAGTACAGAAGAAATGGAAGAACGGGGTAGTTCCTACAGGAGAAATTACAGGCTGACAGCCAAAGGCAACTCAGGTATTATTAAATTCACAGGTATCTAAATTACCTAATCAGCTCCCCGGCTCACATTCTGCAAACAGATTAGGCGGCTGGCATCACACCCTAACGAACGGCAGTTTCTGCCTTTCCTTCCCGCCGCGCCGCGGTGCCAGCAGGTCTGAAGGCTGGAGGGGCTCCGTGATGCGGAGCAGCTCAAAGGAGCGGGCAGCGCGGCCGGCGGGGCGGCCTAATCGCGCTTCCATCTGCCTGCGCGCGCTTCTCCCCTTACACACGCCGCATACTTTGCGTTCTACAAAACCGAGGAAATGAAGGGAAATATATCTGTCACCAAAGAAGACATCAGACCTTTAATAGCTGAAATGACGGATATTTTTAGATGGAGGTCTAGTTTAACTTACTTAAGAGTCTAATCTCTACTGAACAATAGCCATGTTCGCTTGAATACATAGTGAGAAATCTGTTCCATTAATTAAGTGCTGCCTGTAACATTTGGATTCACAGCAAATGTTAATAGATTTTTTTCTTCCGCTGTTGGACAATTACTTTATTTTGCCAAGTTGCTAACGTATTAAATTGAAATGGTCTGTGCGTTAAAAAAGACTTCAGCTTCAAAGTTCTATGAAACGCCTTGCCTACAACACTGAGAAATACCTATATATTAGCAATATTAACATCTGAAAGCATAGCAGAATTAATTCCCACCCACCAGAACCAGGTATATTACAAGAACCCAGACTGCTCACATGCAAAATACACTTGTAGCGCCAACTAACCCAGATTAGATACGAAAATCAAGTCATAGAATAATTTATCTTCATTCTTAAGAATATCTTAGCCTCCTCCTCCTAGTTTCAGCCAAGTAAATTATATGGAGCTTTAATATAATATCCTTTGTCTCAACATGGTCTAAACAAAGTTATCCAGAGTAATGTATAGATGCAAAATAAACTAACTTTTAAATTCAAGTGAAAAGTTCTCTCTCGCATCACAAAAAACATTTCCAAGTCTAAGAATGGTTTCACACACAAAATGAAGCTTATAGGCAATATTTTACATGTGATTTGCAAATACAAAACTTATTTTTTCTACTAGCTTACAATATCTTATATTTAAGTGTATTGCAGCCTACAGTTTTACGATTAAAGTAAGCACCAAAAGTTCCACAGGAACTTGAGAAAACACTTTTTGACAGCGAGGGTGCCCGAGCCCTGGCACAGGCTGCCCAGGGAGGCTGTGGAGTCTCCTTCTTTGGAGATCTTTAAAACCCGCTTGGATGCAGCCCTGTGCCCCGTGCTCTAGGTGACCCTGTGTGAGCAGGAGGGTTGGACTAGATGCCCTCTGAGGTCCCTTCCAACCTTAAGAATTCTATGATTCTATGATTATTCGTGCAAGAAGCATGAAGTAATTTTTGACTTTGTATGCAGACTAAAATAACTCTAGAATAGAAATTGCAAATTCTAGATTTTGTAGCCCCATCTTACGCATAAATGCAGGAAATAATGCCTGCTTACATCGTTTTTTTAAATTAAGGTACCCGAGGCCTCCCATCTGTGCAAGTTTTAAGGTTTCTGTTACGATGGGTGTCCTGATGCCGGGGGCCGAGCACAGCCTCGTCCTGAACAGTTCTGCCCCATCTCTGCCTGTGCTCCGGACTGGCTTCCTTACCGGGCATGGCCAGTACCAAGCCACAGAGAACACCTAGGGCACGGAGATGTCCAAGGCAAGGCAGTGTAGTGGGGGAAAAGAGAAAAAAAAGATCATATTTCAAGATTTCAAGTCTGCTGATTCATGTGAACTTTGCTTTTTGATCAAGATAAAGCACATATCCTATCAACAGCAGCAGACCAAACCAGCAAACACTATAGCAACTACCAGCTGTGGAACTTGCTGGAGTTCGCTAGAAAAGTGCTGGTGTTAGATAAGGCTCTAAATTTTTACCACAATGTTATGAAAACAACTTGAAATCAGCTTTTTTAACGACTCAACAGTGGGGCTATGCTACTACCTATCACTGCAATACAAAAGACTCCTTTCTGCATACAGTATTAAAAATTTCCAAGATTATTCTTGACCTTCCTAGATTATTCTTGACCTGCTGGTAATAGCTACAAAGCACCCATCCCATTCCTCTCAGGAATATGTAATCAGAGATTCAGTGCAAAACTGAATTCTCTTTTGTATGCAAAATATCCTATTCATTTCCTTTGAACACTGCAGGCAGCAGACTCCGCTACCTGCAGTTTCTTGTTTCCTGACAATATTTAACTGAGTGAAGATCAGAGAACAAGTTAACGCAGCACCTTTGATGATGGAAATGATTTTTCTCCAAGGCAGGTACAACCTTTTCCTATGACAGGCAGACACTGTCCTTTTGAAGCAAAGAAAAAAAAGCAAAATTTAAAAGAGACAACAGGTTGGGGACAACCCTTATTCACAACGGGTTACTGGTAACGGCAGTTTTTCACTATTTCCCTAAATTGAACCATCAGAGCTCGACCCCTCATTACACAGTTAAGGGGTGTGTGTCTGCAGCAATCCCCACGCAAACAAGAACTACAGAAGTTCTTGCCTGCTTAAGATATCAAAAATCCTGTCTCTTGATTTCATTCAGTAATATTATCCAATTACAAAATCTATTTGTTAAAGTGGGCAATTTTCACCTCCATTATCCCAGCAAAAAAACCCGGGTTGACCAGAGAAAGGGCACCCTGCTAAGCCATGTCAGAGAGCTAAAGTATCTTAATGCTCTTAACTCATAAATACCGCAATGAAACCGTTGAAATGCCAAGCTACATTTCACAGCCTCAATGACCAGACATCTACAGACTACATCTGCTGGATCTAACCATCCCATCTGCCTGTAGCTAATGTATGGAGCCCCTGAAAGAGCAAATGATGGAAACTGTGCCCTGCCTAACAGGAATTTGGGATCAGATAGGAATTGTCCACGAGACATCTGGGTCAATATCCACACACCAGCCTTTCCAGCCAAAGGATTTAAGCCCAGTACTTCTCCAGGAGCCAATCCACTCTGCTGTCGACATCCATCCGCATGATAACAAGTATAATATGATTACTTAGACAATTCCAACCTAAGAGCTGACCAGAGATTCACTCCAGAAACAAGGGATGCTCCTTTCTTTGCTAGCCTCAGGATTTGAGCTTCAATTACTTTCGCAGATCAAGCAATGAATTTTACTTATGCAAATCCCTTAGCATTTCGGCTGTAATTCTATTTTGAATTCACACCACCTTTCCCCACACCTCGTCAGCTCTCTCGCAAGTATTTTGCTAGAGTTTCGAACTCCAGAGCAGATTCATTTTTCTCTTCGAGCTGGCACAGGAGCCACTGTTATCACCTTGTCCGGCCTGTGGATGTGAGCGGCAGGCAGCACAAAGCCAGGCAGGGACAGCAGCGACCTCCAAAAGGCACCAGTGTGAAAAGAGGGCACCTTCCTTCACAGCAAGAATTCCATTAGCATGCCAGTGTGGTACTGGGGTTTAAGCAAAATGTCCCTAATGTCCCCTCTTGTGCCTGTGGGGGGAAAGAAAAGTCTCCTAAGCACTTGGAGCACCAGTTGGCTCCCGCACCGGCAGCCCGATTCCTGCAGCCTCAGGCGGGGAGGCTCCATTCCAACACTCTTAGCTACTACAATACCTCCCAAAAATCAAGGAGGAGCTGCTCCGTAAACGCATCAGAGAAGGCTGCAGTACGGTGCTGAACCCAACTGCATCTTGTGTATCAGTTTGTTACGTTTCTACAGGCTTTTGGACTGAAAGAGATTATTATAAGAGGTGGCACTAGTGCAAGTGGAAATAATATGGCTTTCATTATGTCTGCTGCTTAATAGGGAAAGGACTAATCTTCCTTGATGAGGAAGACAGAAGCTGTTTTAATTCTAAGCGCTGACCTAGGTGAAGTTCAGGCCAAGCAGTATTTGGCGAGCTCTTACATCAAGCTGGACACAACCCTTTCATGCTCAGTGCCAGCTCTACACAATGGCTTGAACTGCGCTCTCCGGCAGTCCTTAAAGGCACATTCTGTATCTTGGCTTTTGCTGCAAGCAATCAAGAAAGAATGCAAGAAAACAAAACTGTTTCCCAAGCACTGTTTGCTGGTGCCATAATTAATATAATCAAACAATTCCACAAATTGCTTCCAATTGCTGGCGTCACTTTCATGTGCAGAGCCAGACTTTCAAAGAAGGGCCCTTCTTGTCCTACATCCTTACACTGGTAACCCTTGCTTCACACAATAGTAAACAAGACCTCACTAAATAGTATAGGGCAATTTGTACTGTAATAGGTCCCCAAGGCACCATGGACACAATTTGAAATGCCATCTAATTTTTCTTTTTAATTAAAAAAGCAGTTACTATATTTAAACAACAACACAAAAGAGTTCAGAGGGGATAGTTTGGAGTTTCCCACAGCTCACTGGGAGCTTTCTCAAGGTCAGGAAGAGTTTTATAGGTTCAATTGGTACACTTTTTTTTTCCCCCTTTAATTAGTCTGCCATACCCTCTGCATGAAGTCAGCGTCTTGATTTTCAGTCTGATATTTTTCATATTGCTAAAGGATCTCAGGCGCCAGAACTGCCCAGCAGCAGCTGAACGCTCCTCCCCTGTGATATTCCTCCACACAGCGCACCTTCCGTTGTCCTGAATTTACCATCTAGACCCAGCAGACAGAGCACATCACACGAGCACCGAGCATGCAATCCTTTCAGGTTTACTCTTCCCCATTTCCAGCAATTGACCAGCATGTATTACCCAATTTCCCAAATCTATATAATGCCAATATTTATCCCTTTTTTTTTTTTTTCTGGCAGAAATACAATGTCACAAACCCACAGTGAATAGGAATGCATCTCTTTGGCCTAGAGTCATGGGGTCAGGCCAGATTTTTACACCTGCAGGTCTCCATTACAACCCATGAGGCTGTAACCACCTCATTATGTGTCATCTACCCAAGCTCCCCCTCTACACACTTCACAGTGCTGCCTTTAGTTCCCACTGTGCTATTCCAAAACAAACCCCAGGCCAACACATCCTCAGCACCAAATCATGGCTGGAAACGTGAGATCTTTACTCCTTAGCTAGCTGGCCACGCTGCTCCGGGTTGAGGGTACAAAACCTGAGCTTGCTTTATCTGTCAACGCACTTCTCACAGCTGATGTTCTGCTGCACGTCACAGCCATGCAGAGCCCTCCCGAGCCAAGTCTCCTAAAGCAGAGGTCTTCATACCTTGCACTCCTTGAAAACAGCTGTGAACCTGAGTGCTCCATGCAATTTATTGCTTCTATAGGGCAAGTCTACCTTTAATACAGACTAAACAGGAGATTCCAGCACAATGACTAGTTCAACCACTTAGATAATCTTGTCCTCAAATCCAGTTCCATCCTTTTAGCGTAAGAAAGTGAAAGGATTTTCAAAATAATTTTTATACTAGTCACATTTGTGGTTGCTGAACATTAACAAGAGTAAAATTATGCCAGCTGGAGTATTATAGTGAAGTATATAGCCATTATTTTAAAAATCTGTTTTCACTTGACGGCCACTCAAAGTTTACGCAGTCATTAAGGCCATGCTTAAATGATCTATTTATTCTCTCAGCAAACCAGCAGAAAGACACAACTCTACTGGAAAGAAGAACACACAAATGCATGAGCTGCTTTTGCCTAACCTGCTATTCTGTGCTTTTAGTCTATGCGTTCTTCAAAATCCTTGAAATAAAAGCTATGCTTCCTGAGAAAGGAAGCTACCAGAAAACCATGTATGACAATTCCACGTCTACGGCATTAGCTGGTGCAACTCAGAGAAGTCCCTCTTTCATCAGATTCTATCACCAGGTAGAATTTAGTCTACGTAGTCAAGTGCTCTTCAGTGCACACAGCTTTGCCAGTACTTCTCCTTGCATCCTACTTGGCTTGTGCTACTAGTCCTAGGAACCAGGCATGTTCTGCCACTGACCCAGCTATGAGGAAAGGAGGATGTAGGACAACAGGCATCAGTAGGATATGGAGAATCGGAGAGCCCCCTAATTCTGCTGGACAAGACTGACAAGTTTATTGTATTGGGGTCCTTGCTGCTTAAAATCTCAAAAGACAAGGGAGAAAAACAGAATAACCCAAAGAATATAAATAGATTATTTAGAAGTAGGTTAATGAACTAATAGTTTGAGTTTTCATATGTCTAAAGGACCTAAAACATCAAGTTGTGAATAAATCCGTATCTGATGAGGGAGTTCTCAGGTTAGAGCTGCTGAAGTGTGGGCCAGAAGAGTATGGTACGGTCTATACCCCAGTATTCATGAAAGACTGAAAAGAGCAATGCCCAAACTCTGCACCGAAGTGAGCAAAAGAGACAACAAAAAACATGGTTTGAATTCCAACACAAGGGACATTAGTCTAACAGAAAACAACCCCAAAAGCAGCACCAACGCGCAGTCTCTCCAACAGCAGCCTTTCAGAAATGCACAGAGCATCTGTGAAAGTTCAGGTCGGCAGATCTGCCACAGACTCACAGGCAAGTCAGTGCAAAGCAGCTTCGAACCAGAGCGCTAGATCCGCGGGTCCGAAACCCTCCCATGCTGCTGCACCTCTGGACGCACAGGAGCCGGCCCGAGCCCGCTGCCTTATCCCGGGAATCTGCAGGGCCGGAGCAGCGCTGCCTTCCCGAAGCGCTCCGAACAATGAGACTTTGGAATAAGGCATAAAACATTCCATTTTTTAAACTTCTAGGCAAGGGCCTTTAATGCGATTAGAAAGGGGAGGGGGATTGGATAGCAGCTTTTTCTTTTTTATGTTATGTATATTGTGTGTAAACAAATATGCAATTTGCTTTAAAAAGATAAGGTGATTAAATTTTTATCAGGCTTGTACTCTGTTGTCACCACAACAAAGAGAATTAGGAGGAGGAAAGAAAGGCCTTTTTATTTGAATTATGCTCTTACCAGAGGTTCTCTACAGCACAGCTGTAAAGCCACTCAATGTTCTCCAAACAGGCCCTTTGATTGCATTTTATTCAACTTGTTTGCATTTGGAGCAATCGAAAGGAAAAGAACGCTCCACATTTTGATGTCTTAATGTTCGTTAATACCTTCTTTAATTTATATTAAGCTTCTTAACTAGGGTGATGAATTCTTCAAAAACAATAAAGACCTAGTGCAGAAATCTTTCATACACCATGAAAATTGAAATTATAATGTATTCATAGCTTTTTTTGTTGTGAAAAAAACATTATTTAGAAGAAAGATTTAAAGCAGAGAAAAAAAATCCTGAAGTTGTATGAAAATTACTTGATCCACAGAAATAGATGAAAGTTCAAACTAATTATTACAAAGGAAAGAAGATGTTGTGGGGAGGTGGAACAGAAGAAACAGCATGAGAAGGCTGTGCTACTATAAAGTTTTCAGTCTTCTAACAGCCTGTAAGTTCTTCCTCTAGGACTTTCTGCAAGAGAGCGCTCTAGAAATTTCTTTTACCGCGACAAAATCGAAGACTTTGCCAGTTTTTCTTCCATGATTATTCACAGTGTTCTTTACTAAACTGGCTCTTTGAGTTGGTGCTTCCACGGTGCATTTCCAGCCAGCTTCACAGGCTGCCAGAAGCACCAGGGCACACAGTGAGCGGTGAAGGCTGCAGTGGGCACCCATGCCACACGCTCCCCGGACAGCGATGCCACTGGCAGGTGGAGCAGTCACACATCACTAAGGTAGGAAGGGATCTGAGCAAAGAGCAGTCACGGGAAGAGCCCCGGAGCGGGAAGCGCAGGAGAGGCCGCGCGGGGGACAAGCCTGCATGGGTTTGTTCCGCACGCGCTGCGCGTTTTCCAGGCACAGCTACGGGATGCTCGGCCTGGTTAAGCTCTAAACACGAATCATCTGTCTCCTGTTACAAACTTACTCTCAAGGATTCCAGTCATCTTACAAATCCCTTCAGCAACAAATGGATACACAGCTTTCAGTGAAAGTTCATTATGGTACAACTCAAGCTTAGCAAAGAGTATCTGGAAGGGAATATTCTTGCTTTCCTTCCCCCTTTGTCTACTATTTTACATTTAATTTTTTAATTATACAACTTTACATTCCAATATGCTTTTGTATGTTTATATATACACATTCCCCCGTGCACCTCTTTTTTCTTTATAATGAAACTCCAAAGAAGAAATAAGCTTGCAATGCTTGTGCTGTCCTGCTACACACACCAAGCCTGGCTGCATGCTTAGATTATTTGCACTTACATTTGTGCACACAATGTGATGGGTTCATTGGTACTGCAGTAGCGGAGAATGCAGCTTCCTAAACTACAACAGATCATTCAAAAAAATCCACAGAATGCAACATGCTTGAGAAAGACGACATACTTTCATCTGGCATTGTTGTTATTTTCTGTTATATTCTCTTATTCTTCTGTTATTTCTATTATTTTCTGCCAGCCTTCCCCAACTGCTCACCTCCCCTGCCTGAGTCACACTTTGTGGCACTTTCCAGGAAAGCTCAAGCTAAAACTTCCCCATAAAACCTGCCAGATTCACAACAGGCTTGTGAAGCAGCTTGCTTAACTGCACCAGCAACCAACCAGCCACCAGCTAGACCCACTAAACTGTATTTAACATATACTAAACCAGTGCTGATCTTAACCCGCTACCAGTGCGGCCTGGGTAAGAAGACACCCATGGCACCATGAAGAGAGGCAGACCATGCTGGTGCAAAACTCAACCAGACCTCGGGGCTTGGACTGAACAAGGGGCACCTCTACAAAACCAAAGCCCCTTTTTTTCCAAGCAGTTGTAAGAAATTGCCCTTGGTGCCAAAAAGGCACAAAACAGCTTTACAAACTGGGAAGATGCAAGTGCCATCCCACAGCATCGTGTTTGCTTCACATCTGTCCTACAATTTACTTGTCACTTTTGCGGGAAACAGTCCGAGAGACAAAGCACGGCAAAGCTGAAAGCTGCTGGAGCCAGCACTGCCTCGCACAGCCACCTGTCCGGACACTCATCTGCATCACCATTACTGAGCAAGCACAGGATTTTCACATGCAAAATAGTATTAATGTCGATAACCAAGCAGAAGTTTAAACTGTTGTTTGTATGAAGGTTTGTGCCTTTCAGCAGAAGCGATTAATGAATTTTAATTTGTTTTAAATGTTGAAAAATTCCAACCAAGGAAATTCAGTCAACCAGCCAGCAAAGAACGAAGACTTGCATGTTTTCTATTAAAAAGAAATAAAAATATAAATCTCAAGTCTATACATGTCTTAGTCATCCACAAATAGTTTAGCACTTGAAAAAATAGAGTAACTAAATATCTTGTATTTGTTCTAATTAAGACACTGTGGCTTTTACCAGTTGACACATGCTGGGTAAGCAACATTCAGTTGTAATTGACTCTCTTTGTGTGGTACTTACCTACTCCTATGTTTAATGTTCTTATAGAAACAAATCAACTAATGCTTTTGTAACTATGGGAAGGGGGAAGAGGTTTGCAGGAGGGGAAACGTCCCAGGAGCTGCTACTAAACCTCCACTTCCTAAGATGCTCCAACATCACTCATCTCAAAAAAGCAAAAAGTCATGAGCTTTCCCTCCAAATTAAAACACTAAAAATGCATATTGGCATTATTTTAAAACATAAATGTTACTTCAATTGGCCTTTTCAATATTAAGACTTTCAAGTCAACTTACTTCCCCCCCCCCCCAAGTAATCATAAAGACCAGAAATACATCCAAATTCAATATTCTGTTAATAGTTATTTCACAGCAGGCTCAAAAAACCCAACAATCCTAAGGTCTAACACAGCCCGAAGGCAGCACGCTTAGGAAGGGGCAGACACACTTTTAAACACTCGGACTTCAACCCGGACAGCACAGGTTGCAATCTCAACGAAACAGCGACTCGCACCTTCCACACGTTCGGCGCCTGACGCACCTCTCCGCGCACAGCAACACTTCCATTTTTCTAGGCAGGCACCCAAAGGCTGGGTTTCCTTCCTCATTACAGCCTTCCCAGGGTACAGACTGTTCTAAACGTGGTCAAGTAAAACAGAACGCAGGTCCAACGTCCTCCGCTCAAGCCTGGATTCCCAGGGAGCAGAGGATATTTAACAGCTTGCCCAAGCCACCCCAAACTGATCCCCTTCATCTTTCTGCAATTTTGGGGCACTGATAGTGCTCAGCACTAAGAAGTACATTCACATGGCTCAGAAGCAGAAGTTAATAACAAGTGTCTAATGCCAGGGGATTGTCCAGAAAGTAATTAGTTGGCAGGAACCTAATTTGCACAATATCCACTACCAGCTCCAGCCAGCTTCAGTGCCTGAACCCCAGTCTGCAGTCAGTGAGCGGGAGAAGGTTCGGAATCTGCTACTGGGGATGATTCAAATCAGCTCTGTGGACTGATGACCTTCTAAGCTGGCCTGAAGAGTCCTGTGTGTTTCCAAAATGTCAACTGATTTTGACTTGCATGTCACAGAGAACCTCCCACAAATAAGTTTGATTTCAGGGAGTTCAGTAAAAGGCAGCACTAATGGATAGGAAAATTGTATGACAGAATATGAGACCTGCCAAAACAAGTAAAACAATAAACTATAAACAATAAACTATAAACAAGTAAAAAACCATTTTAGCCCCATTACCAAAACCAAAAGGCCAATATGTTGCATGATGGCCATTTATTTCATTAAGTTTGGGTTCTACTAAGCCCATTCCACAAACAGAAGTTCTCACATCAAGATCCATTTTTCTTTGCAAGTGATTGTTAAACATTGGCTTTTGCTAGCAGATGAATGCTTGCTATATTCTAATTTACCCAAGGGAAACAGGACTTAGTTCAACCTATCAACTTAGATGACTTAAAATAGACTATTCTGAAGTGTAGCTTTCTTGTGCCACTAGTTGAATGTTTCCAAAATACCATTTTTTTTGGTAAGATAAAACAATAAAACAACCAGAAACTAAAGATTTGGATGTCTTGACCTTGACAACATTCATATTCAAATTACATTTTCAATACAAAGGTCTTCTACATTTCCCTGCTTTTAGCACCCATTACTATTATGAGAGCGCTCCAGTCAGCTTCAGACTTCACATCACCTAAGAGCCATCCAGCAAAAGGAAACAGTGTCCCTTCTGTGACTGTTCCTTATTTAGCCTCCCGCCTTAGGGTTTTAATTCCACCCTCCCTTTCTCTCTACTCAGACTCAGTGGTCCTGATGTCTCTACTTATTGTTCCCGGCTGACCTGATCAACTGCAGGTTCTGTGACTGTAACCAAGTAGCCATTTACAACCCCAACAGCTGGTACTGATTTCGCAGCAGAATCTTCACAATTCTGTGGTTCAAAACTCTCTCCTTAAGAAACAACAACAAAAAGCAAAACCCAAGAAAAGAAACAGACTAGGAAAGCACGTGTGGATGAGCCACAGTCCTAACCGAGAAGCACGTTGTCCTGGCAAATCAACACAGGATCTATCCATCCGTCCTGCCATTCTGTATTTTCCAGGATCCCTTCTCAACAGCAACAGATACTGAAAGGGGAAGAATCCTGCAGCCCCCCACAACACAGGCACACTCTCCTCGTACAGAGCCGGGCACCCCGCTCACCACAGCCGGGTGCGGAGCCAGCGCAGGTGAGGCAGGAGGAAGCAGCCCAAGCCGGGAACAGGCCAGGCCTGGCTTTGGCTCAGCTGTTCCAGAGGTCAGAGATGTGAAGGAAGGAGCAGCAGCATCCCCTCATTCTACACACTGACAAGAGAACTTGCACCAACTCTGATCGTGACAATGTCTGCTTAAATGCAGTTCATAAAGGCTACCAATTTACAATAACTTTGTTAATATTTACACTGCTAAAATTCAAGTTTCAGTTTTAGTAAAAAATGAGAAAAAAAAAGGAGAATCTGAATCCCTATAAAATAAAGTGTCTCTCCCAAACAGGGTAAGACAGTAAGGAACAAGATTTTCCTCTGCACAGCTCCCTTTCTTTCTTGCAAGAGGGGACTACGTGAGAATCAGAAAAAACAGAGTAGCCTGACTTGTCAGAAGGGAACGGAGTAGTTTGACGGAGACAGATGCAAGTGGTTAGAAAGAAGGCAGTGCCTTCAGCTCCATCTCTCCAACAACCACCCGCAGCCTCCGTGGTTTAAATAAGCATACTTTAAGCAGTCAGCGTAGCAATTCCTCAAAAGTGCATGAAATTCACTGCTGTCTGAAAACGGGTTACTTCCTGCACTGGGCAAAAAGACAGTGAGCAATAAGCACATGTAGGTAATTTTTCAGTAATTTAGAAGCAAGAAACACATAGTAACTGCTACTTTGCAGCAGTTGTTTTACATTTCAATACATAATCTTTGACCTACTAAAGGTGTAGTGTTAAAAAAAGACAGAAGATAAAATACCGAGCTGAGAGCTGCTGACCATGTAACCCCCAAGTTGCACTCCCAGTTAATTCCATGCAAACCCAGCACCCTCAGCATTAGAGCCCTGTGCTAACTTCCAATGCAGGTTAGTTTGTGCTCTGCAATCTCAAATTATACTGGGCAGCCTGCCTTTTCCCACCTTTATTGAGCCCTATTTTAATACTCCAAGTATATACCACCTAAATTTGTATACTCTTTAACAGTAGTTAATCTTCAATTAAAATACCTAGAGCAGAAACTAAGATAACTGGTTTAAAAGGTAAAAGCTTATTGACAAAATGTATTCTTCGTACTGCTTTTAATTCTGCATATTAAAAATGTCATTTTTATGACTTGGAAAAAAAATCTTCAAGAATAATGAAGGCTAACAAAAGACTGAAGAGCAGTAATTTAAAAAGCTCCATATGTAGCATCCTGATTACTGTATCAGTCCCATTTCCATAACGAAGGGAGAAGTCACCAAACTGCCACCTGTCCTTTCTGGTGACAAGAAAAGGGCAGACAGGACAGAGTGTTTTCAATGCATCATCCCTCAGGCTGCAGGGGAAGAACAAGGAGTCTCCTGCAGCCCAGTATGTGGGTGTCGGTGTCTGGCACTTTTCTGGAGCAGGGTAACCCCAGCTCTGGTGGTCCCTGCACATGTACTTAATTTGGAAGCAGCTGGGTTCAAAAGTTTATCCTCACTTTTTGACCTGCCAGGTTTGGTGTGTGGGCGTGCACATGAGTGTGCACATCATACCACACAAGCTGAGGATGTGCAGCCACGGCACACGCTGCACGAGCGCTTGTGTGTCCAGTTTTGTATACAGAATGTACTGCCTATTTTTAAATACCGTAATATCATCCAGTATACGCCACATTGACATGCACAGTACGAGCATTCAACGTTCCCAGGTCAAACATGCAAATTTAAAATTCAGTTTGGGGTTTTTTTTGGCATAATTTCAAAAGGACACATGATCGAAAGACTGCAAATTGTGATACCACATATTAAGATTCAATGTGCTTCGCAGGAAATGCAACGATGGAACTCGCAAGCTGGACCAGATTAACATCACCTCCATGCACCGAAGCTGTGGACACAATGCCCTGGGAATTATCTTCGCATTTATAGCATTTTCCATCATGTGCAGCACTAAAGATGGAAGTGACGCTGGACTGAAGTAAGAGAGGACGAAAGATCAGAAAGCAGAGCGAGCCTGGAAACCTCCGAGAGTAGTTTGTTTATCAAGATCAGAGAAAAAAAAATAGTCCCGGTCTTCCTGCTAGAGAGGCAGATTTTAGCCTTTTTGATGTATTCTCTAGCTGACATCTGCATATTGTCTTGAATTGCTTCAAATTGCTCTACAGTTGCAAACAGAACCCTCTGATACTCGTACTAAGAAATTATTTCTCCAGACATTTATCATTTTTGCTTTCAGCTACAGAGGCAAACAAGTCAGTGGGCATCAGCCGAGCTTTGCTAACTACAAATGCGGGTCTAGCTACATCATATGCAAGACAGCATCCTCACAGGGAATTTAAACTGGCATCTAAAATTATTTCCTTGTCCTTTTGGGATGGGATCTGAGCATTCAGGCAGTCGGTCACCACCACTGAGACACCAGCAACTCATTAATCCACAGAAATGGGACAGGCTGGTTGGGGCCAGGGTTCTCTCAGCACTTGGGCTATTTTGAAATCTAGAAACAATTGTTTACAGAAGCTCTTCACTTGTGTTCATAGAAGTAAGTGCTCTACATACCGGCCAATCTTTAATAATTTGTAGTGTGCAGTACATATGAAATACTAGTTTGTTTTATCCAGTGACAAAACCCAGCACACATGCTGGATAAGCAGAGTGATGAGTGGAGAACACAATTTTTCCCAAATGAAACAGCACATTGTTGATAAATTCAGTCAGAATTATACAACAGTAATTCTCTATTATAAACCAGTTTCAAACACAAGGGAAAAACACTTAGTATGCAACACAAACCAAATAAAATACACAGACATAATGGCATAGAAAATAGAAGTTATTTAACAGAACTGCCCATACATCAGCAACTGAAACTACAAATTAAAACGTAAGAGGGTGCCCCAGGGGAAAGGCAGAGCACAAAGACACTACAGAGGCAAGTCTCTGAAGCCTCGACTACTTGACCAAAGACAAAAAATGCAAGTCTCACTCCTCAAAAGTCCCAAGGACACTGAGTGAAAAGTTAATGATGAGAGTCATTACACATTTCAAACTTTCTTATGACCTAATAACCTATATAAATATGGGAAATGTTTCCTATTATGCACTAACTTCAGATCTGATCCCCCAAAAGCTGAAAAATAACTGTGAAAACCCTCTAGGAAAACAGAAACTTATCTTTCATTGCAATACAATAGCCAAAGTCTAGTGCAGCAGTCAAAACTTCTGAATGGTCTTAGTTAGCAGAGTAGTATCCCCCTACTAACCATTTTTTACCAAATAATGAATAATATATTTGCACAATAAAAGGACAGAGAAAAGAAAAGGCTCTCCAGGGTGATGGAAGTCACCGGGCTGTGCGTTTTATGTAAGGGATTTCTCCCTTTGCTATTATTCTGTTCATAAGAAAATCCAATTCTAAGGATTTTGTATGCACAGATCTGGAGCAACTCGAGACATGTAACAGTTTTAAAGTGAGAGCCCAGAAGAACCATTAACTGTTGCTCATACCAACCAAACCTAAGGAACAATCACTGCCTTAGAGACACCCACAAACCACAGCCCAAGTCGCTCTCAAGGCGACGCACCCCAATGGATAGACACTCAGATTGCTAATTCAAAAGTCTAACCCTAGAGGAGGGGGAATTTGACTTTTATCAATTCACTCTATACTCGCATCTCTGTTTCAGTTTCCCCACTGATAAAATACAGCAAATAATGCTGCAATTCTTTATACAAAACTGAAATATACATCTGTCTTTATCTGAAGAAAAGCCAGATATTATTCATTTTAAAGTTTACGAAGTGTCATTATCAAAGAAATAGCCCATTTCCTTTAATTTCATATTTAAGCATTATTCCACTGAGGTTTAAAGATGTTGATTTATTTCTGATTCTACAAGTTAAAGAAAAAGACTTTACTTGGAGATGTAATTCATTAGTTTAATGTTTCATCAAGTATGCTTTTGTTCAATGATGACTGGCACATTACTCAGGGTCAAATCACAGGCAACTGAGCAGCTCCGGTCCTCCTTCTGTGGACTCCACGTCTACCACAGAAGGCTAATTATTTCACAACAAAATGTGAGAAGTGCGTTTTCTCCCCTAGAGCCACATTTGTTCATTGTTTCACGTCCATTTCTGCCTCCAAAGCATGAATTCATGCCTGCAGTTTGTATTTTCCCATCAGAAGCACAGTGCTTGCTCCATCTATCCATCGCCAAGGAGAACCCTGCAGGAGGTGGCTTCCATCCTTCAGAGAATTACCTTTTAGTAAACACCAAATTTAAAACACAACAGAACTTACAGAGTTCAAAATTCAAAGAGATCTCAGGAGTATCTCAAATTCTCCTAAGCTGTTGGTCTGTAGTTTGCTCATATAGAGTTGAAATCACAATAATGAAATAAACACTAAAGAATTTATCTTTACGAGAAAAAACAAAAATATTTACTATTGAGTTCTGCCCCTATGCAGTGACCAAACACCAAAATAAGAACATATTCTATATCATTTTCCTTAAGGGAACGTTACAGCAAGCCCTTACTGCCCTGGACATCCCACGATCCAAGTTTTGCCGTGAACACCAGGATGAGGTGACACTAATGGCAGTGGAGAAGGGCTTGGGGACCTCGGCCAGCCATGCAGCAGGGACACTGCGGTGCAGCGGGCACTTCCAGGGGGACAGCCCTGTCACAGCGCGGTGCCTGCGGGGCACCACAAACAGTGCAGGGGAAGAGGAGGAACACTGCAGGATGCCTTTACTAGAAATTTTATCTTGTCATTACAATTATGAATACATGAGAGAATCATTCCATCATCCAAACAACGTTTCAGTCCAATACAGGGCATTTCCTCAAAGGGCAAGTGTATATTTTCAATTACATTAACTAGGCAACTACCAGTTTCTTCTGAAGTTAAAGGCATGGCACAGAATGAAGGCAAGGGATCAACACATCATTATGGCTCACTGTTTTTCTTGGATGGTCATAAAGCAGCAGTCAACTAGAACTCAAGAGAACTCCTCACTGGACTGCCCTAACCCGGCTGGGTGCCCTTCGGCCTGCTGTTCAGCTCTCCCTTTGCTCTGGGTCTGTGAAAGGGCTGGTATCTCCCTGCACAGGGCCAAAAAGACCCAAACTTTAAGGTATTTAAGGATTTGAAATGTTTCAACTTGTTCTTACATGGAATGCATTGGTTTTGTCTTTAAAAAAAAAATTATTTACAGAAAGAGAGTATTTCCAAAAGTAAACAGCTTCTTCATGTAAACAAATTAGATGCTTGAGTACGGACCTACATGTCTAGAGAGTCTTGACTATTAGGTCAGCTCCACTTTTAGAGCAAATCCCAAGACGACAGACGACAAAAGTCATGGAAATAGAGAAACAAAAGTCTTGGGATTTTGTTTTAGTCAAAAATAGATATTTCTATTTTAGGAGGAAAAAAGAAGAAAAAAAAAGCAAGTATTGAACAGTGAGTGGTCTGGAAAACGGAGTTTCTAGCCTGTAAGATTTGCCAACCTCACCCAAAATAAAGAAAAATGTGGTTGGATGTTTTGAAAAACTAGTAGGACCGAACGACCCTATTAAGGGTTTATTCTAGCTTCCTATGTTGTCCTGAAATTCCTAGTTTATGTTAGTCACTTCTACAGTCTCGTCTTTCATAATTAAGACACTAACAAAACAGGCCTAACAAACTCAATTTAATAAAGGAAATAAAATTACAACAACTGCAATCTCTCTCCTTTCATGATGACCAAATACGGTACATTGGATCAGCTTTCAGTTCTGAACAAGGATGGGGGAAGGCAAAAGTTATTTAACATCGATCCCATTTAGTCATACAAAGCTGGAAGGAGGCAAAAGGGTAATAACTTAGTGATGAAGAAAACTCTGCAGACCTAGAAAAGCAGGGCAGCCTCACAAGGCAGAACTTGCCAAAAGACTATTTTGGGGACAGAGGGCTACAAAGCTGCTATTAAGCTTCATTCCCTAAAATAAGCCCATAAACTCTGAAAATATTTATCTGGAAGGGTGGCAGCCCAATAGAAGTTTTATGAATGTTTTAAAACTGCCCTGTCAAGGGGCTAGCCCTTCCCTCACCTCCCTCCCTTCAAAAGCACAACAGAGACGTTAGAAAGCGGGTCCACGTGGCGCGTTCCAGCGCGGCAACGACAGGGCAGCTTGAAAAATGGATACGCGGCCCCTGCAGCCTTCACAAACGCAGAGCATGAGTTTCTCCCACTTCCCTCTCCTTCCATGCAACATATAGAGGGAAGAGGCTTTTGTTCACACTTCCGTGGTTAAAACAGCACTGGGCAATCTCAAGATGCTGTCACCTGCCTCACATTTTATTTTGAGGTTGCTTCTTTTTCCTCCTTTCCTTAGGCTATTATCTGTACCAGGAAATAGAGTTACCATAAATAAAAAAAATCATATATATATTTGTATATATATACACACACACATATATATATATAAATAAAATGACATCATGAGAAAGAAAGCCAGTACATGATATTTACCACAAAGTTTGTTTCTAAATAAGTTCACCTCTCTCAAAGCACTCTGCACCCAGAGGCTGTGAGCACCACTCGTGCTCCTCAAATGAACTGATCACAGCTGGAACTGGCTGCGCACGGACAGGTGAGCAGACCTGAAGAGGCAAAAAAAGGTCGATTTCCGACATCTGTACCATTGGTTGTTAACCCTGCTCTGGAAAGAAATAAACTGATGTAATGCAGGTAAGCACAGTGACTTGAATTAAAAGAACATTTCTTTCCTAAAGATCACGTGCAGCTGGAAATTCCAAAAAGAAAAGAGATGCTATTTCTTTCTTTTGCCACATTTTTCTCTAATTTCTCTCTCCTCTTTGCATCAGTTCTAAAATTCCACACAAAACTAGCCCATGGAAAAGTCTGGCAAAATATGGTGGGGAACAATTGTAGGCAACAAAATCACAACAGGATGGAAGATAAAAGCCACCAGCAGCCAGGGGAAGAGTGTCTCCAGCCAACCAGCCATCAGCCACCACATTCAGAATTATTTCCACAGCAAAGCAAGTCCAGTTACTGGGAAAAACTTCCAGAAAAACTGAGCTTCAAACTGAGCGTGTTCACAGTCAATTTGAAGCCTTCCTGAAAGGCTCTTTTCACACATACCAAGCGCAGTGGCTGCCGGGCCCGCAGCCCCTTGCGGCCGAGGGGCACGTGTGGAGGCCACAGCTCCGCCGCTTGCAGGGCGGCCGGTGCCGGGATCCCACCCCAAGCCCCCGCGGGAGCTGCTGGGCAGCGGCCACTCCAGGGGGCAGTTGGCAGGACAGATGTTTCCTGCACAAACATGAGGCTGGTGACAAAGTTACAGATATTTTTAATGGATTGTGTTACCCCCATCTATCTTAGTGAATTGCCCATCTTGTAAAATTCTTCTAATTATGCTCTTATCTCCATTATCTAAAATTATTTATAGCGCTAATATCTTAGTTCCAAGCATTGGCTATAAACATTGCTGCATCGGTTACTAGACAGGATCCATGCACATGCAGACACACACACCCAGATGTGCACACTATTTGTCTCATGATGGCTCTGCAATGCTGCAACATGCTTTTATTTTCCCAAGATCCTCCTCTAAGGAAAAGCAAAGACTGCACAGAGCAGACCAAATCTGCCTTCCTCAAGGTTCTCTAGGAAATATTTTTTCAGGAGATGCTGCAACACGAAGATGTCCTGTATCTGAAGCCTCGCTGGTCATTTCCTTCTGGGGGAGCAGAGCAACCGCTGAGCCAGTTTGGCAGGACTAAGTGCTCCCTTAGATTAAGTTTCAGCATAATGTTCTCGATAGGAATCGCAGCGCCGTCCCTAAAGTGCAACGGGAGGGTAAAACGCCAGCCATCAAGACGGATGGTTTGTTTTTATTTTTATAGAGATTTTCTAAACCTCAACTTTCACCTCTTCGCCCCCATTCCCCTCCTGTTCTCAGCCACCTCCAATAGCCCCTCTGTTTCATTTAATAGAAACCTCTATTTCACAGCTCATGGATACATTTGGCTAAGAAGATAATCTTTGTGTTGGCTTCAGTTGCCACATTCTTGTTATCATATTAACACTGATTAAATACTAAACCCAGCATTTAAGTCAGAGCCCACACATTTAGAGTGACAAGATGTTTTTATTTTGACACTTCAGAAACTAAACCAATGTGAAAATGGACCCTTTCTGCCACACAAAACACCTCACCTGTGAGCACAGGTGCCAGCCCTATGGATTTTTACATGACATGTTACTTGAACAGCATTATCCTATTTTTGATATCCCTGGGCAAGGTTCCCTGGAAAACCTCTGGGACTGGGTCAGTCGTAACCCAGCTGAACTACCCTGTTGCTGCGACACTGCGGTGACAGCAGCAGGACTGGAAAGGTCACCCCAGATCCTGCACCCCAGATCCTCTGCAAAACATCTGGTGATGGCAACAGGAATTCACAGTCCACATTTGTGCCTCAGTTTCCTCCATCGGTAGGAAAGGACATCGCACAAGCTGTGATGTAGCTGTGAGGCTAGTTTATTAATATCTTGTCTGGGTCTTTGTGGCTACAGATCAGACTTGCTACAGAAACATCAAGTACAAATTGCTAGACACAGCAGCAAAATTTATTTCAACAAATTCTGGGATTCAAGCCAACTTCCCTACATGTCACATGCTAAAGCAGCCAGGCACATGCATGGCAAAGCGCCCTTCCCCTGGCCCTGAGCAGCCAACCTCTAACTCCAGAACGACTCCACGCAGAGGAGCACAGCAAAGCGACCCGCAGCCTCCCTCCCTCGCCCTGCGAGCAGGGGACCCGAGCCTGCTGAGAGGCACTCTGCCTCACAGCACCGTTCAGCACGTAACCATCGCTAACTCATTTCAAAATTAGAAATGGTCACTTATTCATCGTGGATTTAAGTCATTCAATTTAGTAAACGACCTCTATCAAGTCAACAGGACAAGCACAAGTTAGATTTAATCTCCAAGTTCTGGTGAAGTCACTGATTCTTAAAACTGCAATTCAAAAATGGCCTCAAGTCATCTTTGTGAGCAAATATCAAGTCAGATGATGAAGTGCAATAGTTATATTAGATGTGAAAATCATCCCTGAGTTACTGGAGACAAAATTAATCTTCAATGCACTTCGAATACCTCCAAGTACTAGTCACAGACATCCCCATTCCAGTACCTTTCCTAAAAATGGATGCACCACCTCCTGAAGGACTTTGGAGCAGCTGAGGTTACACCATGGTCAGGAAAGCTCCCCTGAGACGTCGGGAGGGTTAACCTAACCTTCGGAGAGCTGTATAAACAAACAGCTGAACATGGAGAGCCTTGAACCAAGGGACTGCTGTTTACCTAACCCCTGAACTGCAGGAGCCATCAATCCCTGCCTGATTAAAGCAAGGCGAGCGCTAGCCCGGCAGCCTGAGCCACCAGCCCGCGCCCCTTCGCAGCTTCTCGGGTCGGAGGAAGTTCCAACAGGCCCCATCCCGTAAATAAAACCCTTCTGGCTGGTGATAACTAAATTGTATTAAGACGGGCTCAGACAGCTTCAATTAGAAATCACTCATGGGGGTGGACCAAAACACCCTCAGTTTGCTTACAGCTGGCCTGTCCTCCTGCTCTTCTTTCCCAAATCAATTCCAACTACCTGGTTAAGTGAAACTAGTATGGAATCCATAACATGTCCCCAGCGGAGTAGCATGTCATGAAATTAAAACTACATCTGCATAAGGTACAAGTAAAAGCTTTATATTCAGAGATGCAGTAAGCAGGCTTTGAACAGGAAAAGTTTAAAGGTTTCTCTTTCTTTACTCATGCTCAAGTCTCTGTATAATCTCTGCATTATTCAATTTTGTCCTTTACGAAAGTCGGAGACAAGGTTACTTTGGGGTGCGCTGCTGTCGCATGCCGCCTTCTCAAATTAGGCCTCATCTCAAACCCGAGCAGCCAAGATCCAGAAATTGGAATATATGGAACGGAAGGACAGCGGACAACCATCAATGCCTGAGCCATGTCTAGTTAAAATTGGTCCTAGTTGTTAAACACAGCCTGCCCTTATCCGTATCTTCAAATGAATTCAACAAATGCCATTTTGGTGACATCTATAAAAGAAATGCATCTACCTTTTGTACACTGGTAATTTTTCTTCCTGAAAATTCCTTCACATTCTCTTGACAGTCCTGGGATAAAGACTGGTATTACTTCCCCTCTCCCCACCATATACCAAATCTTCAATCCTACTCTGAATGTTCACAATTTCAATATAGAAAAAGGAAAAAAATTGAAAAAGCAATTATGCCCTCAAAGTACCTTAGAATATCCTTGGAGCATAACAAGGAAAATAAGAAAAACTAGGGCAAAGAGTCACAGATTGGAGAATGAGGTATCAAATATCCACACGAACCCCAGAGGGACTATAATCTCTGTACATCTCCTGAAGAGGTACTTGTGAGAACACTCGATTGTAACAAGCCATGAAAAGAAAATCCCCAACTCATGACACACAGCCCGCTTCTGTCAGCAGGAACTTTATTCTTTAACACATTTTCAGTCCCTGAAACGTCCCTGAAAATATCTTCTTTCTCTGCTGCCAACAGTGTTGGCGCACACTGCTTGGCATAGCCCGTGTTATCCTTCTGCTAGCTTGCAGAGAAAATTTATTGCACTCAAAGAAAACAAATGCATATTTTGTGTTGTATTCGTATTATGATACCAACCCATACGCGCGGAGACTTTAGGAATACTTAGTCTCTCACCTAACATGCCCATACAGTAAGTGGTGAAAAGAGAGAGAGGAAATGCTATTTCCACAAATAGAAAATTGAGAAGGCAAGCAAATATATTCAGAAATACACAGTTGGCAGCAAAGCCAGGGACTAAATTATAAACCTCAGGGGCACAACAAAAGTTTTTTGCACTTCTATACAAAGACAGACAGTTAAGGACAAAACAGCAAAGTAAATAAAGGGAAGTCATGGGACCATTTTCTTGTTTTAGAGTGCTACAGGTTTTGGTTTTTTGCTTTTTTAAATATATTTACTTTATGAAAACAAAATGCAGGTGAGGCTGCTCAAAGGACAGAGAGGAATGGAGAGCAACAGGGGAGAAGGACAGAGAGAGACGAGCCAGCTTATGGTAACATCAGGAAAATGAACCTGGGTAGCTAATCAGTTGGGGCAGGGAAGAGCAGGTTCTCCAAATTACTCTTTGGCCAAATTGCCTTGCTTCCCAAATCTGTAGTAGCTGGAAGAAGGAAAAAAAAGAAAAAAAAAAAAAAAAAAAGAAGGAAGGAAAACTGGGGGCTAGAAGGTTTTAAAAATTTATTCTGATAAGATCCACAGCATAAAATGTATGGTATATGGAATACATATGATTGAATGTATAACTTTAGATAGTGTTAGTGGAAAGCCATTTCTAAATCACAATGATGGTTTCTCTTCTTTACCTATAACTTTTATGTAAGGTATTAAGAATTTTTCTGCATTTTTTTAAACAATGCGATAACCCTATAGGTTCAGCCAGGAATGTTTTTGTTGTTCATTTTGTACAAGAAGGCTTAAAAGCAGTCACCCCTATTCCGCATCAAAACATGCCCAGTATCCAGTGACACTCCAGTTATTTCCTTTTAAGCACTCAAATCACACTGTGAAAATACAAAGACTGCTTTACATAGATGCCCATAAAAATCAACGCACATGATTTAATAAAACTATTTCTTGTCCCAGGAAGAAAACGTGGTTCATCTCCTCAGTGTCAGCATTGCCAGGTACCTCCCTCCTAACCACTACACATGGGCAACTGCTGCAGGTCAGTCCAGGGGACAGAATGAGCTGCTCCTAAAGGACAGCAGTGAAATCTCAGCTTCTACCTGTGCCCAGGCTACTTAGCAGCCATTTCTCATTAAAATGAGTAATTCCCAAACAATACTCCTGTGAAACCATTGCAAGAACAAAGGCAATAACTATAAAATGTGCATTTGCCCAGCACATTTTTGGAGTCTCATTTTTGGCAGTCTCCCGGTAGAGCCTAGTCCCATAATTGGATCCCCGGGGATATTCTGAATCTCTCATGTGTAGCTGTATTAGTCCTCAGCCAGAAAGGGGTCTCTTCCCTCCCAGAAGTGCAGCTTTTAACAAATGAGCGGCAGTGAGCTCTCACTGTAATTAACAGGAAATCCTAATTTTCTTCTCAAACACGTACTTTTTTTCCACTCTTCTGAAGAAAACACTCTCAGTCCCTTCACACTTTTTCAGGGCACATACTGAAACCTCTCAACAGTTTCTGGTATCAAGCTAGACTACAGTTAAAATAAAACCAGAAAGTCACATTTGTTCTGGGGGATGTATGGTATTTCAGAAACTTTTTTTTGGTTTGTGTTCTAATGCTGCCAAGCAGAATTGTATAGACACGTAATAAAAAACATTGCTAGCTATATTCTTTCTCCAGAAAAAAAATGTTGTCACGCTTGGAATTACAGCGAAATAGTGTTGAATCTGCAAAATGAAACACCTAAAAAGACAACAAAAACAAACACAAGGTAGCACACGCATCCTGCCCCTGGGTGTGTATGGTACAATATCAAATTAAATATCTGTGTGAGGAGGACTCATCACATTGCTGCATAGTATGATCCAATGCAAGCAGTCTGCAATTTTAGCAGCATAAGTCCAGTGAAATCAAAATTAAATGCAAAATTTGGTCTATATATGGAATAAGATATTTGAGTCTTCAACTGATACAGCAAGGTCTCTCCACTTAAAGTGAACAGCATTCCAAATGACAGTGAGTTAAGATTTTTAAAACTTGAATATGTTTTTATTCTACAGTTGCAACTTTATGGGACTGTGCCACTACTGCACACACAAATTAGCACAGGATTATTTTTAGAGAGGAAATATATTTGCTCATTTCCGATTGAGTACTTCATTTTGTCACCCACTAACATATTTTCCTTTTTTCCTACCAAAGACTAATTTAGAGCTGAAGGACTCCTTTTAACAAAGAATTTCTTAAGCATGCTAAGCAAAGCTTAGGGCAGCCTGATGGGGTAGTTTACATGAAAGGAAACAAAGCTGCAAGATACTTGATAATTTGGCAGAGGTCACTGCCTCAGTTAGCAGCAATGGGATGGGCCTGGAACATCTACCATATGAACAAAGGCTTAGAGAGCTGGGCCTGTTCAGCCTGGAGAAGAGGAGGCTGAGGGGGGACCTGATCAGCGTGTATAAATACCTCAAGGGAGGCAGTGAGGAGGAGGGGGGCGGCCTCTTTTCAGTGGTGGGCAGGGATAGGACTAGAGGAAATGGCTTCAAACTGAAGCATCGGAAGTTCCACAGGAACTTAAGGAAGCATTTCTTCACTGTGAGGGTGACAAAGCACTGGAACAGGCTGCCCAGAGAGGTTGTGGAGTCTCCTTCTTTGGAGATCTTTAAAACCCGCTTGGATGCAGCCCTGTGCCACGTGCTCTAGGTGACCCTGCGTGAGCAGGGGGGTTGGACTCGATGACCTCTGAGGTCCCTTCCAACCTTCGGCATTCTATGATTCTATGGCAAAACCAAGCCGTGAGTGTGGCAGCTTGCTGAGCTACATCTGTTATCGGACACATCCTCACAAAGGAGCTGCACTGCGCAACCAGGACCAGGCAGTTCCATTTGCTGTGGTGGTATTCAAATATCAGCAGAGAAGCAGCCTTAAATATGCATTTTTCCTTTTTTTCTTTTTCTCTTCTTTTTTTGGTCAGGAATGCAGCTTTCAACAAACCACAGTCCCCTAGAGTAATAAGGAACACCTTAACTGGGAAGATGCACAACCACCGGAGACCCTACACAAAAGGAAGCTTTTACATCTGATATGCATGGCCTGAGTTTGCTGTGAGTGCAAGTTCCCTCTGGTGCGAGGAGAAGGTCCTTCCCTATGCAGGGCAGGAGAAGGTTCAGCTCACATTGCTCTTTAGCACCCACATACAATTCATCACGGAGCACCGTGATTTTTTCCCTGAGGAGCACCCATAACACTAGCTTCAAGGAAAGCACCACAGTCACTGGCGTGTGCAGCAAGCAGGAAGGAAACGCTGAGAGCGTGTCAAGCAGTGCAGGATACCAACAGCCCTCCCCGTTGGAGCAGTCTGTGCTGCTTGGGGGAAGGGTCTTCTGGGCATCAAGCAGCTTGCTGAAGGGTGAAGAGAGACCATTAATAAACTAACACTTCTTTGACTTTTGTCTTCATTCTGAAATAAATTTCACAAATCTTGGGTTTGATTCTGAGGAAGGGAAAAAAAAAGGAAGCACCATCCAAAAAACTAACATCAAGCAAACTGAATATTGAATCCCAAAAGCCAACACGGGCTGGCGGGATGTTACCTCTGAAAAGGTACTTTTGAGTTCTTCTGTCAAGCTTCCACATATAAATGCAATATAAATTCACCAAGAGATTTACATCATTACAGCTTATTCCACTCGAGAGGATCATATAGGCAAGTAAGGCTTCCCTGGCAATGATCTTCCCCCAGCCTCTGTCCATGTTAGACTAGCCAACTTTCACAAAGGAGAGAAGGAGATTTATGCCATGAAGTACCCCTTAAGGATTTCAGGTTTTGTTTGTTTTAGAGGATAGGGGAAGAGAGACTGTGGAAGAACAAGCAGAGCTAATCTCCAGCTTTTAAATAAAACAGCTACACAAATTTCTTTGCCCTTGGGCTTTTGTTTCTCCTCTTGACTGAAATCCCACTCAGCCTCACCTGATACTGACAGGGATGGCAACCTACCAGGCCCTTGCAGCCAACGTTTTATTTTCTTATATTAGGAGACAGCCAGGGCAAACATGGACTTCAATGTGCCTAAATTCAGCCTAAAAAAGGTTCTTATTTTAGTGCAATGCAAAGAATTGCAAATGTCAGGATCTCCCACTGAAAAAAATGCTGCTTAGTGACAGAATGTTCATTATTCTCAGTGCAATGGAAAAAGTTGAGACTGTCCTATTCCTGCTGCTATCAGTAAAGACTGCCCCCAAATTACAGCTTGAAATATGCTATTTACTTTTGACTGTTTGAAGTTCATCTGTATCTGAAGGTATCTTCAAGATACAGATCTTGAGATACAGAAATACCACTCTGAAGACACAACTCCTCCTCAATACATTAAGAAAAAAGAGGGGAAATAAATAATAGTTACTATTTCTATCCTTAATTTCATGTAAAAATGAGCGTGTCTCAAGAACAAAAGCACGTTGGTTAATTCATTGTACTTTACATCATCTTATACCAACACTGCAAGATCCCCGAGGCCCTGCGACCCCTGAACTAAGAACAACACTACGAGTCAAGAGCTGACTTCCGTGATACATTCAGCGCTTCAAGAAGGAAAAGCAGTGAAAAGAGACTTGCTCTCATATATGCACTCGCACTTATAAATGGAACACTATAAAACTGGCACAATAGAGACGGTCACAAACAAGTTTGTCTTCACCTGTTTTAAGAAACTTAAAGACTACCATTATCACGAACAGGTATGAACAATTCCAAAGTAAAAAAGCACCCATTCCAATTTTCTCACTTGTATCTCCGCCTGTGAGGAGTGTGCATTTTATTACATTTAAATTCGCTCAATTCAGAAATGAGCTGAACTGTTATGAATTGTTAGATATGCACCACTTCTTTCGCATTAGGAAATAATGTAGCTTTTTAGCACATCTCATGTATAGCATTTTTTAGTGTACTGAACTCAAGAACAGTAGCAAAAAATTGCAGTCAAACACACTACAGTGCAACAGAAAGGATGAATACTTTACTAAAAACTAGATAAGGAAAGTCTGAAAGGAAAGCGAACTGTGCCTGAGATCATGTATGTCCCAATTAGATTTTCAAAGCTGCTATATTTTACAACAAACAAGACAAACAACCCACAGGAACCAATGCAACCGGCACAGCTAGAGCCAATGGGTTAAGCGATGTCATGAGACTCACCAAATCAGATGACTATTTTGCAAACCAAACCGAGTCTGACAGAGCAAGCTAGTGAGGTTTGACAGGGTAAAGTATCAGACAAGTGATTTACAAAAGCAGCACTGATCGAAAACTTCAATGACTCACTGAACTTTTCTGTGAATTTCTTAACTCGCATGAGAATCCTATGTGCAACACATTGAAATAACCATCTTCCAGTGATGGTTATTGTTAGCTTTTAAAAGAATAAGACATTTAAACACACAGCTTCAGTCTTCCCAAACTGGTCCGGGACTTGGAAGGTGAATGATGCTTCCCACTCGTTCACCAGACTTGCAAAACGCAGCGCCCCCACTCTCAGCTGCTACAGATCACCCATCTCAACGAGATGAGCTCCATTCGTGGCTCATACACACTTGCAAACTGGCAAAGCAGGGATTTTTAAATTTTCTTTTAAATTCTGTTTAAGCTGTAAATTCACAAGAGCTCTGCTTATGTCCCCTTTTTATGCATTTGACAAAACTAATCTGAAAACTAAACTATTTTGTAAAGCAATACATCTTGAAACTTTTTCTTCTGTTAGAGCATAAATAGCTCCACAATGCAGCTCTACAGAGTAGCAGATGTGCCAGCTAACATGCTGCCACACACACATACTCATATTTTTTAAAATTAGATAGCACTGTAAAGAGTGTCAAAAGTTCTCTCTCGTCATTCAGGCAATTCAAGTTTACCTGAACAAACATACACTGCTTTTCCCATTACCACTATCCTTGGGTTTTTTTTTTTCTTTTACCCTCAAACAGACACTCCTGAACACCTACACTGAACTCTGTATGAGTACTCTAAACACAGAACTTGAGCATCTTCCTCTGCAAAGCTGATTCTGCAGTGCCAGACATCTCTGCTAGGTTACATCTCTCAATAAGCAAGCTACACTTGGTTTTGTATCATGCACTTAGCCTTGGTTCTACCTCCTTAGACCACCCGAAGGGATTTTGCTCCATTAGGCTCTTCAAGTACTCTCAGATAATAGTATCTCCCACTTAAACGTCATTTAGCCAAGTTTCATGCGCTTCTTTTCATCTGCTTTCCCTCATAAATCAATCCCTTCAGTCTCTTCAGCATTCTTGTTGCTCTTCCTTGAATTTCTTCCAAACTGCTGACATCTTTCTGGGGCTGAGGAGCTTCTAATTGCATGCTGTGTTCTAGACACTTTTTTTGTTTGTTTTAACTCTAAAAGAAGATAATTGAACCCTTTCAAGACATATCAATGCTCCAATTGTAAAATAAAACTAATCAGGGGTTTCATGATTTTTTTTTTTTTCCAGAACAGATAATTAGCCCCATTTTACTGAACAGAGAGTATCTTAATTACTGTTACACACAAGCAGAGCCAGAAAAAGCAGCAGATCCTGTGTTCCATCATTCCCGGTTCCAAGGTCTGCCAAGTTTCAGCCCACAGAAAACAACACACACAAGATCCTCCAAATGAGGTCTACAGTGAAATGAGCCATTCCCCAGTGACGAGGGAACGCGTGGAGACCGCAGCACGTCCTCGTGGGAGCAAACGTGGTGCTCGAGGCTGTGGCCACTAGCAACGGTATCAGAACAACCCCTGGACGATGCTGCAACGTGTGGCCTGCAACAGCCCAGGTACGTGTCTCCAATACGTCTACCTGATTTTTAGAGGAACATCTGCAAACAGTAAAAGCAGCCTTCAGCTATCCTAAGGTTAACTACCTAAACAAGCTATTCAATTCAAGAGGTTAAGGCTGGTTTTAAGTAAGACGAGACTGACTGACTGCCAGGCTGAGGCAGTTAAGGCAGTTTCAACTTGCACATTTCCTTCCCTTCCCTCCCATTCTCTGATATAGTTGTGAAGGAATTACCAAAAGTAAATATATATATATATACACACACACACGTATATAGAGAGAAGAAAGACTTCTTCACAAAAGAAACCTGTAAAACAGAAAATGAGTGGAACCAAGCTGAAGAATAGGGGAGAGGGAAAGAAGAATCAGATCAGTTAAATGTAATATATAAAGAAAGAAAACCCACAAACAGGATGCAGACGCATTAAAAAAGCAACACTGACCTAACAAAGGAATGTGAACTGCAGTTGACTTAAACAGCATCACAGCAATAGCCCTCCCCCTACACACAAATCTTCCTAACTCTTAAAGAAACAGCTATTTAGACCCTTCCAAATTCCGTGATTTTTCCCTCCTAACCATGTTTTGCTAGACATCTGAGTGAGCCAATTTAACTTATTGCCCCTTCTTTCTAGAGAGTTAAAGCATCCAAATTTGATCTAGGCTAAAGAAAAATCAAAGTTACATTATTCTGCCTACTTTATAGAAATACTAAGTTCCAATATTCTGCATAGTCTTCTCTTTGGATGAGCAGACACTATAAAGGGCCCTCTGTTTCATCAGGAACACCAGGAAAACACAGGATTAGATAGGGAACAGCTTGGTAAAATGCGTAATTTCTTTCTATGTTAACTCAGCTTGAAAACTAAAAATCCATTTTCTAAATTTGAGTGCTATTTCCTTACAGAGCTGCTGGTTCACAGTTCTAGCTCCTTCTTGCATCAACAACAAGAAAGACTCCTCCTCATGAGGCTCCTCCCTATCCACAAAGGGAAGAGTCTGCTCAATTCAGTATCTTCCCGCATGAGCAACAAAACTGCCAGCTGCTCAGTCCACCATCACTGTAAAAGCAAAATTACCAGAAATGCTACGTTTTTAAAGGTCTCATCTTGGTTTTCAGCCTAAACGGCTTCCAACGGGGCAGCCCATTCACACACTATTTCACCACCTACTGGAAGCTACCCATCTTAGCAAACATCTAAAAGCTTTTTCACAATAGAGAAATGAAATGAAATAACAAAGCTTTCCCACATCAGGGAAAAAAATCCAGTGCAGTTTCTTTAAATAAGCATTGTGTCTGGTAATGGGCTTTCAGCTCAACTTATAAAGTCTGCCATTTGGTGACAAAACTGGAATTACTGCATCTTGGAGAGAAAACAGGAGCTTTTTGCTTAGCCAGAAATTCTGACCGACAACTCAAAAGGCTATTTGTGCTAAAGGCCAAATTTAATACATTTGCAACCAGAAGTCCAAAGTCAAATAGAGAATTGTCCATCTTTGGCCAGAAATCAGGAACCTACAGTTTCCTCTCTAGGTCAGTTGGTGCTTGTTCGCTGCCACACAACATTGCGCTTCCTTTTCTCCCCAGTGCTACAGGGGTAGTTTTGCTCAACTGCCCAGGAGGAGTGGAGGATTAACTGTGCTGAAAACACTAGAGAAATGCAAAGTCCTACTAGCATTATGCTACTAGCATTGTTGAAATATCCTACAATCTGCAGTAAATGCAGCACTTACCATCACTATTCAGAGGAGCAAAATAACTTTCCATTCTCAACAGTAAAGCAAAAACCAACAGCAGTGATACCTCTTATGAAGTCCAGCACCAATCATTCCCTGTGCTCCAAGCTAAGAAGGCAGAAATCCTTACAGCAGTTCATCAAAGATTAAAAATACAGTGCTGCATAAAATTACAAAACAAGAAGACACAAGCCATAAAAAACCCTTGAGATCCTGAAAAGCTCCTTCATTTGCAGTTTCTGCTTGAAGGCAAGAAAGGTAATAACATGCAGAAGAGTGAACCTAAGGAACTTACAAGCAGAATGTTGTATTTAATAAGTAGCTATAAGTAAAAACAGGTTTGTTTAACTTCACCTGCTCAGGAAGGCTCTGTTGAAAACCACACATCCTTTAAAAGCAGAGATTTCCACAAGCCTTTCCTGAACACAGCATTATTCCTGTTACCAATACTTAAGCAGAAGTCCTTTTTAGACCCACGTTTGCCTATAGGCAGACATGGCTTCAGGTCACTAAATCTCATTGAGTCATAACCACCATGATTTAATTAAAGGAGGTATGATCCACCAAATATTCACTGTCTACACAGTGTGAGCTGATGCCACAGCCTTTAGGAAACTACTGGATATATCCAGACTTGCAGTGTGGAAAGATCCTCTACATTTGACACAGATTTATGTCTGTTCATAGAAGAACGAGCACCTACCTGGAATTCGGATTTTAAATTTGCCGCTTTGTCCAAAACCACCTTCTATTACTCCATCTTCTCCTGTCGATAGTTTGACTTTTAGACCCACAAAAATTTGGATGTTTGTTTCCTTTTTAAACAGTGAACGACCAATCACACTGTAATCATCCATCACCTGCAAAAGAAATATGACTTCATGAGTCTACTACAGCTTAAAGTGACATGAAAAATTACACCTATGAGATGCACTACAGTTTGGTGACTTTCACCACTCTGTCTTTGAAAAACCATTTACCCACTACTGAACAAAGAGTATTAGATTAGATTAGAACAGCTCAGGCTTAAATAAAATTTGTATCCTCAGCTAGAGCAGGCTAAAGGAATTTATTTCTGCTTTTATCTCCTTTTTTACAATATGGAGAAAATGAAATGCACCTCAAATGTGATGCCACAAATGGTTAATTAAAATCTGTTATTTGCTTTAAAATCTTTCTGGGAAAGGCACTTAAGTACTAACATACACACAAAGTTCATTTCACCATTCATTCCATCAGCAAGGGCATTATCTCCTATATAAATATTCTTTGTCTCTCAACTCCAGAAATGTGTTCAAACAACTACACTTTCAAAGGGGTGATGGAATTACTCATTTTCTAAATACAACCTTTTAAACCTTTTTTTTAAATCTTAAGTCACCTTTACACACACACACAGATTTGTTAAACTAAAAACCTAGGACCATTGTATCCGATTTTAATTTCAAGGTTTGTCCCCCAGCAGGAGGGAAGGTCACACATGCGAGTCCTTAATGAAGGTGCCAGATGCAGGGGCAGCAGGGTTGGTGGGCAGGGCAAGATGGGACTATCCTCCCGCGGGCCTTACGAAGCACACGGTGCAGTCAGGTGAGCCCGATGCTACAGGCCGGAACATCCTTGTTTGCTTAAAACCTGCAGTTACTCCATTGTGTAAATACTGCAAGAGATTTTATTTACTTATCAGAAATGATAATACTTAAATTTTTCTGTGATTTTTCCTTCTGACAAAAGTTGCTATTCTCTTCCTCACATCTTAGAAACAATTTGTAGCTAACTTTAGAGCTTCAAAGAGCAAAGTTACCATGAATAACAGTCAAGAGCTGCAACAGATTCTGAACACTCCTTTTATTCAGTCTAAAGGATGACTCTACACATTGCAGTGATCCTCCTTTCCTAAACCCTCTTCCACAAACTGTAGTTGTTTTACAGACTCAAATTCCTAACTTTTTAAAAAGTTACATAGTTATGCCTATATTTCCATGTCAAAAGACTTGATCAGTCCATAGCATAACATTAAATCTAGTATTGTAAGTTAAATCTTGTATTTGTCTGAAGCAGGGTTCACTTATTCAGCTATAATCATCCTCAAAAGGATCATGCAGTAACACAGAGGACCGGCCGCACCAGCACCCCCCTAACCACATACAGGAACTAAAATAGAGCTTGTCAGCTCTTAATGGCAATACTCTTGGCAATCCCTGGCTTTAAAATTTAAACTAGTATTTTTATTAAAGCAACTGATATAGTTGGAAGAAAATAAAGCTTTCAGTTGCATAAGCCTTTCTTTGAGGATGCAACACAAGCCTAGCTGTTCGCTCTGACTTGGGAGAGCATTTGGTCTCAAAAAGTGTCATTTTTCCAATCATATCAACTGCTCACATATAAGTGACCTGCACCTATAAGTCATTATTCCTAGAACAGTTTGAACATCCCTCTTCTCCACTGCTTGCTATTTGCTTCTCATTCCAAGTAACTGAAACGCAAGCAGTCTCTTATACTTCCGTAAGGATTTCTCCACATACCTCTTATTACCTTAGTCATCCCCCAAATGGAACAGGAAGATCATAACCCACAATACACACACAGAGGACCATCAAAGCTCTCCTTTAATTAAGAACCTGAACTGTAAGGTGAGTAGTTTTATTAAGATGGTTCAGTTTTGCCTCTCTCACAGGACCGTCAAAAAAAAAATTCAGAGCAACTTCTGTGAACGAGTGTTGTACACAGCAGGTATTTGAGTGAACCAACAATGAAAAACTGAGGTAAATGGATATGATAATAATAAAAGTTACCATTGAAGTGTCAGACTCACTTAATGCTTTAAAACAAAACACCTAGACTCCTCTTAAAATAAAATGTTCTTCTTAGGGTCTTGCACTTGCATGCCATGCCCAGCACTGCAATTGCAAATATCCTGGGACAAGGAAGTCACTTGCATTGCTCCTTTCATTGGGCTGGTCAGCATGTAAGAAAAGTCCTCCTCTAGCTGATTGTTAATATTCCATTCCATCCAACATACCAACATTATTCCTTTTGTATTTCAAAAGGCTATTTGGGGAAAAATAAATATTGCTTTAACAGCTGTAAGATAATAGGAAATCAGTAAGCTGAGTGGCAGTCAGAAACCAAACCTTCATGTCCTGGAGCTTCAGTCCCCTGCAGTAAATAATACACACACAGACAGACACACACCCCAGTGTAACACCAAGGACAACTAAATGAGAGAACATCAGCTGTAACAGGAACTGTGATAACTGATGAGTCTCTGCAGTAAAATAAATGAGTGAAGGAGGTAGAACTCACAGGTAATTCCTATGAAGAAGTCCTCATCTTCTCAACTGTAAGAGTTTTATAATAAAAGATTTTTTTTTTAGGTTTTCTTTTTTTTTGTAGAAAGCTACATAAACATGGGTTGTTCTCTCAATCAAAACTCAACACTTCCAATTACCTTACCATCAATTTACCTCCAATTGCTGGATTTTAAGTTAAAGCTCTTCAAGTTCTCAGAGCATCTACAATAGCAATCGCTTTGCCTATTAAGTGAATGGTCTTTTGGGAGATCTTTCTGCTTCTCTCATACGCTCCCTTTTTTTTTTTTTATAAAACATTATTAACTTAAAAAGTCAAATGCCACAAAGACAGTACGGGAGATGTAGCCTGTTCTGAAGCAACAACAAGGGGCCTAGCAATGAGGGCAGACTAATTTTATTAACTTCAGGGAAACTTCAAAAAGCTTTAGGGCTTTAATGCCAGACAGAGACGACCCCAAAAGTCAGTTTAAGTGCTGCATAAACAAAGGATTAAGGCAAGAAAAAGCTGAAGGCTCCTTGCATTTCTTGTTTATATTGTCATATGACCTAGTGGGAGTGGGAGAGGGCTGCCTCCCTGACTTTAATCCCCCACGGTGTACGGTGGCGTTTCAGTTCACTGACCTACATTACGATAATATTTTTTTAAATTTATGGGCAGAGGTGCAGCATCAAACTCAAGATTTTTTTTTTTTTTTTTTAATGAGGGGAAGGGGTGCACAGAGTGGGAGGGAAATATCCAGAAGAGGAGTTTTTTTGACTGGAGTCGTCTCTCTCTCACACTGAGGTTAGATCAGCAGCTTAGAAAGGGATTTCAAGTTCAAAGCGAACTTCTCTGCTACTCTTGTTTTATGGCTTAGACCAGAGGACACAATAGCATTGGGTTTATTAAATATCCCTTCCCACTTGGCTTTTGCGTTTGCAGGAAAAAAGTAAACACAGTTTATTGCCATAGGTGAAGCATGTGCATCTCAGGCACATAACACTTCTGCTAATACCAAGACGTTTGTGTACCAGACCTCACTCCCCATTTAACAGTACCTACGCTACAGTATTATGTTTGCCAAATAGCAATTAATAGGACAGCACTGGTACTCTGTGCAACTTACAGGGCAATTTCAAGGAACACAAAAAAACAGCTTTTCTTTCTGAGCAGGAATAGCAAACCTTACTGTCTGGCCTGTTAAAGCGCTCTTATTTTTAAGGTGACTTAAAAGTTAATGTCTCTGAACAGCCTTTCAAACAGCCCAACATTTTGAGGGTAAACTCCTCCAGATCTTAACCCATGTGTAGAGAAAACAAGGAGCTCGGAACAGAAAAGCACAAAAGAGAAAGCAGAATGGTCCCAAAAGAGAGATGGGAAAGTTACAACATAAGGTAAAGATACTGCATTGCAAATATTAGAAGGAAACAGAGAATAGTATTTTCCAATTTAATAAGATTATGCTGTTTAAAAACTGAAATAAAACCAATTAGAATTGAAATAAATGATAAAAAACAGGTTTGGGCAATATTCTGGACAAACAGAAAAAATAGCCAATTGGAGCTAATGCAGAGAACATCAGTGGGAGGAGGAAGACTAGTAACCTAAGGGTAGCACTAAAGATGAAAGTATTTTCACTGTTTTTTTTACTTCACAAAAGATCCACTTGAGACATCTTCATCTCACAGTCAATGACAGATCATTTATTTCAAGAAAACAATTTCAGAACACATTTCATTTCTGTGTCAGAAGTGGGAATATTTTGAATGCTGCAAATTCCTTTTCTTCATGTAAAAAAAAATGTAGGCTCATATATTGGAAAAAAATGACTATAAACAGAACTCCAAGGGGATGAAGGAGAGAGGAACTGACAGGTTTTCACCAACAGTTGGGTGTGTGGATTTGAAAACACCTGGAAGGCTGTTACCAGGAGAATCCAGAACCATTCCAGTGCTACTTCAGTGGCCGAAGAGCACTCCAGACGCTTGCGTCAACTATTTTCAATTATTTTAACTATGGCAATCACAGGTTCTGAGAATCTAAATATGCAAAAGAAAATACTAATGTGATGCAGTAAGTTTCATTTTGGACAGTGCATAAATCTAGTGTACAGCAGGAAGTCCACAAGTAATAGGAATTTATGTCTCTAGAGGAAACTGCTCCCGAATGACTTCAGGAGGGCAGAAAGACACAAAGAGCAAAATTCTCCCTGAAGTTAAACAGGCAGCAAGGAGAGTCCCAGGACAGGCTGAAGAAACTAATGCAAAGGGAGAAGAGAGACTGGGCTCTTGACTTGCTTTCCTTTCCAAGTACAGCACATGGATATGCAAAACCACCAAGTATGTCCTACAAAAATACCACACATGTCCCAAGCCTCAACGTTGTCCAACTCCAGCACATTGATCCACTGCCCATCTTACACTTGGAAGAAAGCAGCCAAGGAGAAAAGTTATGGTCAGGATTTCATACCAGCATTCTAAACTCCAGAGACTGTTTTCTCCCTAGTGCAAGTTTTTCTTCCTGACATTTGGTTAAAATAGCCATCAACAGCAAGCAACTCAAGTCTGTGCTACACTGCTGGACATCTGCAACCCAAATCCTAGTGAAGGTGTAAAGGGATGGTTATAGTCCAGTTATATGTGTGGGTTTAGTTTTACTTCACCCTTCTTACTTTAAAAATGCCTAGGTTTTATATAAATGTAATTTCCTAAGTTATTTAAGTTGCAAAACTGGGCACTTAGGAAGTTAAGAAATGCCAGATGTCCATACAACCTTAATTGTGCCCCTCTTTGATATGCCCCATGATATAGTCTTTACATGACCACATCCAAAAAAATTTCACAGGAACCCTGCCTTATTAACTGCCCAGCATAGAGGCACAGGGGAAAAGAATTAATGTTGCATAGGCAACTGTAAATCTGGCATTTCCTAACTTTCAAGTGCTTGATTTTGCAATCTAAGTAACATTCTAAATTTATTTTTGTATCCAATAAATAGAATGGTGTATTGGTTGCCTTGCTGACAAACCGATTCCCCCACAGGTGACTCCTACACAACCTCAGAAAAATCAAGACCAGCTGTCCATACACTTGTAAGACCCAAAAGCATGTCCACATTTTAAATTTAATAATATAAATAATAACCATAGGTGTTACTCAAACCTTGCAAAATTCTGCTACACAGTCATGTGGAACAAGCTGTTCTTTTGTTGGTGAGTGAACAAAATACCAATCTCCTCATATAAGCAAACAGATTCCGTGGCTAGTATGTTTTTATGACAAATTTATTAAACTCTGTTAATCCTTATGCTGTGACAGTCAATAAATATCACCACCCTTTTCTCAGTACTGCTTCACAGAAATAGAATTTCTTCTTAATGAGCACAGCAGCCCTCCCTTTCCTCACGAAATTTCACACAACTTTTTACTCAAGAGTAGAACAAGAGCCAATAAATGCATCTTTTATATTTCCATTTTACAATGCATTTTAACTAGTGAATGTGCTGTGCACTCCTGTTCACCTGATTGCCTTCATCTTTGTATTATTACCGTATTTAGCATACCATCAGCAGCCAAGCAGAACCAAACAAACTCATGTTCAGACTTCAAAGCAGGAAAAATATTAATTGTGGCGTCTGAGTGTTCCGAGTAGATGGAGCAACATCCCCCCATTCTCCCGACAGGAGTCAGGGAAGGTTTTGCAGCCAGCCCAGGTCCCTGCAGGCAGGAGCACCCAATTAGCTTTCGTTGTACAGCCTGGGCTTGTTCCTCGCTCTCTCTGTGCCCAGGTTAGTCTGCACATGAGATCAGTCACCTAGATTCTCTCTGCAGAAAGGGTCACTGGCCGGCTCACATGGTGCTCGATTCGCACATGCCCTGCTTGGAAACTGCAGTGCAGCTCCAAGAAAACAACAGACTAGGCAACAGCTCTCAAGCCAGCAAAACATTCTTATTTCTAACTACTTAAACAGATATCCATACAATGTGCTTCTGTGTTCGTGATGGTACCACTCCTTCGACCCCAAACAGGCAAAAGAAAATGTAAAGAATAGTATTAGAGCAATAAACATTTATGCAGTGCACAGACACAACTCCGTGGAGTATATTTGGGTGCTACTGAAAATATACCTGAAAATGCTGTCAAAAAAGTGCGCCAAAACTGTTCATTAATGATACTCTATTCAGTAGTCTTCTCAGACCGAACACTCAACGATCCGTCACATTAACCAATGGTCTCTGGAAGCAAACTTTTCTCCCCTGGAGACGTTTCTATCACACCAATGTTTCAGCAATTAATAAAATACTATCATCAAGCAGTGAGTGGTATTTCTCTCCTCTAGAAAGTGAGCCTGCTAGGTACACAACAGACAGACACAGCTACACTCCGTCCCCTTGCATGTGAGCTTGGGGAACTCACTACCCAGACTTGGTGCAGACATAAGAAAAACTGACATGCCATGACATATGGAAACTGCTGAGGAAACAAGTGCAGGTTGGTTTCCACCATATAAGCAACACCTAAAGACAAGGCGAATGAGAAATATATAGAAAACCTGAACTATACCAAGAGAATTAATTCTCCTTTTGATGTCAAAAGGATGCAGAGAAAGTAGTAATTATGCAGCATCTTTAGGAAAGACAAGTCCATTCTCATAGAAAATATTCTATCATATTAAAATGCAAAACAATTGCAGCTGAGGTATGCATGTATTTTTACTAAACAAGCTGGAAAGCGCCGAAAGTGCAGCTTGTGCTATGCAAACAGGGCAGGAGTTTTCCTTCTCCTTTTGTTTCTACCACAGAGTGACTGATTTATGAGCATCCTCCACAATAGAGCCCTGTGACAACTATCCCAAGATAAATCCTGCTTATGCAAACATTTTCAAAACCAGCAGAACATCTGAGTCATGTAAGAAAGTATAATAGGCTGCTGCAGGTCACCCTGCAGTCGACACTCACTGCACTCAAGCTGCAGGTCCAAGAAAAATAAATAAATAAATAAAAGGATTTATCCCAGGACTGATTAGTTGCTTTGCAAGTCAGATAGAAATTAGGCTGCAACGCTGTTCAGAGGTGAAATTCTGATAGGGAGCTATCCCAGAGGTGGTGCTATGGTTAATGCAAGCCTTTTTTCCCCACCAAAACTAAGAATTGGCTTTGAGGGGAGCATCTTTGGAAGTCCAAGATGACCCAGAGAGGAGCATATTCTGATTTTCATTAGAATAAATCTGTAGGAGTTAGTTTTAACACCCAAACAGAAGAAGCATCCACACATTCAGGTAGCAGTTTAAATAAAGCAGCTCAAGTTCTAATTCCAGTTTGAATCACGCAACTCTCTCAGAACCAAGATGCAATTCCAGGATGCATGCAGGTCAAAAAAAACCTCTATCCTACTGTGAAGCAAGTTTTCTGTACAGTCAAACAGTGACCAGCTTAATCAAAATGCAGATTCCAAGTATGTTTTTAAAGCAAATCTATCAGATATTACAGTAGTAAAAACTAAAACAACAAACAAAAACCAAAGAAGAAACAATGATGACAAAGAGGCTGTGATACACAGCAGACAGGTAAGTCTGAAAAGCCCTGTGAATAACATATTTAATTCTCTCTCTCTGATCTCTCATAGCATTGAAGAGGCAAGACAGCAAAGGAAACAGTGCACAGCAGAAAACATGTTGAAGGGTACATGAATTTCTGTAGAATATCTACCATGACTTGAACAGATGAGAGGCCAGTAAGTCAATGCATTAGTTTTCAGTAAAATATATTAATTCAAGACCATCTGCCATTTTATGTACAATTTTTACTTCTTAAAATATGGATTTGATTTCTATATGAAAGAGCAAAGAATGTTACACTTGCCCTTAGAGGACCAAAAAGGGTATCAAGAAAAAAATGCTTTTATTAAAAAAAAAGAAAAAATCACAAAAACCTTGAAATCCAGCAGACAGGGAGGGCACAGCCCCAGAGGGGCCACAAAAACAAAGTACTGTGATGCTGAAACTTAATGAATTTACAATTCCTTTTATTTCATCAAGTCTCTGATATTAATCTGAATAGCAACACAAAACCAAGCTATAAATGCCTGCCTTCTCCTGAGCAAACTGCTAGTCATGCTGCAAGGAATTATTTAATTTTAGCAAGAAGCAAGGGTTTTAGGAGAGCCGACAACAAATTAAGTTCAATAGTTTACAAATGGCTACCATAACATCGCACTACAGTCCAGTTAGGAAAGGATGTTCCTCCCCAGTGCTCAATGGGACGACAGAAGGGACCTGCCCCTGCCACCCTCTCCCCCAGACCCTTGCAGGAAGCCATGAAGCTCATTTCCCCCAGCAGAACTCTCCAGAGGGAAAGGTCATTTCTCATGAAGGTAACACATTTTCTAATTATTATTTTTTCTGCCTCCCAAGGGAGATGAGGAGGGGGGAGCTTCCTTGCTCAGAGAGAATGAAATTTTCCTGCGTCAGTGCCAAGAACAGACACCCTAACTTCAGTGTTCCTAATCTCCAGCCATCCATCAGCAGCAGGGTGGTACCTTCTGATTCAGACTTTCTATTAGCTAGTGACTTTGTGTACTAAAAAAAGTCATTGTACCACCCAATTGTTCCTGCTGCTCTGCAAAAGCAAGGATTTAGTAGCTACCTCAGTAAGTGCGGTAAGTGCTTCCCCAGCGGATGTTTTATGACCAACACCATCCTCTTCCCACCAGCTCCCAAGTGCCCACATGCCCCTCCAACTCACTGCGAGCTTTTGCTACAGCAACATTCACTGCAAGGTCCTTTCCGCATGTCAGGGAAAATCCTAACTTTGTGTGACTTAGAGTGCACAAGGAGCAGGATATGAGGGCTAACCTACTTCTGCAGGTAAAGGGATGCTTTGGGGTCAGCCACTCACTTATAGAGCCAGTTGTAGCCCCATTGACAGGGATTGAGGCCTTTATTGAGTGCCTGCTGCATGAAAGCTAAAAAAAAAAAAAAAAAAAAAAAAAAAAAAAAAAAAAAAAAAAAAAAAATAACAAAAAAAAAAAAAAAAAAAAAAAAAAAAAAAAGAGAGAGAGAGAGAGATAAAATAACTTCCATAGCATAGGAATGTATCAAAACATTGTACAAATATATATCAGCCAAACAAGTTGCAGCTCTCAAATAACACATATTCATTGGTTATTTTCCAGAAATAATATTTGAACAGTTTAGCATTAATCAATAATTTACAGAATAAAATCAATAGTAGAATAAGTGAAAGTAAGCTCAAGGCCAGCTACAAAGTCTGTTAACCCAATCAAACAAACCCCATTCATACAGTTAGCATTCTACAAGTTTTCAAGTCCTACAGAGAAGTACCAGGCATTGGGAGAAAAAAAAATAACAAAAAAATTTTAAATTAAAAAAAATCCAAGACCAGTTCGTATCAGTTAAACAAAACAAACAAAACAAAAAGCCAGCACGGGTTTCAATGCTTCACACAGCTTTGTTCGCCCTCATCTTCCAAACAGCCACAGAGAAACAAAGGGAACTGGTTTGCCAGGTCTCTCTAGATCTTGGCAGCATGGCCCATCAACAAGGAACAGTCTTAGTAAAGAACAAAAATGTTTCGAGAGTTCAGACAGCACCATAGAAGAAGAAAACATAAGAAGATGGAGAATATAATTTAACAAGATGAAAAATCAGCAGCATTTATATAGTCATAATAAGCTTAGGCCAGAAGGACAGCACCCTTTCTGTCTCTTGCTCTGCTTCAACATCCCCATCTGAGCAGATCTCTCAAAAGGAAACCACCTCTACCAACACACTTACCAAGACTTTAAGAAGCAGCTACCGATTTTGTGACCCCCATATAATCCAGTTTAATATAGGTAACATTTTTGGAAGACTATAGCTATTCTCCTCTAACTGCTTTACTTGCTAGTGCCAACACTGGCATCCAAAAACACCACAAAATTTTAGTTCCTTTGAAGATGATAGCCTCCAAAGTCAGTAATGGAACATAAAGTAGAAACTGCTTTGAAGAAAGCTAAAGCTAAAAACCTAGTAGCCTCTGAAAGAAGAGGGGAAAACATTAATTGTGTGAGTAATTAATAGAGCGAGAAGCTTAGAAAAGAACCTCGCTAATTCAAAATCATGCCCTGGCAGGGAACATGGTTTATTTTACTACTACATATTAGTGAAACAAACCAACAAAAAGGTATTCAAGAAGCCTGCATTATAAACTGCAACCCTGACAAGCTGTTTTGATGAGTGTTTAGTTTTCTGTAGTGCAGGACAACTATTATGAAGTATCCAATGCAATCCCATGAATTTCAAATAAGAAGGAAGGACGCTAAAGGTCTTGTTCACACAAGCAAGTTTTGGTTTCAGAATATAAAGATTAGTAAACTCTTTACACTAAAATTAACAAAAAGGATTTACATATCATACCAATGCATCAAGTACACATTAAAATTTACACTATCTCCATTTAGAGGTAACCAAGTTATTTAAATACTTCACATTTCCATGCATTCCAGTTTTACCATTCATTATGAAATATTCCATCACTGGATATCCGAATTAAGTTTTACTCCAGACACTAACTCTTGTATTTTCCCAACACATGAGGTGTGGAAAGCACTTACACTATCCCAGATTATCACCTGTGCAACATGGAAATAACACACACTAAACAAGTGCCCAAGTTCATCACGTTACAGCTTAATCTCTCCAAGGCATCTTGCAGGAAATTCTTCTTTCTGCCTTTAAATTTTAATTATGGAGGTTTTTATTTAATCAAATGTGAAAACACAGGTACAAATAACAAATACTTAATAAAGTAAATATAAACCAACAGCATTCTTTATGTTATTTAATCTGTTATTACCTTCTGTTTGTTTTACGCAGCCTTTACATTTTCAGTTTCCAATGTACTGTAGAGTAGCTGTGCTAGGCAAGTCAGTAGAAAGCTGGAGCTTATGTTGACCAGGAATGGTACAGAGGAGCCACTTATGAAGGTAATCAAACTAGTCTGAGTTTGCAGGTGGCAAAGAGTGGCTACACCAAAGACACCAAACACAGATACCAAAACAGCTAATGAGAACAACAGTGAATTACTTAGCATGACCGAGCTGAACAGACTAGTCACTCTTAAATAACCATTCCTGACTTTGCAAGCAGACAACATGTAACATATTAGGCATACACACAAGAAAAATGCATATAAGTATTCTGGAATATAACATAGTGCAAATGCTGTAGCACAACGTACACGTTACGGCAGCACCAACATTTCTATGTACAACACTAAAAAGACAGCTTACCCTTTCCACTTGTCCCTCCTTGTGCTTCAGCTTGTACACCTTCAGCTTCGGAAGAAATGTCTCCGCATAGTTCTTGTCTTCCATACCTTGGAGCAGAACCCCATGGAATGCCAGTCTGCAGGTATTTGCATGAATATCTGTATCCAGTTTGGAGCCGATCACTAGGCAGAGTTCAGGGCAAGTGACTGGTTTTTCAAACTCCAGCAGAGCCCACTGTTGCTTTGGCAGCTGGACCTCGGACTGGTCATTCTCTTTATCCTCCTCTGAAGTCTTCGAGTCCTTGGACAAGTACGCCTCTTGGTAAAGATAATCTTTTTCAAAATTAAAAACATCTTCTTGAATTTCTTCATCAAAGTCAGCAGGGGCTGGACTGAAAAACATCACTCTCCCCATGACTGTTTCATGACCAACTGTGATGTGAAACTTCGCCTTTGTCTGAAGAGCTCCTCGAAAATACTGGATTTTCTTCAGGGAAATGATGGCAGCGTGGATAGTGTGAAGTGATTCTGGGGTGCAAATCAGACCTCGCTCTAACAGCTTGGGATCAAACTGGGTCACACAGATACCTACTCTGTCACCCTGCATAGCATAAGTCACCGGGGTATGGAACATCTGCATAGACTTGACTTTCTTTGTTACCTATGGACAAAAGACCAAGAAAGAAAATGAAACAAAATTAATTGCACATGAATTAAAAGCACCAAGGGACACTCAACACCCTGCCCTCTTAAAAGGAAACTAGCCCTTTCTAGAGGAGTTGAAAACTAGCAGACTGAGAAATCACTCCTATCACTTAAAATTAACACAGGTTTGAACCCTTTACCTTGTTGTATCTCTGTTCATGATTACTATGACCACAATTACTTTGATATTTGCATCACCTGTGCTGCAACTCCCACAGGCAACCTGCAAACCAACAGCTATACCCATACCAAAGAACATCCTATTTGATCTACTCTTCTTAAGCACTGGAACCATATGTTAAATAGGACAACATCAATCCACAGAAACTCATGACTATTCCCCTACTCCTTCTATGGATTTTTTTCATTCACTTCTTTTGGGTCAATTTAACTGTAAAAAGTCCAACATCGAAAAATTTACTTTATTATTATATAGCAGTGAACCCAAATTACCATTTGTAAACTACCACTGCAGAAAGAGTAATAGAAGCATCTAAGTGGAAATAACCTACGAAACTCTGTATATTAAAAAAAAGTTCTCAAACTTTTCCTGCAAAGATTTACACATTCTTTAAATATAAGGCTAGTATCACTGCCACTAAAACTATTTCATATCTTATGATGACTGTAGGAAACACAGGGCAGCATCCCTCCTTTAAACATAACATTTAACTCTTCCTAGATGCTTTGAAAGTGGAAAAAGAAGGCGGTTGGCATTAATAGCTATGCTGTTGTATTTCAAAAAGTTCTCAAGCAGAAGAAAAATCAAACAAGCTTTTCAAATCAAATAAGCTGTTCACTCTTTGACTGAACTCTCTACATTAGATGCTAAGCGTTTAATAGGGAAATGATGGTTTTTGCCAAGAATAAAATAATCCTCTCCTAAATACATACTGAAGTTCCTGGAAAAGACTCATTACTACATAAAAGTTACACCAAGCATTTATTACAGAAGGGCTGAAACCTCAAAACGCAGAACCAAAACCAAACTCTCCATGGGAATCTCCATTCCAGAGATCATTTCCTTGCTAAGTCTTTATGACTATACAATGAATTATACCTTCAACATGGATAGGGGGGAAAAAAATCCCACTATCTGTATCATTTTTTTTTCTCCTTTCTGCTCTCTCCCTTTTCTTAGTATCAATTCCACAGCTATCAGGAAGTTAATGCCAAGTGCTACTGTGCTATTCTCCACATTCATGCTTTTAGTACTTTACTCATATTTATCCTTTACAAGCAAGAGAAAACAAGGAAAAAGAAAATCCACCAGATACAAGCTCCTGGAAAATAGCAAAAATTATAAAATGTAAAAACATCCCCAACATAAAAATGGAACTGAAAATTGCATTAAAAAATCTGCACAGTTTTCTACTCTGAACAGAGCCAAAATGCAGGGGCTTTTTTTTTTTTTTTTTTAAATTTGAATATACAAACATTTAGGTTTGTAATATCCTCTTTTTAAGAGCTTCTCACCTAGAGGGTTAAATCAAAATATTAGACGAAAACCTTTGCCAGTCTTTTTTTTTTTTTAATACACATTCATCTTAAGTTTTGAAGAAGTCAGAGTGGTTTTACATCAAAATATTGACTGCCTTCTTCCACATTTCTCAGCATTAAACTACTTCAATAAGAAGATAAAATTCTAAAATGCCACTGTCCGCAACAGACACATGCTATAATTGTGGCTGGAATTTGAATTTATTGTCAATGAACAAGCTTTTGTTATTGATTTGGATATTAGGAAACAAAGAAAACAAAAGCCAAGCAGTCAGCAGGGAAATCCTCCCCTCTGTACCCCCCCAGGCTGGGCTTTGCTCCCACAGCCCTAGGGGAGGAGGTCGGGGCTGGCGCATGGCAGCCTCCTGCTCTTCGGCTGCTCCACCATGGGGCTTCAGGGACGTCCCTGGTCCTACCACAGCCTCTGCCCTGTAGAGGTGTCTCCCGCGCCCCATTTTCATGCCCCAACCTGCACCTTCGCACACAGCTCCTCCTGTACCTTCTAACATGGCTCCTCCTGCTCCTTCTCCCTCAGCTCCTCCTTGTGCCTTCCCTTGTCCTTTCCTTTTCTCCTCCTCACACCCACACCTCTCCTCCACACCAACCACAACCCCCTCTCAAGGTATCTGAGCACTGCGGTACCAGGTGTCTTATGACCAGCTACAGTTTGGGTGGGGGTAGCTGGAACCAGCTGCAACCGGTTAGAACCAGCTGCAACCGGCTGTGACGGGCCCAGGGCAGTTCACAAGCTCCTGTACCTCATGCAACCCAAACCCCACTCTTTGCAGCCAGCACAACCTCCTGCACCTGGGACAGGCTCTCAACTGGCCCCAAAAAAAGCATTTTTGCAGCCTCCTTAGTAATTTTTGCTGCTAGTGCCATGTTAAGTCTCTAACACAAGTCCAGGAGAAGTCTAGGATACTGTGTAATTCCCTCCTGGAAAACGGCTTCCTAATGCCCAAGCCTGTTCCAGTGTTGGAGTCAACTGGAAAAGCATTCACGTGCTGCACAGTGTATTATTAACCCACCACAAGCTCTGTTCCAAGAGGCCAATAAGGCAGGAAAATTAATATGGGAATAATAACAATAACAACAATAATAAAAAAGACTTTATTGCATGAAACAGCAGAGGTAAACAGAAAACTTAGATTGCACTATAAAGACTACAAACCAAAATTAGAGAGTTGCTCGCATTTTGCTTTCTAACTATGGCACAGGCAAGTTGACTATATCTCATCATATAAATCCAGAGCCATGCGCTGAAATCTTACATCATTTACAATGGGATTTGCTTTATTTTATTTTTAATGTGGATAATCGCATTAGTGTTCCTAAAGCATTATGTAAAGGTCTGTAAAAGAGGGTGAGAAGGAAGATGCCTGGGAGATGCACATGTGTTCAAATGCAGATTAAAAAAAAAAATGCAAAGCAGAAATTAAAAGCACCCAAACAGTTCAGCCCTTGAGATAAACAAATGTATTCAATATAAGAAGAGAACCTGTTATTTGAAGACCAAAGGAAAAGACCACTAAGATTTTCAAAGCAATTTGGGACAGACTAATAGAAAACAGGATACAGAAATTGTCCACTAATGACTTTTTCCCCTGATATGTCAGAGCTTCTTTTCCTTTATTTATCCAACTTCCATTAAGTTATCAGCCATGTGCCATTGCTCATAGCTATCGTTCAGATAAGAACCTAGCCATCCTGCTGCCTCCCAGTGCTCCAAGAACATCTTTCTGATACAAGAGATAGAGCAACATACTTTTCCTGTAATGCTCATGAGAAATTGCAAGTTAGAATAAATAATTATTAATAATCCATTAGAGGGAAATGGATTATAAATGCAGTATTTATAAAAGTATTATATGTGTTGGGAAAAAAAGAAGCACCTCATATTTCAACTACAGAGGACTTCTAAAACGTCTGAGAGTCCAACTGCAGGAGCTACATCTTTAAACTTGCATCTGAAAAGGAACAGTAAATATTAAATAAAGAAAGCATGGTTTCCTGAGGTTTAAAAAGACAAGAACAAGCTTGACTGAACCAGCATGCAAACCGGGAAAGAAGTGTGCAAGGCACAGGCTACCTACATATATCTCAGTACGAGAAACACCACCTTAATGCCATGCAGTACAACCGTCTGCCTGCAGCGGAAGCGCAGGAGCAAACCAAGGCCCAACTGCATCAAAGAGCATCCATTATTTGTTGCTTTTGAAAAGAAGAGGCTTCCTCCCCACTGTGCTATTACAATTCCAAATAAGACATCTCATTTTCCAATTTCTACTACTTCTTGGTGGTCTCGGGGTATCAAGCTACATTGTCAGAAATACAACCATTTGCCATGAAGACTATGGCAATTTTTATTTTTCAGTCATCCTTTGTGTAAGTTCATGTACTGATATTAGGTAAAGCTCAAATTGAAGCATAAAACAGTACTTAACATTTAAACAAATTGTTTTATGAGTCCTCTAAAACAAGAGCATGCCAAGTTCTCTTTTACAAATGAGGAATGGCCATTTAGAAGCAAGGCTGAGTCCCACAGGCGCGCATGACATTTTACCAAAGGCAACAAAGCCTACCTGATCAAAAGCGTCAAGGGACACGTAGGCAGCGAAAGCAAAGAGAGAAGCAAGGAGCGTTCGGAACTCATGAGTTGAGTTCCTGACCCTACTCCATCCACAAAACGAGTTCCTATTTGAAAAAGATAAGGAATATATATGTTGATATTTTTCCTTCTCTGAGCCTTTGGGGATCACATATCACAATGAAATTAGGAGTTCCACAGGTGTTCAATCAGCAATGCCAGAAAAGCACAAAGCCAAGACAAAACAGGAGGTGCCAACAGTATGTCCTTAAACAGCAATTACCTGATGCAAGGCTTGTCTCTGTACGCAAATGTGACAAGCCATCTGTTTCGATTGTCCACGGCAAGATGGTAGTTAGGACCGACTACAAGTGGGAGAAACCTGAAACAGCCAGAAAACACTCTGGAATATCTCTAAAACCTGTTGTTGACCATGTCCTCACTTTGTGTCCAGATAGGAAAGTCATAGAGCATCTGGAGGAAATATTTCAAATATTTTAGCTTACTCTTTTCAGATAATTCTTCAGCTCAGTCTTAAACTAAAATTTTTGAGGGCATCACTGTATGGTCCCTGTGGTGCTGATCTAATCCCACACCCATGCTATCAAATTTTTAGGTTACTCTTCCTTCTTGATAAAATATTGCACAGACTGAATAGCCTACACTGCAACAAGGGAATAAAACAACGTAAAAGGGGTTACTAAAATCCCCTGAATTCCTTTCACAGCCACTAAAGTGGCTATGCACTCGGTAAATAAAAAAGGTCACTGATTTTATTCTCATACTGCGCTGCTTTAATGCCATAATTTCAACTACATATAAGCTATATTCACACACATTCACAAATCAAAAATTAGCAAGTATTAAAATTTTGCATATAATGTTTAGTGACCTTTTCTGCACATCCATTCTCCTGTACACTTTAAACGTGTAACTTCACAAACCTTTTCAACAAAACCTGCTCCATTCCATGCACAGGCTGAATGCATCTTAGTGAACAAGATACTATATTTACCTTATTTTCATAACTGAACTGCCATTAATCATATACTCTACACCATCAAATCTCTTTCCTGTACTGTGCATATGCTTTCTTACTGCAATATTTTGCTATTTACTAGAGTTCAGCAATCTGTGCCACCCTTCAGATACGAGACGGCATTAACCCTCAATTCCAGTGGGGAAGGAAGGAAGCAGACAGACTTCCATGCAGGAATCCTTTCATCTCAAAAGGAGTCGGATCCAAGTTTTAGGTAACTGAACAAGACATCCTAAGGTGTCTTGTGACCTTAACTCTAAGTGGCAGCATTTGTACTGTCCCTCTGTTCAAAAAATAAGACACACATTTAATGCCAATGTTACTGGCCATTAATAACAAGGAACTAGGCAGTCTCAGGCCCATAGCAGAACTATGATGTGGACTAAGTTTACCATTTACATACCAAGTAAACTCACTGCAGATTTTCAAAAATACTTTTCAAATGAAAATTCCAAAAGGAAATCAAAATCAATGCAAAGATAGGTTAAGAAAAGCTCTCCAGAATGCTGTTCTTCCACAAATGAATTGCCTTTTTCTTTTTTTAATGGATTTTGGTTTAGAACAATAATAATACTTTTATCTGAAGACTTCAAAGTCACACACAAAAGAATATATCACAGTAAACATAGGGTTGAAGGTTTTATAGAAAAATTTCTACTGGGAATTTTTCCCTTCTTCTTTAAAAGAATTTTGTTTACTACCAGTCTTTGAAAAGCATAAAAGGGGGGAACTATAGGCTAAAGAAGTAAAACTTTTACATGTAAGGAACATTTGGAGCTTTGTGAGAAGGCTGGTTTTGGTAGAATGTGTGACATGTAGCCCTACGTGAGTAATATTATATCTCAAATAAAAATCAGCCCATGAATATACATAATCCAAAAGGTAATTCTCCCAATCTCTGAAATGTAATGGAGCCACTCTAGATCACTGAGGCATGAATATTTACTGTATTCAGGCTTTACTGCTCTCGATCTGGGTTCAATTTTGCAAATTAAAATGAAGGCTCTGTGGATAGAGAGATTAAAGAAGAGCATCCCAAAGCCTGCCTGTTTCCTTGGTGTGGTAGCAGTGATCTGGTTACCCTTCTGTTAGGTTATTTCTTTTTACTTAATGGAGTAGGTCAAAAGCAATTGAGAGTGGAAAGAGGGAGGTCAGTATTAGGTCATAACCTTGGAGTTAAAGGCTCACGAAGGAAAACAAACACAAAGTGAACAGAAAGCTGCATTTAAAAATAAAATCTGTAATGAAAAATAATATTTTCAGGTCTGTTCACTTCTGTTTTGACAAGCCAAGGGAAAAAAATAAGAACTAACTTCTTATGCTGTTTTCTTTTCCATGAACAAAATTCTCCTGTCCTTTCTCTAAAATAAGCCCTTATTAATGAAAGTCATGATATACACTCAATGAAACAAAAGTGACTAATAAGTATAAAGAAATCAGGTAGGATTTATTAGTTGTGGCAAATGTTAACAGCAATCGTGGTGATTTGCATACCTATATATTCTAGAAGATACTTGGACTTAAACTCCAACAGCAGTCCAGTGCAATGCAGCATCAAACAAGCAAACAACTATGTCCACCAGTACAAATCATGACACGGTTGCTACTCCTAGTGAATTCTTTGTTCTAATTATAATCAAAACAAAGGCCACCTCCGCGGTGAGAGGAGAAGGAAAAAGGCACAAGTAACTTTTCAGACTTGAGTACCTTCCGCAATAATCCTTTTCATTTTATGAAATTAAGAACAATGGGTATACCAAATCTTATAACTTTTCCTTGAGGTAGGATTTAAATGTTAAATTTTACACAATTGGACTGCAATGTCTAATCCAAGCCAGCACCAGTGTTTAGGATTAGACAAGTGAATTTGTATCCTGTGCATTGTACAATATTCTCAAAATCTCAGCAGCTGAGTCTAAAGAAAGAACAAATGAATTTATCCCTACCACCTTGACAAATAATGCTAGGCTATTAAAGGAACAAAGCAGTATAAAGTTCGATAGAGCAAAAGCAATTCCAGCACACAGATGCTTGGTAGCAAAGTCAGGTTTATAATGATGATTTGGATACATTTACTCACGTGCAAGTGAGCGAAGAAGGGTGAAGGGCAAAAGGAAGCAGGAAAAAAAGGGGTAAAGATGAAGAAATTGCACCTTATGAAGTTGGAAATAACAAAGTTAGAATATAATGGTCAGCTGCTAGCAGAAACAGCAGTTACCATAGAGAGCTGCCATACGGTATCTTATGAAATAAGAAATTCACACTTTTTTTTTTTTTTTTATATATATATATATATAGTGTATTTGCATACTTCTACAAAGATTCCATTTTTTTTTTTTTTTTTTTTTTTTTTTTTTTTTTTTGCCTCTGAGCTACATCCTGGTACCAAAGGGTTACTGTGCTTTGAAAACCTTCACCAAGGGCCTTACTAAACATTTAATATTTTTCTTTCTGCTTTCTTAAAGGCCCCAGATGTGCTCTTGCAGATCAAAAGAGACCAACTTATAAAGCTAAACGAAATCAAGGGCTTTTGTTCCGAGGCATCGTTGCTGAACTAATTATTCCTGGATGTTGTTTAATGAAATAGTGGTGCCATATATTAAAACAGTTAACAGGATGAGTTGTATGAGTTATAGGAAAGGTCTGATCTGGGATTATAAATTTAAGTTTTTCTTCAAAGGAGATGAAACAAACTACTCAGAACTCCCCAGTAGTTTCTGTCACTGGAGGACTGAAATAAAGGAACCCAAAATGTATGAAAGCTGAAATATTATTCTACATATTTACTCTTCCCTGGATGATGAAGAACTGAAGATGGGGGAGTTCAAAAATCTCCCAAGATTCTTTCACATGAAGGAAATGAAGGTCTTGGCCATCCTGTCTATTCCCCGAGTGTTATAAAGCACAAGTTAAAATAAACACAGGTAAAGTCTTATGAGAAGCTTTATTTTAGACATATCTAAAGAAAAACAAGAAATAGTTCTCATCTTAACGCATTGCAAGCAAGTACCCGGTTGATAAGCACTTCTATTAACGGGGCTTGGAAAGGGAGAAGGAGTGTCCCAACATCAAGTTATTAGCCGAATTCGATCTTAGGCACAATTCTGCAGTCTCCAGCCACAACATTTTTGGTAAAACACTTAGTTAACTCTATGTTTACGTTACTGAGAAACAAAAGGCACTAGAGATCCCTAAGGACCTCTCGGGATAGGAAGGGAGTTTTTGCAGAACCAATGGCTCCTATGCAGCAGACAATAAACACTTCACTTCCCTACTGATAGCCTCTTCTGTGTTTGGATTTTACAGCCTGACACCAGCCAGCCCAACACTTGACACCTAATTAACAGACCGAGGAGCTGGAGGTCCATATATTGATCACACTAAATGGGATTAGTGTGAAATAAAAAGTTCAAAGGGTCTTGACCAAACCTCACCACAGCCAGCTGTGACAGCTGCTCTGAATTTGGGTATGCGGTGCCCCCCACTTTTATTAAGAGAGGTCTGGCACACAGGAATACGCAGTAGCCTGTGAGATCACGAGGGTTCACCTAACAATGTCAGGCTCTGTAACTGTAGTGACTGATTGAGGGAAAAAATCCTCTTGCTTGTTTGCATAGGTCTTTTTGATTAACTCATGAAAAGGGGCTCCCACCTCTGCTACAGCAAGCGATTGCAAGAGAAGCAGAGTTGGGACTTCTTGGACTCTCAAGGATTTGTTAACTTGCTATGGAAGAGCTGTCCAATTTGATAGGGAAAAAAAAAGAAAAAACAAACAACAAAAAAAAAGAAAAAACAAAGAACAGGATTTGATTGTAAAAGAAGTAATTCCTGATGAGGGCTGCAAAGCCTACAAGATATATTCTGACAGTGATAGCCAAGAGCTATACTCAAATGAAAGATTTCCAAACTCTTTTAACACATTTTTATTCGCCTAAACTGCTCAGCTGTCATCAGATGAATAAATATTTCTACACCTTCCCCTGCTCTTGTATATTTAGTGACACACCTACTTACATAATTTTCAAACTTTCACCAAGATCCAAACCAATTACAACTTCCATCAATGTATTCCAGGATTTTTAAGCACTTATACAAATTAATTTCTGAGTTAACCACAGGTACATCCTTTTCCAGTATCAGGAATCACAGACACCTGTAACAGAAATGCAGGCCATGCAAAACACATTGCAATTCAGTAATCAAACACATTCTGCAGAGAATTTTCTAGTACTAATACTGCTGAATTATGGTGGATTCACAACAGGATCCTCCCAGATAATTTGATGTTACCAGAATATGCAGCATAAACTATAAGCAAAATTCATTTTTTTGTGTGTATGTTTAATTTATGTATTGTTTTGGTTGCTAATTTAAAAGATGTTCCCAGAAAGGTGAAGGAAGATCTGCTCTAGGTGTTTACACACCTACAGTAAGTAAACAGTCCTCACTTAGGAGGAAGAGGAGGAAAAGAGTCCACAATTTATAAAGCATTTTAATTGATTATGGTTTTTCTAAAAGGAAACTACACGTGGCCCACGAAGCAAGTTAAAAATCTGTTCCCCAAGGTACAATATGTGTATGAGTAACACAGAAGGTGCCACTACAGCCCCCTTGCAAAAATACTTGGCAACGTATTGCCAAGCACAGGAGCTTGGAAAGGTGTGGAGAACAACGTGAAGCCCATGAGCGGGTGAACACGAGTACTGTAACACATCTCACATGCCACAGCACAATCTCCTAGTGCTTTACGCAGCACCATGACATTACAAATACCACTTTTCTTCTTCTCTCCCTTTTCCACCTATGCATATTTTTTCTGCACCTTTCGAGACGTCTTTTCAGAATCTTTTCTCTCTTATCCTACAAGGTTTCCTGTTTATCCCCTATCCTATCACAGGTGCCATGGCCTTCGCTGAAATGGCCTTCGCTGAAATGGCCATCTGAGATGTTAAACTTTTGCCTTACTTGCACACTCCAAACTTTTAAGGCTGCTGCTGTGACTCCTCAACAGTCTGCAGGGCCAAAACCTTTGCTTAATGCATAATGTGCAGGCCACAAGAAACACAAAGTTCACTGGATCCAGTCTAAAAGTAATGCAAATCCAGTCTATCCACCAATGCAGAAATGCAAAAATCTTTTCTTTACTTGGTATATTCTTTAGGGTTTTTTTTTTAAATTTTAAAACAGATCTCTTGCAGTATTCCTTCACGATCAGATTTCCTCGTTTGCAGGTTTTTCCACTGTAACTATTAAGTCTCCATAGTCACCATTCTCTAAAATACTAGACTGGATTGTGAATGTTTAAATAGTGCAAAACTGTATCACCTCTTTCCCTCTTGATATATTATTAAACATGCTGTAATTGTATGTACCTTTCCAATTTAAAATGATTAAGAAATGCCTGAGGACAAAAAAGCCACACACTACGGAGGCAGCCATCCTGAGAAAAACTGTACAAAATTCAGAAGCGCCTAGTCAGGTTTATTCACCGCTAAGACTAGGATAGATATAAAAGGTCACAAAAGCATTTTTAAGTGTGATATAAGCAAAATCTCACAAGAAGTTTGCAACTTTGAATACACCAACTAGTTGCTGCAGCTTTTCATAGTGTCTTCTCTACGTAGCCACTACTTCGGTGGCCACCATATCTACCAACTGTTCTTCATTAGCCAAAACATTCTCTCCAAAACCAAAACAGCACTTGCTCTAATCTTTCAGAGCAGTATTACACAGAGGAGATCTGTGTTTATCTCTGTGGAAATCAGCGCTAGACTGGACTGCATATCCAGAAGTTGCTTTTAAATTCTGAAAAGAAAAGAAGTGGCTCCCTATGTCACAAGTTTGCATCGTCTCTGATCTCAAATGCATTACCATTCTGTTGCACTGAACACGAACACAGAAGATACCCATCCTAGTGAGATTTCAAAATGCCGTTACTTGCATTTTTAGGAGACAAGAGCAAGATATAATTTGAGGAGCACCCTGCAGTCCTATGTTTTATGGTACAACTTCAAGATTGGAAAAAAAATATATTGCAAGTGACTGGATACTTTAGGGAGGAAAATGGAAATGCTTGCAGTAAGTTAGGAGTGAATCTGAAACTAAGTAGTATTTATATCATTCAAAAGAATAAGGCACAGTTAGAAATTCTTGCTATTACAGTCAATACTGATTAGAGAAGTCAGCAAGCTGGTACAACTGGTTGAAGTTTTATCGCTGTTTCTGAACAGGACGAGTGTCGGAAATGATAATTTCAGCTTAGATGAGTTCAGATAAAGAAACAAATAGGGAAAGCTTTTAACTAGGCCACCAAGCAATGCTTGCAAAGCCACTGTAAGTAGGTGCTTGCTCCAAAGTCCAGAGACCCAACTTCAAGCATCATCAAAATTAAGGTGAACAAAACCAGAGTACATGCATTACCTAAACATACTTATAAACCAATTTATACTCCAAGGATAAATGGATACATCTCAGATTTTCACAGAATTTGATTTTTAGGAGCCATAGTCTTAAAAATGAAATTTAGCAGTTGTAATTACAACAGCTGCCATTAGGCACATAAATTTTCAATTTCGATCTTTACTGAAAGACAAAAGAAGATGCACTGGAATAGTCTCTGTTCTGTCCAAACCATCAATATTTAAATATTTAAATAATACATTTTATAACTATGGTAGGCAATTATCCCTCCTTGCTGCAAAAGGTAGATGCATTTATTTATTTATTTATTTAAAATGTTAATGTAGCATTAATTGCATACTGCTTGCAAAGCATTTTACCCTCTTATTTTTCAGAGCCTAAAAGGACGGTAACGTTCAATAAAAGCACAGGACAACCTGTTACAGCATGAAATCTGACCCACGTGAGGCAAAGGCCAATTTTAGTTGTTTGAGAGGAAAAAGACAAAACTTGGTATCTTACACCAACCATGCAGTAACAAAAATGAGGTTGTAATGAATTCCAATCTAACCGTCAAGAGAGGATTCCAATTACTGCACTCATAGGAGAAATGAAAATATTGACAGAGCATAATATCATTTTTCTGATAAAGTGGTGATGAAGGCTTCAGAAAAGACTCACAAAGATAGAAATCTGCAAAGAAAATCAGGTTCCAACTCTGATTTTGCTCTCTAGACTTGTTAGACAGCCAGTGTGTGAAGGGGTGAGCACATGCAGTAGGAAATAGGGAAGCCAGAATGAGCGTTAGCCCCAGGCTTCAATAGCCTTGCTATTACAAATTTCACTGGAAGGGCTATTAGTTAAACTGTGTGGGTTTTGTGGTTTAATATACAGTCAAGCACAAGTAATTTTTCTACAAGTCTTTGGCTCCATCTGCTGACTTTAATATTAAAAATAATTGATGAAGTTGAGCAAATTCAAGCTTTTGTAAAACACTTCTTGTTTTGTTTTCCTTAAGCCCTCTACATTTTTGTACATGCAGTTCGAAGGGAATAGCTAAACACTTCAAGTGTGAACCTAACAATATTGTCAGGGAAAAAAGATCTTGATGCAGCAATGGAGCAGCTCCGAGGAGAGGGCACCTCAATGAGCTTGGGCTCTATAGGACATAAATGAATCTTACACCTTGAAGATTGGCTGGAGGAGAAGCTAAGCACCAAATTAAGCCGTAACGACAACTGAACAGAACCTGAACCAGGCCCTAAAGCTCGGCCTTTATCACACAGTTGTGAAAGAAAATCTTCTTTATAACTTTACAGAAATACATTGCAGATATGGCAGTATCACAGACATTTCTTTTGAAACTATTAAATGTTTATAGTCCACTATTCACAGCTCACAGTGAAGCCAAGGAATCTAGTACAACTGCCACTGCTTTTTAAAAATTGAGATAAAACAAATTAATTCACGTTCTGAACAAAGGTTCCCAAGAAATGCTATCACGACACGAAACATTAAGAAAATACACAAACACTTTTTACAGGGATATATTCCAATAGAGATATAAACTCAATAGATTCAAATGTATGTTTATGCAAAGCTTCACTTAAGAGAAAGTTATCATCATCTGATTTGAGACGGAGAATCACTTTTATATTAAACACAATATAATGACATTTAAACATAAACACAGGCTCCTTTAAATGCAATTTTCCATATATAGGAAAATAGCAAGAAAACACAAATGCACATTTTAAGTAACTGCATAGTTAAAAAAATTTGATCACATCTCTCTGTTCTGTCCGTTCAAGTCCATCTAAATCTTGACATTAGTAAAACGCACCAGTGTAAGAAACTGTAGCACAATGACACTGAACAAATGAAAGGATTAAAACTTCCCTGCACAACAGAAGAAATCCTGTCCAGAGAGAGCACTGCAAATAAAACAATAAGCAATAATGCAATATTTGATTGGTGAATTTGAACTCACTACACCAGCCACCTATCATTATGGATTCAAAAGCAACACTATACACTGCCCACTATACATTGTGATGTCTAATGGCATGTTTTTACAACTGTTTGTAATGTATAAGTTAAACTGCCCAAGTCTCTCTTGTGAATCACACTGTAATCACAAAACTCTGCCTAAATGTTACCTGTCCTTTTATTTTCCAGTTTAAGTCTGATGTCAAAAAGATTTTTTAATATCTCTTTTCCCATATATGAATTTTCAAGATATCTCACCAATATGAAATAGTTTAACTTCATTTCACCTTGACCAAACGAGAATTAAAGTCATCTTCAACTCGAATCATCAAAAACGAACTGGAGAAAAAGTAGATCATGCTCCTGCATTTTTAAAATCTACACTCAAACAGGAAGCTTGTTAAAATCAAGAAATTAAATAGAACCAAGAAATTAAATAGAACCACATCTTCTCATTCTTATTTATGTTTTTACTACAAAATTAAAATTATAAGTATTTATAGTTTCTTCACAGTATCATCTCTCATCAGACAAAAAATGGGTGAGCTCCTAAATCAACTTGCACAAAGGTCTCAGTTTTAAGTCAATTTAAGCACATATTTAAAGAAGCATTAGTTACAGAGACTCTTTTTAACTACAGTTCCCGAAGTGTGAAACATTTATTCTTGATTATTTATTCATTAGAGGAAAAAGAAAAAAGCCAACTGTGTCTCATGGCGCCTGCTTTCACGCTAATTTTTATACCCGTGGAGACCCCGGGAGTCGGCAGCTTTCTGTTCACTCAGCTGCAAAAGAAAATCTGCATCTGCCTTTATATCAGGCTCATCACAACACTGTCTGGACAGCTTACATAATTAGATTATTCCAGCAGATACTGTAAACACTGACTCTACTATTTTTTTTTTTTCAGTCATAGAAGTGCACTCATTATAACACAGTATTTCAGTAACATCCTGGTGAAGCAATGCATTTCACATTTATTTTGGGCAATATGAGTTAGCAATGCATGTTATTGTCTCAGGCAACTCAAGCAGACTCAGGTGATGAGCTGGAACTAAAAATATTTAAAGAATAAAATCAATTCTCTGTAGTTTTCACAGTAACAGCATAATTAAATTTAAGGGGTTTGTAAATGTGGGTGGGCAAGGGTATCAAACACGGTACAAAGCATGAAATCCAGAGGACTTCCCGTGGTGTTTTAAACAATATTCCCTGGAGGTAGCATTCCGGTGACAGCCTAATTTTAGATCAGTGCTTGGCACCTACTCACTAGTCTATACTATTCCTTCCTCTAGTCAAATCTAGAAGTTTATCTTCAACAGTCGTGGTCAAGTAAGGTTAATTAGGGTTTTCAATACTCAGATTCTGCTTTTTTTTTTTGCCAGTGTCCAAATGTGAGACCTTTGTGACATACAGAGCACGGCTTGGTGAGCGCAGCGCTCGCAGAGCTGCTCTGCTTCTGCTCCAACCATGAATTGTACCGCACATGCATGAGCAAGGAAGAACAAAAAGGGACATTCCCTTCCTTCATCCTAGTTGCTGAAATCTTGCCAAAGCCTCCAGCACTGGGACTTAAATATTTAAAACATGATAGTTACTCATTGCCCTAACGAAGTCTACGCATACTAAAGTTACATTCACAGCAGGAATGCAATGTGAAAGCTATGTTTACCATCCAGGAGGTTACCTTTCCAATTACTATTCAAGCGTTCCAACAAGGTTCCTGTTCAAACTGTATGGGTACATGCATGTGGGTCTGTTTTCAATTGAACTGAATCAAGAACAATTCTACCTGATAAATTAAAAGAAATAAAAATAAAAAAAGTTAATGACCTGGCAGCAGTAACGCTTAAGCAAACAACTTTTGCAAACACAAAACAGCCATCCTTTGCTTCAAAAAGTTACCATAAAATCTAAACAAGAGGCATTTGGATAGAAGTTTGTGATTACTACAGCAATATCCATTAACTTGGCTTCAAACTCATCTTGGATGCCAGGGTCTCCATAGTCAGGAAGACAACACTTGACCATGGGAGCAGTGACTGGTTACACACACTGATTAGTGTTCCCACATTAGGTGGATCCCGGGCTCTGTTTAACAAGAAGTGCAAGACTTGAGTTAACCGTGTGAAATCAGTAGTTTATGTAACCTGTAGAGGTGGCACTGAAGCCTGCTTACCCATCGTCAGCAAGTACCCTCTAAAGGACAGCAGTATTCAGTGTCATCAGGTATAGTATTCAGTGTTCATGAGGTCTTTTCCTCTGCAACCATTTGTCTCCTCAGACCTGCTGGAGCTACAGCTGATGGAAATGAGCTCAAAAAAGCCATTTCAAGGTTTCTTCTTGACTTCTTCCCATTTCAGACACCTAAGCTTTTAAGCTAAGATGCACAGGAATGTGTCTCTGCACAGCTGGCTTGTTACTTAAGATGTCAACAACAAATGATGAGACATAGGATGGAGGGAAAAGTTACTTCAAACTACAGTGAAAGTGGGAAAGATCAGTCACCTCCAAAAAAAACAAGTGTCAAGACCGGAAAATAAACTGGAGATAGAGTGAGATGGGCAGAGTGAAAATAAGGACAGATGAAGGAAGCTTAAGTAATAAAGATTAGCTACTAAGCTGGGATACTTAGCTATAGCTTGTTTTTGTTTTCTTTGGGCGAAACCTGTGGATCTCTTTATCCTTAAGCATCCTTAGCACTGAAGCTGACTCGCTAGCACGACATGCAGGAACCTATTTCCATTCCTCCAACCGCAGCCCTTAGTATTTGGATACTGAACTTCGCTGGCAAACCCAGCAATGCCGTCTGCTTAAGAGTGCCCGAAGAGCTTCAGCCCCCAGAGCCGCTGGGACAGCGCGACACCAGCTGAGCAGGAGGACCCATGGAAGCCCCCTGGAAGCCCCACGTGCCAGCAGCCCTTGCCGTGAGGCTGCTGCTGCCATGAGCTAGTGAGGAAGCTGCCCATGTCCCTGAGCGTAGCAAAGGCCCTAGTGAAACCACAGCACCCAGAGCAGCCACTGAAGATCCCTATGTTCACTCTTCAACTCAATTTCTTCCCTGCCTTGTATTTCTGTACAGTTTTTTTTCTGGCTTTTCTAACGGTTCTCATGAGACAAATATCTACTGAAATCTGGACGGAAGCGTAATTTGATTTATCTAAGAAAGAAAATCAAGCACTGTATCAAAAGGAAACATCAGGTTCATCTTGTACAATGTAATTTCATTTCCTCAGATAATGAAGTTGAGATGATTATTTTGAACCCCACTAAACAGGGCTCCAGTTCTTCAAGAGCTCAAAGCAGTAACAGTTCTCTGCAGCAAAGCTCTAATGGCAAAATTACCTGTGTGGCAGCAGCAGCACCAAAGATGTCCTTCAAAAATGTCTCATGCAACTAGCTAGTGTGTCACGTCACCTGGAACAACCCACACAGTACCATGGGATAACTGTACAAAAGAAAATTTGTCTTGGAGAACAGTACAGGTTCTGGCAATGCTGCCAATGTGTGCCCATTGTGTGCCCAAAAAAAGTCATTTAAAGACACCCTAAATGGACAGAAGCACTGATGCACAAGTCTCTCCTTTTCAGATCCACGAGAAGCTTGCATACTTTTTGGATGATTTTTCTAATGCATTAGAAGGCTCCATCCGAGCTAGCAAGAAGCATAGTATACACCTAGACCCCTAGGAAAAACTGCAACTGAATTTTAGTATTTGAAGAGTTAATTCACCAGCACTGACCAGGACACTTCTCTGCCCACAGAGATCATGTTAGACACACGAGTTCCGAAAACACATGCATGGTTTGGATTAGCACCGCTCAGATTGGCTGCTCTCCCCCTGGCTTCCCTCCCTTCTGCCTTGACCCAACAGAAAAATGAATTGTAATAAATGCACGATATGCATTCAGCTTCCTTTCTATTATATCTTATCCCTGGTCCTCAATAAAATAAACGTTAACACAAAGCCCAGGTCTTGCTCCCTGTTTTACTGCACCTGCACACTGCTTAACAAATACTGCTACCAATAGGAACCATAGCACTCGTGTAGTTGGCGGTGACAGAATTACAACATGCACATCTCCTCCTGAACCTTTAAATCCAAAATTAACTAGGAATATTTCTTACAAACTTAAAAATAGATTGCAATCCTTCAGTGTCTTTATTTTTGAAAGAGTGAACAAAAAGAGAAATTAAAAACAACAGTAAAAAGCTACATAAATATACATAAAAATGAAAGAACTGATCTTTATAAGAGCTCAGCATCTGCTACTCCTATTCTCTTATGAGACCCAGCCAAAAAGATTTGCGAAGTTTTTATTGCCAGATCTAAATTTCATTCCACAGGCACTGGATCAAGTCTTTAATCCTTTACTTAACCACAAAGAGCTCTGCTGAGGAGTATAATACTTCCAAAATAACTGATGGTATCCTAAATGTAGAAAGCAGTACTTTCCAGCATGAGCCAAATCCTGTATGTTTTACTTTTAAGTAAACGCCACAGCTGACGCTGTAGGATTCACACTGATATTTTCTAGGAAAGTAGAAAAATCTCCAAAAAAACAAATCCATGCTTTAGAAGTGGCAGACAGTTTAGAGAAACAATTCAACACTGGTACTGAATTAAACTGCATGTATAACATTATTTATATACGCTTAATTTATTGACTTAGGACCTTACATTCTTATATTTCATTACCCACAGATTTTAATATGTATTATGAACTGCATTCTTACCAAGCACCAATTTTATCTGATACATTTCCTTAATTCAGTTCCCACCATCCCAGATTTTCTGAACTGCTCTTCTGCATGGTGCTACGGTGAAAAGCGGCTGAAATGCATCAGAACAGCTGCATGCTCACACAATAAGTTATTATCAAGATTCTAAGGAAAATGGAAGGTGAAAATTGCAGTATTTTTAACCATCACAGGAATTATATAGGAGAGCAGCCTTCCCAAAATATTAGTGTGACAAAACAACTATTTGAAAGTGGTTCTTAGCTTCCCATCAAATTATTTGACATGATTGTTATCACAGCAACAACGTTCTATTCTGTGACTACACCTTTTTTTCCATCATACTTCAAGGGCGGGCAGCACAACAGACTTCACAAGCAAGTTGTGCTCCAGGTGGGCTGGGCTTCCTCCCCAGCAGATATATCTAGCAATTTAAAGGGTATTTCTATCATTGTCAGACAAGGAAGAAAAAATAAAGCTTGGAAAAAAGACTCCAAAACAGCACTCAAATGCATTCAGAATAATTCAGTAATTGCTCTACTAATTGCAACACAAAAGGCAGTCAAGTTAACCTGTTAGAGGGAGTACTCTATGGGGGTCAGCAAAATAAAAACAAAAGTAATAAAAAATACTTAAGAGATTCCACCATTACATTTTGCATACAAATATATTGTCTTCATGGTGTAATTCAGTGGGTTTTGATCCTACATGTTTTCTGAGATTTACACAGGAATATTTTCACTGACAAGACGTGAATAGTGCAAGTCTAAATCTTTAAAATACCTTTAAATACCTTGCAACTAGTTCTTGCTGCATTTATATACTAAAGCTCACTAATTAGAGGTCTCAGGATGTCAGAAAGCAGAGGTGCTCATGTGGGCAAAGGCAAATGCATGTTGCAATTCAAATTATGACAGTGGTTTGAAGAGAACACTCTTGTAAATACTATTTGGGTTATTGTGTCAGGCAGTGGAGGTTTCATTTTGTGGTTTAAATCAAGAATAGCTACAATACATCTGCCAGAAACCAGACCAAGGTTATCTAACCAACAAAGCAGCTTATAAAAGGTCTCTTATCATACGCTCAAGGTACATGATTCTATAAAGCTTCTCAAAGTATCATGCTTACAAAATGGCACTTCTCACGGGTTCAGAAAGTCAATATAATTGGACAGGAAATAGGCCTTTGACAAGTCAGAATCCACAACGGGTTAAAACAGACACTCTTTTCCTAGGAGACTTCAGCAGAACAGAAGCAGGTTTCTCACGTTTTTCATACTTGATGTCTCTGGTGACCTCTTAAAAGTAGATCAAATTACTGAAACACCTTGATGACTATGAGCAGCACTGCATAAATACAAATTTTTGAGACTGAAAAGCTCAGTATTAATAGCAGCAATTGTCCACTGCAAGCCACAGGGATAATGAAGGATGCTCTTGCTATTAACATTCCTCTCCTCCTTCAATGGGAACAGCTCAACCACACCAAGGAGATGAAAACATGTCCCAAGAGGCTGCTCCCACCTGTGATCCAGTGAGTGGATGTACGTGCCCATTATTTGTTTGTACTGAATTATATCGGATGCATTATTCAAATCCAGTACACAGTGGGGGAAAATAAAGAGATCCCCAGCAGGTAAACATCAACATAACCATTTATCAATAACACAGCTAGTCAACCTTCAAAGCACTCCTGGACATCTGATAAAATGCAGTACAAAATGCCATCATACTCTGCTCTTACATTGGCTCCAAGGGAGAGCTTAACATCCACCATCCATTCAGCTTGCATCAACTTGCTGTAATTCTCTTCAATAATTCCATAAAACAGAACACATACTATACACCCATATACACTACTATACTTTCACAACTCTGAAAAAGAGGAAGTGATTAATATGAACTAGTTTGGGAAATTTTGCCCAATTCCAAACATACTGAACAGGAACATGTCCATTTTACTCAATCTGGCAGCATTTCCAGTGTGCCTGCAATGGTGCAATTTAAGGCTGCAGTGACTAACACTGGCCAGAACTGATGAAGATTGCACATCCCACCACATTTTGCATTAGCTTTCACACTTATTTTTGTTTTTATGGAGGCAAAAAGTGGTAATAACAAAAAGTTATTTTTGTTTTTTTTTTTGCCTGTTCTGCTTAGGCCTTCTAAGCAGCTGCTGCTCACAAGCTGCTGTCATTCTTCTCATCTGTATACACAAGGTAGAAATACTTTTGCCCTACAGAAAATAAATAATGTTGTAAAAAGGCATAATTGGGCACTAGAATTTTCAAAAATCATGCCCACTAAAATATACTTAGATAAATATTTTGAAACAATTAGGGGCCAAATCCATCCAATAAAACAAATCTCTAGTACAAGAAATAAAAATAAATCAAATCTCATCTATTCAGCTTCAGAAACTTTTAGAAAGCAAAAGTAAAAATGTCACATAGGCTGTTATAAACTGTAGCACTGCAGAGACTGAAAGTCCAGCAGAGTAATCCTAAAGGACAATCAGAATTCTGCCAACACTATGTTTTTGCTGCAGAAATCCTAGGTTCACGCTCTTCAAGGTGGATTTCAAGTCCTAGTGAACAAATGGTACTAACTCAATTGGATCGTGCGCTGTTTGCTGTGTCAGAGCTTTTTGCCAAACATATATATAATTTTTCTTTTTGCTATATGGATAATCAACCCCAGATGGCAATTTACATAGGCAACAGCATAAAGGAATCCACGCTCTGCTGGTGCTCTCAGCCTCAATCAGAGCAAGCACGGGCGTTTGAGAATGTCACTGTTTATTTTTAATTGCTGTGTCCCTCCTTTGTGCAGGTTCAAGCGGTCAAAGACGTCGCAGTCCATTAGCACAACTGGAAAGTGATGCCACTTCATTTGGCGAGAGAGTTCCTCAAATTTAAAAAGCAGCTGGTTTGCAATGTCCCTAAATGCCCAGTGGGCACCAGCTGTCAATCTCAGTTACCACGGGGTCAGGGCAAAGAAAGGTCAGAGGGAGTCATAAACCACAGCGTGTTGTGAAATGTGCTTCCTCCGCTCCCTTGTAGGCCTGAGAAAGGCCTGACCTTGCGTGGGTGCCGCGGGCTGGCTCCATGCAACGCGAGCAGGGGCAGAGCACAACACACAACTCGAACCTCGCAAGTCGCTTCCTCTCGCTGGCCAACTGGCTTCCCTACCTGTGCGACAGGAGCCCTCACAAGCTGCTCCGGCCGTAACACCCAGCAAAGATCTTCACCAGTACTGCCCCACCCAGATGTGCCTCTTACAAACTGGTATGAAGATGAATCCATTAATACTTACTGAAAATAAATTGAAACTTTGAGGGAAGCGGTTAATGCCATTAATGCCGAGTGATCTGGCTCCTCTTCATCACTGCTCTGCTTGTCTGCTACTCGCCTTTTACCTCCTTGCTCCCTGGAGGTAGCAGGGGTAGAAGCATTGGCTTTTTTTAAGTACCTCTGAAAGTATCTTAAATGTGTTTTTGTTTTTTAAGTCTCTCCTACCGTGCTCTTGAATGTCCTCTTGCAATAGGCAAGTTTGTGACGTTCTTGTCTGATCCTCAGAGAATGGACTGCAGTTCCTAGATGTATTTCTCCAACACATTCTTGGACGCTACATGACGAGCTAATCAGTCCCTTCTACACAGTGTGGTTACGCATTCCTCCTCTGAAAGGAATAATTACCTGCCTGTCTCTCCCCCAACTCCTGGAGCCCAAAGCAACAGGAAATTTGACCAGCAAGGGGAAAGGAGCTGCCTTGGCTGTGCAAGGCCCCTTGGTCCGCAGGCATCACTCACTGCCCCGCACTCCTAATCACTTGTCTCTCCTTGGAGCCCTCCTGCCGCCGGGTCCCAGACAGCAAGCAGGAAACAAAGGGAAAGGGACGGGAATCTGACAAGGGCAAAGCAGGGGAGGCTGCTGCAGTCCTAGCTAATGCTAGTGCCTGCAGAAATGCAAGGCAGGGCTCCCAGAACAGGCTGCATGTGCGAGCAGGGCAGGGAAAACAGCCATCATGCGGTGTGTGCCATGCAGATTATTTTTAGCAAAAGGTAATCGTGATAAATACCACAGTGCCGGACAGCCCAGAAGGGTCTGAGGCTGACCTAAAACTGTCAGTTACCAGCACAACGCTCCAGCTGAGATCAGTGCCTCACTTGGTTGTTCACCTGCCCATGAGGTACAAGCAAAGGTAGGGATGCAGCATGCCCACTTAGTGAAAGAAATAAGATCCTTTTAACAACAGCTTTTAAGGATAGTAAAGGCCTGGAAAGGTCCTATCCAACCACACACTCAAGTCTTGGCTCATTCAGGGCAAATAATAGAAGGGAAAGTCAGTGCAGCCTAAAACCAGCACCTGTGAAATAGACTTTGCTCATTTCAAATAGCAGGTAGCTTGATGTCTTTCAAGAAATAATACATTCTAAGGAAATAAAACAGTAGCAATTCAAAGGCCATTGAAAAGCCTCTCAGCTTTCTACATGCTCTCTAAAGCACCAGACTGCAGCAAGCCACAGGCTGCATCCCCGCAGCACTCTCTGAACCTGCTGACATCAATTAAACACCCAGCACACAAAGGCAATGTGCATCAAGCCCGTCCCTACCCTCCTCCTGGCACTTCCTCAGCTTCCAGCCACCTCTGGAAGGCTTCGCAGCTAGGGGCTTTTGCAAGCTGCCTCGCCACAGTACAACATCTAAAATGCAAGTAACCTCCCCAAAATGCTGTTCAGGCGGTGGGCATGTCCCATCCTGGAAACGTGTCCACGTTGCTTTCTTGAAGTTGAAGATGTAACACGCTAAGCTAAACCAGCTTCCTAGCCTCTTCATCCAACTGAATTGAGCAGGTAACTTTATCAGCTGCCTCATTTAAAAATCTCAGTGTTTCTCTCTGTTATAAGCTCGGTTTATAGCAGAATAACAGGAAAACAAAGACACTGAAAATAACTGAATATATTCAGAGCGGTAGAGAACACTCCCCTCTTTGTTGAGTGTCTCTTTCTGTCAGGAAAACTGGGGGAGGAAGCAAAAATGAGAGACTCACCTTCAGGGCAGGAATCTCCACATTGTCACCAAGGCTAACAGAGCCAGAAAGAATAGTCCCTGTCATCACGGTGCCTTGACCCTTGATAGAGAAGCAGTGGTCGACTGCCATAAGGAAGTGTCCCGAGGGGTCTCTTGATGGCAGGTAAGCCTGAGACTTGAGGACCTGCAAAAAGATAAAAGCAGCACCATGCCTGGGTGAAAAGTCCTGACAGCCACAAAGCAAGAAGAAGGCAAGCAGATGATTGATTCAACAAGCTCCCTGTTTTACTGATTCCAGGCATCTCCCAGCGAGCTTGGGACACCCCAATGTCAAACTAGCTGCCCGCTCCACAGCGGAGATGCGCGCTTAACCGCGGCAGCACTTCCATTTTCTGCCGCGGAGAGATTGGGTGCTGCACATTCAGCTTGATTAGCAAAACTGCCTCGGCGATAAAGCTCCTGCCAAGCTCCATCTAAGCACTGCAGCAAAGCAAAAACTCCCCTGCCCTTCCCCTCTACTGCTTTTTTACCCTCTTCCAAAAAGCGGATTTTTACAGCGTATTTTGCTACTTCAGCTTCTCTGATTTTGTGGGAACAAACTTGCAAACAGCCAAATTTTGCTTCAGATTTATGTTAACTTTTTTTTGGAGGATCAAGTCACTAAGGGAAATAGCTATATAAGAAGCATTTTCTAGAAACAAAAATCCAGGTTTAAGATTTGCATTTTCTTGAAAAATCTTTTGTTTCTCAGTTACGTACCCAACAATGATTAAGAAGAACTGGTTCATCCCTTGTCTCAAATCATCTTTGATCCCTATGGCTGTTATAACCTCAGCATATATACCTGGCACTGCCTTTAATATATGATTTTAAGGTCATGAACAACAGGTGAAGCCTACGTTGCACTGGCAGAACGATGGGGAGAGAGAGTCTCCTCAAGGACAGAGAGGATAAAACTCTGAAGCTCTTGCCAGCTCTTCTACTATTAAGTCTCAGAGTTGATAAACAGCTGCAATATGGACATTTCCTTGGAGGTTTTTAGGCAAAATAAATCTATCTGGGCCTTGGCAAGAGCAAAACTAAAGGCCCACTTGTCTCCACCTCTCTGATGTTCTGGGAGCAGCCTGGCAGACCAGGTCACATCCCAGTGCTCCAGCTCAGCTCGCAAGGGCCTGCAAGGCCAGTGTGAAATTCAGTGCTTGGAAGTGACGGGGAAACTCCTGTCTTTGTGCAAGCCAGGCTGCTCTTGCTCCAGGCAACACATCTCTAGATCTTATAATTTGTGCTGTGCCCTAACTTTAGCAATTCACAGGTATTTATGCAACAACCAGACTGGACCTTGACAAAGCTACAAAAAATAATGCTGTTGTTTTAGGGCTGCTTTCCACTGCTTGCAAGCAGCTGTGACGTATACTGAGGGAAAGATAATTTTCCCTAATGCTTATTCACAGAAAGGATGACAAGTCTAGTAGAAGCTATAAAGGCCACCCACCTCAAGCCGTAACTCTCAATGTTCTGCCCTCCACAGTGTAAGCTTTTCACTGTATAACATACCACATCATTTAGTTTTCTGGAAAACTGAGAATTTGTTCTTATGGGAGAAGTCAACATTGGTAGAACTAAGAATACTGGGAAAGCATCAGTTTGCTATACCTGTTCATGTAGGCTCTGATATACCCATAATTACACAGCTGTTTTCTCCCCGCCAGGCCCTACCCCATTTAGGGCCCAGGCTGAACCAGGACCGTGCTTCTCACCTCTTGCAGGGGGACAAACCTTGCAATGAGCAAGGCTAAGCAGGCCAAGAGAAAGTTGCTTGCATGGGGAAGGCACATGGTGCTGCTGTAAGGAATGGATTCTGCATTTGCCTGCACCAGAGCTCCTGTGGAGTGTTTCTGTCTTAAAAATGAAGCTTCCCACAAGCCATCCCTGCACGTATTCCTCAGACTGTCCAAGCAGGAACTGCAGAACCTGAGAACAGAAGTGCTAAGCGCTCTCAATGTGATCCAAATGGGCAGGTTCTGTAACCTGAACACGTTAAGTACTGTATATAAGCATGTCCTGAAGGAGTTTGTTTCCTTAAATTTGGCATCAAAAATTAGTGAACACACTGGACTTTGTGCCTCAGCTTTCCAATCTAAACGCGGGATAAAAGTCACCTCTACATTTCATACTGGTGGTTCAGCAGTAAGTTAACGGTTTGCCAAGCGCTCAAGACCACAGTGATGAGTGCCAAGGAAAAGTCCAAGAGGAAATTAATCATTCTGAATGCAGGGCAGTATTTGAATGGAGCCATAAGGCCACACACTGAATAATGAGAGTAAAAAAAAAAAAAAAAGTACCGACTACCTGCTCATTAGTTGAGCCCTATCCATCCTATGCAAGGGATGAGGCCAGATTTATCCAGAACAAAGACTCATGCACTTGAGCACACGAAGGAGACAGACTCAGATGTGGAACTTGAGTGCCTGACTTCCTAACGTTAGTTTTCTTAAATTCTGGGGGTAATTAAAAAAAAAGAACACTCATCATAATTTGGCAGAAATTTAAGGCTACTTTAATTCACTATATTTAGTAATCCCTAACAACTTTAAAACACATTTCAGTACGAGTGACAGCTGTTTCTTGAGATGCAGCTGTTTAAAGGCACTGAAACCAAGCTATTAGAAAAGTACCTTTTTGGGACCCCCCGAAAGAATTAGGTCCCTTAAAACTCAAACATTAATGCGTGAATTCCTTAGCATTAGATAACAGCATGGCATACCCAATGACTTCCCAAGTTTGAGCATATTTTATGGCATTATTATGTTCTTCAACAAGTACCTCAATTAATTCAGAAACACCTATTGGAGTCTCAGACTCTGGGGCTTCCGGTCCACCAGGCTTTGCTGCAACAGCAACAATAGGACATCCACAGAACCTGAAAGACAGAAAGACTCCCACTGTTAGACCACAAGTTTCCTACCGGGCAAATGCAAAGTACTTCCAGGCTCATCTGACAATAAACATAAGGAAACTGCCTTTAATTCCTATTTATCTGCTTCGCCCCACAGTGAATAGCTGACCTTTTCTACTGGAATGACAAGTATTTATGCTTCTTGACTTTACTGCAAAATCTTTAATACAGTTCAGCTTTGCATTAGCCTCCAATTCAACTTCTCCTGGCAGTTAAAAGGAGGATTTGGGTTTATTTCAGAAGCAGGGGCCAGTTACTCCACCTTTCTGCAGCACCTTTGTACTCAAGGCATTTACCCTAGATTAGCACTGCTTTCAGTTTTTACTAATGAGAACCGGCCCAGCTGGAGAGTCCTGAGCTTCAAAACACAGATGCAAGATGGCACGAGATACCTACGTGGGACTGCGAGGCAGCCCGTAAAGTGCGGGCAGGCAACAGTCAAATCCACCTCTGCTGAAACCCACATTTATGAAACTAAGTGGTAACGATCAAAAATATTAAACTGTTGACCGGATAAAAGATGATCTTTTCAGTATGCAGCTTCAGAGAAGAACAGTTCTTCCAAAGCTCATCTCAGTCTAGCTCTTCTCTTGCAATCAATTTTATTAAGTCCTCAATATTTAGCAGCATTTTTAAAGCAGTTGACTTATTACATAACATTTGCTTACTAAAATGCAAGCTATTTTTTTTTCATGTGACAACTTGCTTTGACAACAATTTTGAAAGAGAGGTTGGATTATAAATCAACTCAATATTTCATTTTGCAGAAGTCAAGATTAACAAATTATTTATAAATATTTATATATAAATAAAGTAATGGAATGCTGTACAATAAAAAAGTGATTGGTTATCACAGATGCTTGATCTGTACCAACAGAACCAGACCCACGTCATGATTGCTCTCATCCTTTTGAGTCCTCTCTGCCTTGCCAACTCAGATTGTAATCTCAAAAAGGGAAAAGACTGGAGGAAAAGGACAGTGCCTTGATAAAAGAAAGCTGCTAAATTCTGTACAGGGAGCTCATTTAATGATCAAACAGTAATGCAAAATATGAGGTATTTTCTCTTTTTATCTGCCATAACTCTGAGGCATCTGGGGACAAAGGAATGATAAAACTATGCACCAAGAATCCTACCACCGACCATAAAAGCCTGCACCAAGTATTCCAGGTGATGCATCATAAAACTTTTGGAAATTTATTTTCAAACACATACTTTTGGGCAACATATTGTAATAAATATAAGCTTATGTTGAACCAGGAGCCTTAACTGCTGTTGCCATATGACAGAACAAGCTGGAGAAATCGCATACTGCTTTGGAAGTCAGAAGTACTTCCAAACGTGATGCAGCTCTGCTAGAACTGTCTTACTACATCACACTGATTTATTGTCAGTAGAGTTTAGACTCTGCTGGACGAAGATAAAAGCTGGCATGAGCAACAAATCATGACAACACAGAAATTCCATTCACAGGGACAGTTTGCTTTTACTTTCGTATCAATCTGTGGAATGAGCAAGCCATGATGAGGTCAAATTTGCAAGTGTCAAGCTATTCAAATATATGACAGTTACTCTCCTCTATTTTTTCACCTTCCACAGAATTGCCTGACAACGCTGCAGTAATTTCGCTACCATAAATGGTGACACCTATTCTGCAGTTGCAATACACTTCAGATTTGATTCCTGTTATGGAATTGCCCACACATGTGGGTGTGTGTGTGTGAAGGCCCAATGATCATTAAGTAACAAGTCTGGGAAAACATCATTGCTAAATGTTTGAGATCAGAGGCAGTTGTCAAATGGTTCAGCACAAGTCCTGCTAATAAACATAGTTCAGAAATGCAAACAATTTAAAGCATGCATTTGGAGACTCAAAGTGGAGGGGGAAAGAGGGTGTCAAGAAACAACACGGGCCTGAGATGCCTGGGGACTGGCACTTTACAAGCAGCCCAGGGCAGCGGTGCTTTCAAAGCACCATAAAGCACCGTCACATGCAAACAGTGAATTTGTGTTATGGCAACAACACGTAGACATGTTCAAAAGAAGTGCATTTGAAGAGCCAGAGTTCAAATGACTAACTAAAACATTACAACAGATCGTTTCTCTCCAGGTGGAATCACTGCTATGGTGCAAAGGGTTCCAAAAGTCACTTTGCCTTCAGTTTCCATAACTTAACTTTCAAGACATTCTTTAAGACCCACCTGTATCCTAGGGTGCAAAGAGACAGTGCACATTAATTCAGACAGTGCACATAAGGAAGTACTTCTGCAGACCAGAATCCTTTCAAAAATTTGTGTCACCTTTATGTATGCATGCAACTAGAAAGGTCTTTTTTCCAGTCATGTGTAATATGACTGGGGACTAAATCAAGACCAACCATCTGCAGCAGCAGTTACTGCCATTCATGAAGAATAAAACTAAAATTTTAGTAGTGTGTGAATACACTCAACTATTAAAAGTTCTCGGCTTTCTCCTATAGATTGCAAATATTTACAGATGAGAAATAGACTAAAAAATGTAATAATAATAGAGTGCTGATGAAAATGAATGGACCAAAGGACAACACAGCAGCTGATGAAACAGCAAGGTCTCCACTGTCAGGGCTGCAGCAATGATGGAGCTGAAAGGGGACACTGCTGGACCATCACAGAGAAGCTAAACGGGAATTGCCACATGCAACCAAGCTTTGCTTTTTAGAGCAGATGTCATTATTTCTGCTATGCTCAGTGCTGTTCCTCACACTTCAAAATGTGACTTAACAGTTAGGTATCTGGAGTCAGATATAGTGCCCCATTACAACCTTGGGCAAATCAACCTGTATCTTTCCATCTTTGAATGGACACTTCCATGATCCACTTCAGTCATTCACTTCAGATAATTTACCTGAACCAGACTGATGGCCACGAACCCAGCTATATTCTCCACATAATGTTCTATAAAAGTCCCATCATTCTGCTCTTTCCCTAATTAGAAGGATCACTTCTTATCTTAACTGAGGTTAGGGGATCCTCTAATGTTTTCCTTTCTCTGAGGTTAAAAGACTTGCAGATCACAAACCAAAGTTCTAAGCCCATAAACTAAACAAGTTCTCCTTCACGCAAATACTCTGGAATTGTTTTATAAAATCTGAACTAAAATCACTTCTTTAAACTGAAAAGCTTTGTTGTAGGAAAAATATTTCTTTACATATGATGTTTTCCAGGGGTGATCTTGAGTTTCTTCTAAGTTTTCTGCTCTTTCCTCATCATCTCTACAAGACTTCACTATGTTTGCATTTCCTTTTAACAAAAACAAGATTAGATGTGATTAGAAGCAATTCAAAGTATTCAGGTGAAGTAAAGAACTTTGCTGTTAACTTACTTGGTATTTTCCAATGTCTTCTGCATTTTCTTAGTCATCTTCTCAATGGCACTTTGCCTCTTGCCCTCTGGAAGGAGATCTATTTTGTTCAGAACTACGACCATCTTCTGGCAGGCAATTTGCCCAATTACCAAGCACTCTGCTGACTGCGTCTGCATCCCTTTTGTCACGTCTATTACGAGCATCATCAAATCGATAATCTGGGCACCTGGAGGAGAATTCACAGTCAGAACTGCTTAAAAAGATTAAGCATCATTTCTTTTTCCAAATAGCTTCTGTAAAACAACAACAAAAATATACACACATAGACTCAAGGAATTTAAGCTATGCTATATGGCTATCAGATCATACAAAAGAGGAGCATATGCTTGCTTACACTTTCTACCATATTAACATTAAAGCTGATATCACTGCCAAAGGAAAAAGGAAAAAGGAAAAAGGAAAAGAAGAAAAGTGACCTTGGCAGCAACACATAAATATGTGACATTTATCTGAACTCAGAAAGATAATATAAGCTAGGCTTCTTAGAAATAAGCTTAATATGCTTAAGAAAAAGCAAAGTTCCTACCATTTCTTCCTTTAGAATCCAAAATTTGATATGAGTGAAAACAAGTTCACCTCATAATCAGAACACACATCTTGTGTCATAACCAAAAATAGAACAGATTTCGATCTCTGTTCTTCATAAAAAAGTTCTTAATTTTTGGGCTAGAGTTACTCATCATACTTACAGATTTTTAAATTCCTTTGCTGTACTCATTAAGGTCATAAAACCTTAACTACCTGAGTGAAGCAATATGATTCTCAAGGCTTTAAATAAATCAGTTCTCAAAGAAGCTTACAAGGAACATTGGGCATTTCACTAGTCACGGTCAGACCTCTCCTGTCTCGTTTCTGCTAAGATCTGAGCCCATTCTGGATCACCAGCCAGACGTTAATCTATCACACTGCTAAGAGCCATTTCAAAAGGCAAGTTTTGAGCAACACACCAAAAAAGTAAATTGCAGACTGTAATATAAAAAACTTTATATTTAAAAAAGTAAAGCAAAGATCTTAAGCCAAACTACCAGAAAGTTTCTCATCTAAAAACACATCTCAAAAGCTAGCAAAATACTGCAAAAAGTCATATATGATGCAGAATTAGCAGAACTCCAAATTTAAATACTATTAGTATTTGCCTACAGCTTTTGATCAAAACAACACGAAATTAATGCAACTGTTCCCTGCCCTCTCCAACCCCACTTCTTTCCTTTTTCTGTGCCTTTACAATAGCTGTTGCATGCAAATAGCCACCCTTGTTCGTAATTCCCATGAACTCAGGATAGGAAACCGTTCTGAGGCTGGTGCCTGGGTGAATGTGTGGGTGGAAACTACAACAAGAAAAAAGTTATGGTTACAAACGACCATTTTCAGCCTACTAAAGCTTTCATCTTGTTACAATGAACGCTAGAGCCTGTAAAGAGCTAGCTGAATAATTTTGACATTTGTGAAGTTCCTGCATTTTTTTCCCCCAATCCTTTAAAAAAAATTCTCCAAGACAAACTGTAGACAGACATTATCCCCGCCAGATATATTTTTTTGCATTTACTGTTGAAAAAAGCAGTTTGAATTTAGAACTTGCTTAAATTTTAACTTAAACACCATTGAGGCTGTGCAGAAGACTTTGGTCTTTGGTTATATACTGAACAGAAGTGCAGTGCAAAGAAACTGGGGGCAAGAGGAACGAATGGAAGGTCACTCAAGTGGGGAAAACACTTTGAGCAATCAATATGTGCATTTTTGTGAGTACACATGGTACTTTTTAAGGGTAATACAATGTAATGAGCTTGTGTTTTGTATTAAACTATGTCACATAGCAACTTATTACACAGCTGACACCATTAAAATGAATGGAAATTAATAACTAAAACCAAAGCAGGAAGTTAAATATGATTATTAATACTACAATATAAGTCACATGTCCAGTGAAAGAACAATGTCACAGCATGATTCAGTGTCACAGATTCTATGACTCTGAATACATTTGCCATAAAGCAAATGCTTGCAACTGCTCCATTTGTTATGAATCTATTGAAAATACTAAAAAACAAACAAACAAAAAAAATAGTAATGGGTCCAGTTGTTAGAAGCTCAAAAATGCCTTCCTTGGGGCATTTCATAGCAAAGAGAAGATGAAAAACAGTAAAGGAAAAATCAACAAAAATGCAACACTCCATGGAAAAACTGCAAAAACACTTGAAAAAACATACTAGGGCACTCCAGGAGAAAATGTGATACAGACAAGGAACCAGTGCAGTTCTAGATGTAACTTTAAGATTTAACAAATGAAGAGCAGGAATGAATTACATAAGAACATTATCGGGCATGTAGTCTCATTTACAGGTTTAGGCTTAAAAGGTGATTGCCATACCAAGTGGGGGCATCAAAAATCACGACAAGGCTAAAACAAAGTGCCAATAATAGAGTATGAGAGAATATCTGCCATGGGCCCTTGTGGGGAAAGGGGACAAAATGGAACTGAAAGGTTTATGGCCAGAAAAAGGACAGGATTTTGTCCTCCACAGATAAGGTTAGTGAGGTGGCAGTGGTGAGGGCCCCTAATGCCCTCAAGATGGGAATTATACCACAAGATAAGAAGCTAAATCTTAGGGGAAAATAAAGAAATAGATGCCCAATGATTGATGAAAAAAGAAATAAATAAGGCAGATAAGAGGTCAACACGGAAAATCTGGATGACAGCCAGATATGGGGAAAGGCAACAAGACTGGCAAGAAAGCACCAGGGAGAAGGGGCAGCAAGAACGGGGCCCGCCAGGCTTGGAGGCAGCAGCATTCCTCTGCACCACAAAACGGACAAGACACCCAGAACCTGAGCGAAAACAGCTTCATACAGGACCATGTCTGGTCCCTGCTTGGCACACTCAATCCAGCATTTAACCATAAGCTTGCAAGGGCAATATTAGGGAAATATATATATATATACATATATATATAGTTTCAGCCTTTTGTGTTAGTTCCAAAATTATCTAGCAATTTTGGTGTGACTGAAAAGGAGAACCAAAGGCATTTTCAATCAGTAGACACAACCTGTTTTTGTCTCCAAGAGCAGTAGAAAAAAGCTTGAGAATTTACAACCACCATTATTTTTGCAAGCATCAGATTGTGGGAAAAGTCTGATATGACATTAGCCTTATCAATACAAGCTGCCTTGGCTCTCAGCACAGTAAAAGCGGCACTAGCAGAGGGAAAAGGGGGTCAAGTCCCAGTGAGCGTCCGTGGAGGTTTTCCTGCCCCACCAGCCCTCAGCATAAGCCTCAGATTGGACTCGCTGCTTCTTTAAGCTACTGTGTCCTCTTCTGTTTGCGGTAATCTTTTTAGCTGACTTTGCACAAACAGAACAACTCCTGTTCACAGACACGGAAAGGAAGCAGAAAATGGAATTTGAAATGTAAAAATAAAATAATTGTTGGCCATGGGCTATAATTTGATTTCATGCCTCGCAAGGAAATGAAAGAAGACTTCCTTAAACATACTTTTCTTTTTCTAAGAAAAAAAAAAAAAAGAATATATGCTTTTTACCATGTTAGGACTTCCTCTAGCGCAGGAGAGAAAATAGGATTGTGGAGAATGTACCGTTCTCAAGTATCACTGCTACTCAGGGGCAAGGCTCTGTTTTAATGTGCACTTCCCATTCTGGGCAAGAGGAAATTCTTCAATTAATAAACCGGGTGGACTGAGGCGAGTTTTTAAGGTTTAATCAATTTCATCTGCACTTTGGATAAAAAGACCGACTATTCTACCATTTTTGCCTCCGCTAGTCCCCTTTTTAAAAGAATAATAAAATCAATGTTTTATTTTAAACTCTTTGAGGTTAGTATCTCCTGTTTCAGGAAATATTGTCTATTGCATGCGGCGAGTATGAAACTTGCCCCTTCCCAGCCCCCCCCTTCTTGTTAGGGAGCTTTATTCACAGAGAACTAAATTATTCCCTGCTTTCCTGCACTGCGACACCTCGGAGTTGCTCCAGACTGCACCGGGTTTTGCTCATGCCTTGGGGTGCCACGGTGATGAAGCAGGAAGACGTTCTGCAGGATATGAAACCTTCCAAAATTTCAACAGAAAAAGGAGGTGTGATGGGGTGAGAGACACGCACAGAACCGGGGCACATGAATTTCACATGAAGAAACCCTCTGTAAAGTAATGCAAATGATGGCTCGAAACTGATACCGTAACTTTCACTAGGAAACACTTTGAAAGGAACAGGAACTCTGAAGAGCTGGAGTGTCCCAGCGCCGCTCCCAGGCACGCCGCTCCACCGGGGGCTCGGCAGCTGGAAGCACAAATAGGAAACTGCACAGCTTCAAACGCCCTGCAGTCGGGGATGTCTGCGATAGCAAAGGTCAGACTGGCAAGCCACAAGACTTCTCTGCAAATGCATGTTAAAACTGACAATTATATGCATTATATTTGATCTCTGAACAATAAAGAAATTGCTAGTTGCACAAATTCCCGTTAAATGAAAACCAGGCACTAAAGTCTCCCCTGAGCTGATAGCTACAAAGAGACGGCAGGATATCCAGAAAGACAAGCTTCTAGGAAGCCCACGTCTGATATGCCAAATAACCTGGCATTTACAGGGAATTTTTGTTTGCCTGTTTTTAATTCCGAGTTTGACACAACTGCAACTAGTAACTCAGGGCAAGAAATACCTGCTAATACGGAATGAACGAGATCCTTCTGCAAAAGACCTCAACTAGAAATGCACTTCATGTTCTTCAGGGTTCTGCAGGTAGGGCAGCGCACGGTGCTGTCCCCGGGAGGAGGAAGGCAACGGGAGCTTCTGCCCTTCTCCCTGTCAGGATATCCAAGGATATTTCAAGGCTATTTCAAAATACTTCTAGGGTTGGAGAAAACCAAAAAACTGTCACAAATGGAAGCGCTCTAACTGCATCGTCCCTGGGAAATGAAGAGATGCTGCCCCACAGAATGAAGGGTCCTACTGCATTCGGCCTGTGGGAAAGGAAGAAGGAGCCACCCCAGGAAAAGGCCTCGTGCCTTTTTCACACCTAGCAGTCTGTTTTCTGTAATACTGCCTCTTAATAGATGGAAATTTCAGATCTGGCAGCGAGACAGACTGGGCAGCACCCCAGAGAAGACCCAAGTTTAGTTTAGGGCCAAGCGCACTAACTGCAGAGGGGTTAAAATAAATAAATAAACGGCTGCCACAAAAAAGAAGTCAGCCTTTGCTGAATTACTCAACATCGTGGTATTTCAGATACGTTCTTTTTTTTCTTGGCTTTAAGTCAGAATTGCAGAAGTCATGAATTAGTTAGCAAACATTAACTTTTTAGTGTCATTCACATATACGTGAGTATCTGCAAAAGCAGGTATCAATAAAGCTGGAAAGTCAAATATTTAGAATACTGCACAAAACTTGCATAACAGTTACTAACATTTAGACTGAATGTCATTATATATGGCTCATCACCCCTGGCAGCAATCCATGGCATATCCGAGGAAAAAGTTCCTTTTTTCCTACACTTGAAAGCAAAACAAAGCACATGAGAGCAGGAAAAAATGCGGGTTTGGTTTTGTCTTTTTGTTTTTTTAATCATTGAGTAACTTGCCACATTTGCCTGGTTCAGTTTGGCTTCCAGACACCAACACATCTCAACAAGAAAAGGTCAGGTCAAATTTCTGGGTTCCCAAACACACGAAAATAACCCCTATAATTGCACAGTCTCAAACGGGCAGCTTTGCACTTTCCTGTTCTTCGAGTGCAGACTTGCCGAGCTTATAAAATAAGGTTTCCAAAACAAGGTGACTGAAATAACAAGCTACTGCTCTTGACAGAGCTCCCAAGGTTGTTTCAGAGGGAGAAGAGCGCAGCACAGAAACACCAAAGAGATCCCACGTGAACACATTTCCCTTCAAACTGCTTCAGGTAATGAACTATGATCTTAGCTTTTGTAATATACTTTTCAAGATCAGCACACATAGTAGAGGCTTTCCTAGCCAAAATGTTGCTATTTTTAAATGTATTTCTAGACACTGTTATGTATAGGTGCAGTACTGGATTTGAAAGGAAGAAACAAAACAACAGCAACAAAACTGATATCTACATCATACCTGTGCTTTCTGTACATAAAGCACTCTACTAGTATTTCAGTTTCTCCATCTTTTTTCTTTTTCTTTTTTTTTAAATGACCCTGCACTGAAGTTATATTATCATGCACGGGATTCTATCACAGAGTCCATGTTTTAAAGCAAAAAGAAATATTGCATCTCAGAGATTGTCACACAAGCAATAAACAACTAAGTTCTTGATTATCTCAGGATAAAGAGAATTTACTACGTGTGAAGAGCAGTCGCTTTTTCCAAGAGGCTTGAAGAAGCCTTACTGCAGAGCATCTATTGCCTCCCTCTGGGTGCTTCTGAGAATTGCTCCTTTAGGAACAACCTGCAGGCGCTTTTGTGCCGCAGGCCTGCACCCAGCGCCAGTGGAGACAGAGCCCTGAATGTGCCCTAAGAAACCAGCTCGATTTGTAGACTGGGAAACCGGGAACACAAGTAGCGGGCGGCAAGCGGCAGCTCCGGCAGCCTCCTGCAAGAGTCCCCAAATCCAGGGTTTCCTTGAACTGTTCTCTCCTTAAATCCGTCAGGGCTTTAGGGCAACTGCTCTTTACAGATCAGGAAGCACAGAAGTCCCAGCAAAACCTGCAAACCCAACATCTCGCTCGGAGATGGTCGCTGCCGGATTCTCTTCTCTCCAGCTCCCTGTGGATTCAGGGACACGAACGTCGCAGTCCAGGGCCAGGGACCTTTCAGGCCACCTGCAGCTCCAGAGGGCTCAGGCAAACCCATGCAAAACTAACGTCAAACCTCTCACCGAACGAGAGCTCTCTTAAAGAATGCTGCAAAGCCACTCATCAAAAAGTGAATCACTAATTCATCAGGCCACAATTTCTAACATCCAAAATGCTGTTTTCCACTTACAATTGTAAATTAATCAATTTGATTCTACTCCTAAAGCCTGCAAAGTCCTACACTTCCTTCTCTGCCCTTGGAGCAAAGAGCCCCACAGGTCTTAGCCCCTACATCAGGTGTGAACTGTTTTGCACTAAAATCCAGTACTGGATGCTTTCTACAACACTGCATTAAACACATTGGGGGGGAAAAAAGACCCAAAATTAAGATTTAATATGAAATCGGGGGGGGTGAAAGAGAAAAAAAGACTGCTAGAGGCAGAGAAAAAAGCACTCTTTAATTTTCACTTCACCCTCCTCACTACTGAAATAACATCAGTCAGGGTTATAAACATCTGTAATTGCCAGGGGAATGTACAATACATTCAGAAACTCCAGGCCCACATATCCTGTAGCTCTGCACTTCACAAACAAAAGGTTGGGGAAAGAAAGAGGGGGTGGGGGCACAGGGAATAAAGGCTTAAAGATTAAAGTCACAGGCAGAGACAGACGGCTCCGTTTTTTAATAACTGAAAACACGAGTTGTGCCTGAATGTGCTCATTGTTTTATGGCGGGGGGAGAGTCTACGCACGCTGGACTGGCTGGCGACAGAGCTGCCTTTGCATCAAAAATAAGATTTACAAAAAGAAAGAACCGAAAAAAAAAAAAAAAAAAAAAAAAGACACCAAGCCCTTGCCCTAGTTTCCCCTCTTGTAATGTTTAATGATGCATTCAGGTAGAAATCAACAAATTAGCCCCGTTCCCACTATTAAGCGGGGCCTGGCAGAAGTACCTGGTGGCGGGAGCCGGCGGAGGGGCTCTGAAGGGTTTATGCGCCGAGGGAGCACAGGCGGCCGCAGTAACAGTCACACATAACAAATGGGCCCGTCTAGTAAACACAAGCATCTTATAAATCAATTGCTGATAGTTTATTTGCACAATAAAAGACACTGCAAGGCCAAATTATATGATTGAAGCCGATTTTTATATGGATTCAAGAAGTTCAGCTGACCCAATGAAAGCTCTTAAATCCTACATCGAAATGAGTGCCTGCTCTTCTAGGGAACAAGAAGTTCATGAATTCCATTCACCTCACTCAAAACAAACAAACAATAGAAAAAGAAGAACGCATTTGCTTTAAGCATTGCCCTAGAATATTAAAAAGTTTGGAAATGTTTGTGCTAAGTTTCATAAAAATTCATTACCTCAAAATTTAGAATAGCTCCTGACGGCTACTCATAAACCATGATTAGTCCAAGTTTAAATTCTTTTAAACGTCCGTAACATGCACTCTATATAAAGGACAGCTTTCAATAGCTAATTAGATAGGGAAATGTTTCAGGGAAATATTTCTGATGCTTTATTTCAGGGATTGCAACTTGGTGAATTAGCTCAAACTCACCCTGGGAACCCACTGAAGCTGAAGGCAGTGGGCCCACTTTTGCTGCAGGCAAGCAAGCGGCAACACTATCATCCAGCGCAGAATAAAAATGAAAATTTAAAAAAAATCATTATTTCAGTTTTATTAGTCTAATAAGTAATTATAACAGAGTTTTTGGTTTACTATTTTTGTTTGTTTTTTAACCTGTCATCACTGCTTTAAAATACGGACAGAGAGCAGGTAATTGAATATGACAAACTTTCAGATTCAAAACCGAGGCTCCAAGTCACGACTTCCGTGGGATGCAGGGAATGAGGAGCAGGGCACAGGAGCCACGAGGAGGGAATGTTCCGCGTGCAGCGGGAGCCTCGCACCTGGAGAGCATCATCGGATCTGATGCAGGACCACTGCATCGTCAGCCACGGGATGCCTTGTTGAGATTAGAAGCAGTGTGTAGAGTTTACTGTCTGTTAAGCGAAGGGGAGAAAAAGAAAAGCAGGAGCTCAAGTCATAAAAGGAGGGGAAAGGAAAAGCCGAAATATGAGCTCATAAGCCTGCTATGGAGGATAAAGGCAGGCTTTGTTTTACTTCGGTCAAACCAAATATGAACAAGGGACTCATCACTGTTTTGAACCCCTTGAACTCCAAAATTTGTTTCATATATAATCCTGCCAACTTGCCCCCTCTCCCAATACAACTACCCCTTTTTCTCCAAAGGGCTTCTGCTCTTTTGCTTCTGCTCCAAGTATTTATGTGCAAATGAAGTCAAATTCATATGTGTCAAATTCAAAATATGTGCAAATGAATAACCAAAACTCTCATTCCTGCTTTTTTTAGAAGTTCTGACGCTTTGGTAGTGCACATTAAAGCACTCTTGAACAAGAAAAGGAAAAGTCTTTGTTATATAACGAATTATCTTGGCACAAAATCACTTGGAGGATGCGCTGGTTACCTGTGCACATGAAGTAGAGTTAGGCAACAGGTCTTAATCTGAACATGCCTCTTTGGAGAAAAAAATATGGTAGAATTTCCAATGCAGAAGGGAGCACAGTAATACCACGTAAGGCTTAAGTAACACAATCCTTGGGAACCAAGAAGAATATTACTAGGAAAAGCCTGTCCTCCGACTGAAACGCTACCCACCACTGCTGTCTCTAAAAGACCTCCAGGGCAACAGCAAAAGGCAGCGAGGGAAAGCTCGGAGTCTGAACTCTTGTTTCTTGCTCTTAGGAAAACGCAAAGAGGGTGGTAATTTACCGTGTACAACCAAATTGTACATGAAAGTTTAAAAACAGCCAATTAAACCCAACATCGTGGCAGGGTACGGAGGGGCCGAGTGGAACGCGTTAGACACGCATTCCCCGCGAGGGCCGCGGAGCCCGGCGGGGAGGCCGCTCCCGCACAAAGGGTCAGGGAATCGCTGCCCAAGGGAAGCGCGGCTGGAGCGGGAGCCAGCGGAGCCGGCCCGGGAGGCGGCCGCTCCGGGACGTGACCAGCGCTCCGGCGGCCGCCCCGACACAACGCTGTGGAGAGGAGCGAGTCCGAGATACCCCAATCTTGGGAGGACAAGCCCCACCGACAGGAAGAATCAAATGGAGGGTGATATCAAGGCATGAAGAGGAGACCCACCACAGTGCCAGTGAATAAAATGTGCTTGTTTCAGTCCCCAACATATCATTAATTCCCACACATCTAGCACAGCTTGAGCCATTCGCTCTAGAAGACTGATATCTAGTAGGAATATCTATCACCAATATCTAGTAGGAAATCAGAATAGAAAGGGGAAAAAAAAAAGATTACTTCGAGTTAATAAAATTACATTCCAAACTCTTCCATGCTTTGGAGCATGGTTAACCCAAACTTTAAAGGAAATCTGACGCAGAAGACCAAGGGGCGGATAATCCTGCTGCAGCTTGCTAGCAAATGGACAGCTTTTTAAAATTAGTTAAATATGAAAATTAAAAGTATATTACTCATAGCTGTGTCCTATGCTTCCATATACAACTGTATTCACATAAAACTGGAAATCTTGTTCAATGCCGTGATACCCAGGTTTGCAACGTCTGATGCTAAGAGCTCTGCAAGCTTTAGGATCTCCAAGAGAACACAACCCGTATCCCTCACGCGAGCAGCGGTGGCAGATCAAGAACAAAAACAAACACACATGGTGCCTGCATGCGCGCTCTGCAGCCTCCCGTTTGGTGCCAAGCTCTGCTTCACGAGCTTGGCATACAGCTGCGTTATTATACAGCTACAGCAGAATGGCATAGGGAAAGAAAAGCTTCTAAAAAAAGCCCCAAAACAATTTAAAGAAGGATGCCAGCCCTGGGAGAAGAGTATTTTCTCTTGCGATCTCTGCACTGTGCAAAAATAAACCGAGCCAAGAGGACAGAAGTGTTTCGGCGAGCCCAAATTTTCATTTTCAGTCCGTGACCCTGCTGCAACCCTATATATTAGGTGCTCTGTTCACCTACAAGCACAGATTTCCAGCTAGGAAATTAGCATTTGAAGAGTTAATGCTGCCAAGTTACTGCTGTTTTAAGAATTAATTCTAAACCATGACAAAAAAATTTATAACAACTGCAAAGCGATCACTTGAACCTAAACTCCAAGTAGTGACATATCAGTTTATTCCCAGGCCAATTTAACAAGGTTTTCAACATTCAAAATGCTAAAACTCTATTTGTTTAAAAAGGATAGATTTGATTCACCACCCAAGGTCTGTAAGAGAGATTAATTTCAGACTCAATTCTCTGGCCTTCCGTCCACGCAAGACATCAGGCCCTACTTAACAATTTAGAATCAAATCATGAAAATAACAAGCATTCTTTATAGCCTGTCATTCCGCTAGGCTAAATCACATCGTGCCAGAGAATCTTCTCCAAAGAAGCCATTATCAAGCATATGGTCCTATTTCATACTTTCTGCCAGGGCAACAGAAGAGCTTTTGACAGTGTATTTATTTTTATTTAAATTTTTGCTGACTACTACTGCCTCACAAGATATACACCTCATTTCAGAGCGGTCCCAAGGGGTCAACAGTCATGTAAATCTCACATCCCGCTACTTCAGGACAAAACAAACTATATTACGCTGGCTACGCTATCTAAATTGCCTATGCTACAGAGCAATCCAGACATCGCGGGTCCTATGGTATTTGTGCTTCACAATAACACAGCATTCGTATAATTAATAAAAGCTCTACTGTAGTAAAAAAAAAAAAAAAAAGAAAGAAAGAAAAAAAAAAGGTGATGCTCATGGTAACGGAGGAAATCGATGCAGAATTTAATTACTAAATAAAACTAAATACAATACTTGCCAAGACTGAAATTTATACTGTATTAAAGAGGGGCTGAAATTTAATGATGTATAACCACACAGAGATAAAGGACAGTCAAGTGCTTAAATTTTAAACAGTACTAATAGGAGGGAAAGGAGAATTGCCTTCTGTAACTGAAAAAGTTAAAGTACCATTAACTTTTATCTGAAAATGAGGGTTTTAGAGGTTTAGTTCAGCAGCAAAATAAACATCATAAAAAGGTACTTAAGATTTTTTTTAAATACCTTGAATGATTTATTGTATTTTCAAAAAAATAATAAAAAAAAAGGTTACTTGCATGAATAGAGTTCTGCAACTAGTTATAGAGCCTAAGTTTAGATCATGTGCTTTCTAAACAATTAAAACATTTTGATCTTAGAGGTGGACAGTTTAATTTGTTGCTTCAGGTTTTATACATCCAGAAATGCATTGACTGTGTGAGATGATCCATTATGAAAACCATTAAAATAAAGGGATCTTTTCTCTCTAAACAGAACTCATAGTTGAACATGATGATTTTCCATTAGGTGTTTTGAAGAATCTCAAAAGACAGTTCAGCACATGAGAATTTCACAGAGCAGTTCAAACAAAGAGAACATGATTATCTGATTATCAGAAATGTTCAGAACACTTCAGAGCAGGTTCCACCACCGCTTCCCTAGCATGAACAAACACTGAGTTGGAGGGGTTGGTTTAGGGCAAGTTACCAAGTAGTAGTGGCAAATTGTGCAAGTGAAGCCCCTTAGGAGCAGTTACATCTGGTGGTTACCAAAAACCTCAAATGAAAACGAGCCCTTCAGCCAGGCCAGCTCTGTGGTTCTGACCGAGAAGAAACGTACTGCAGGGCTCCCGACCTTCCATCCTCCACACTCAGCCCCATAGTGCTCAATCTGATAACAAGGAGCACTTCTCTCCCAAATTTGAATGTGGAAGCTCAAGTGAAGGCTGACAACATCCCCAGAACGGGTAAGAAAGCCCTCAGAAAACAAAGTCCACTTGGAAGATGCAGTTCTCTGCTCACGTGGTTCACTCTCAGGAATGCTGGCACTGCTCAGGTTATTCAAAGGAAAAACATGTAAACAGCATGGGAATCCAAGAGGAACAAAATAATAGTGACTACAAAGCAGTAAAGCTTCCATTCCAAATCATTCTGCACCTGTAAATTTACACTTGCCTTGGGGACACGGCCAACATAATCAAAATATCTCAAAACACTACTTGTTAGAGCAAAAATTGAAAAAGCACCAACTGTGGATCCTCAGGCATCACAATCTAGCTTGGACTAGATATCAAGTGCAGCACCCAGAAATTCAGTGAAAGTCCCTGCACACTCTAATTAACCCTCATGACATAATCCAAGTGACCAAGAAGAAATCTCTAAGCAAGAGTTGGTTCCAGGCCCTTCGGACACTGAGAGAATGGGACCCCAGCACCTGCTCGACGCCCTTCCACAACCGCACTGGGCTGGACTCTTGGGCGCTTTAAATCACTTCCCATACTGGAATGTCAGCGTGGAGCAGCACTGCCAGAACACGACACCAAACCCCCCCAAAGTCAACCACAGGTCCAGGTAATCGTGACCTCCCGTTTCACAACACAAACGCATAATTTCCGCACCACTCTTTGATGAAGGGACCACAGACTTGAGAAGAGGAAACAATTACAGTCATTAGAATTTCACCCAAGCATGAGATCTAATCTCAGGCCATGGTCTTGCCAATGGCTGTGGGGGTCTCAATGGACACAAAATTGCTCTGTGGGAGAAAAAAATGCCTCGATGATGACATTAGTCAGCAAGAAAGACTGAGCTTTGTCTTCTATCCAACAGCACAGTCAAATACAAGGAATCCATTTTCCCTCCCCCTCTTCTTGATCCCAAAAAAGGAGAAATACAATAATTTTGTTTCTTTCTCTGAAATGCAGCTTTCACATGCTTCAGAAAGTTTCTTCTCCAAAGCAATAATGCTGGAAGGAAAGTGTTTAATTTAACAAAAGTAGATTTGAGCATGAATAAGTGTCTGGGACAAAGGACGTTTTCCTTTGCCTACCCTGGTTAATATAATTGGATAGCTCTATCAACAGTTCTCAAACATTTCTACAGTTTTCCTTATCCAGCAAGTTCTCAAAGGACATTTCAAATTTTACATATGCAGGAATCATCTCAATTAAAATAGGCCACCTGCTCTACAAACATTTAATGGAAATAAAAAGGCAGGTGCAACTTCGCACAACAAATCTAGGCAGAGCTCTGCATTTAAAAATAGTGTCTGATATCTGAGAGCACCAACTATTACACGTCAGTCATACACTGGGCCCCAAGTAAGACATAAAGGAAAGCTTTGGCGGAGAAGACAAGAAAGTGCTGCAGGGGGTTGGATTAAATCGACATTTCTTGGTAGTGCAAGAAAAAAAATCAAATCGGCATCGGAGAAAACCGCCCTCACTCCTGATTCTTCTGCAGAAGTACAAACTGAGGAAAAAAAAATTTTTTTTAAACCAACTAAACAGTAAATCCAACTGACCCATCGCTTCATGGCACCTTCTCATGGAGCACAGGAGTGAGGGACACTGATTCTTGCCTGTTTCAACCTCTGCTAAAATCCCCAAATCCAAACTTTGATTCTCTTTCTCCTTCCAGTCTCCATGCCATCCTTTACCCCCTCTAACCTGCCACTGAATGTAATTCAGTTTTGCTTAAACTCTTTATTCTATTTCCTTTCCTTCCACTATTCACATTCTGCTGTCATACTCAACATACATATTTGTCTGGTAGCAACCACCGCTGCTGCTGGTAATGCTGATAATTACAATCTAATGTAGAATTAATCAGCTTAGGTTTGAAAAAGAGATCGTAATTCAAATTGGGAGCCAACACTAACCATTTCATGTTCACTTCAAGAGATTAGATAGGCTGTGCAAGAACATTTCAGTGGAATAACTGATAAGGAGATGGGAAATAAGAATTATTGGTATTTACTTAGCTTGCAATGCTTATGGAAGCAAACAGTTTAAAGGAAGCACTTCAGAATGGCTATTTAATCTGAATTTTACAGATAGCATTGAGAATATTTTCTCACAGAACAGCCGGTATCTCTGCAATCAGAGCTATCGTACGAGCTGTTCAGGTCTTTCTTTGCTGGAATTCTCACTCAATTTTGCTGCATTATAAGCTGTGACCCACAGAATAAAATGCATGCATGAATCCAGCTGGAAATTACCACTAAGGAACTTATTACTCCAGCTTGCCAGGCCCACCTTACAGTTCCAGAACAGAGAGCAACTAGTTGCCACAGTCAAACGTGTGGGTTTTAACAACGGAAACACGGAGGGCTGCTTTGCTTTCTTAGCTGGAACCCTTGTCATGCATCTTTTTTGGAATTCTACCCTTGATTTTTCCATCTGCCGTTTTGATTTTTTTTCTTAAGGTTTAAAAAAAAAAGGGGGGGGGGTTGTAGCAGTCCTCCAAGAACACATAACTTCTTCTATAACAAACAAACAAAACAGACCTATTCAGGAAACAGTCTGTAGCCACACTGGAATAAACTGGTCGTTCCTGTAAAAGTGGCATCCCATCCCAAGCAAGGCGCCATCCAGCTTCTATCTGGTATCTACTAATTGAAGGCAGCCTCTAAATCCAGCTGCAGAACACAGTTGAATCTTATTAAAAGTCTGTTGATTAGTATATGGGTGTGAATTGCTAAACTGAACAATTTAGCAAGCAAACACATCCATCAGAAGTAAAAATACTAGTATGAAAAAAGCGTGCTTTGAATTTATTTTGACCAGGATAATTTTAATTAAAAACATGCTCCATCTCCTGAAGTTGTACTAGATTTTTATGAAGGTATAAGACTTCGCTGCATTAGCCTATATTTAAAAATATCTAAAAACGGATTGCTAAAACTTGACCACTCTCCCAAACAGCTTGCAAAATAATTTCAAGCAAGAACCATCATGAAGTAAAAACTGAAATGAAAGGCCATGGAGCTACTTAATGAATGCAAGTACAGAGTAGGATGGAACAAAGAAATTCTGTTTTTAAGTCAATAGGAAGAACGATCAAACAACAGACTTACTCAGCACCACTACAGCCTATGGTTATTATGTTTTCCTGAGAAGCTGTCAAGTTTGTGTCAAATAATGAAATGTGGATTAGCACAATCTTGCTGTATATAAGCAAGTATGCACAAAACCACGCAAAAGCACCAGAGATACTTTGTTTTTCGGTATGTGTATTAGCTAGAGACAATTATCATTCAAAGAAGGAAGCTGTTCAATAAAGCCACCTTGGTTTACAATCTATTTTAGATGGAGAACTAACCTATAAATCACAGTATGTTTCTTAATTCATCTTTCTGACTTCTGGTTATTCAGTTATACCTATTATTCACTATAACTTGGAGATCAGGAGATCACGACTTTCTTGCTCCTTTACATTTCTTTCATTTCTCTAAACGCTCTAGTCTCCAGACTCTTCTAGATTTGCCATCCAATATTGCTTAAAGATCAATGCTTAGCTTAGAAACGTGTTGAGTCTGTCATTCTAATGAAGAAATCAGCTTCACGTCAGAAAAAAACAGAAGAGGATACAAACCAGATCATAAGAGCAGAGTAGGCTAGTCTCACTATTATACCACTATCAAAAGTGTTAATACCTGCAGAAAGAAAAAGTAATTCCTAAAGAGGAAAATCAGTTTTCCTCCATGAAAGTTAGGATACTGAGAGATAAAAAAGTGTATGAAAAAGGGCTATTTTAAAGCATCCCACACCTATAAAATACACCTGAAAAGAAGCTTCATTTTATACCACTCTTACTCAAGAAGCCTTATACAGCACAGGACTGGCTCAGGAAGGACTTGGAACAACTACTTTGGGATTATGTAGTTGTTAAATGAGGGGAGGAAGGGGAAATAACTAAGTGCACACAGAATGTCATCCTTCCCACTTCTCCAGTTGCTTTAACAGGTCAAACTAGATTATCTCCATAAATGTAAGATGAAAAAGACTTGACCCTGTCTATGGGGATGAAGAATCTTCCCCCTTACACACGACTTGGGTGAAAACTAGCTGTTTGGTCTCATCTGCATTACTTGCCTCTGCCATGCAGCGCACATACAGACTGTACTTTTTCATTGCTTAAAATATAAAGCACTGAAGACAAAATAAAACTTCTTGAAAGCACAAAGTTAGTTTTCTTTAGGAAGGGGAAAGACAAATCCCATTCAGCTCTAAACCTGCTACTGAGCTTGGTTCCATTTCAGTCAGGTCACTGCATCCAGGCTGACCTGCTACCCTGCAGGCTTCTCATTACGATCCGACACCGTAAGCAAATACTGCCCTCTTGTGCGCCGCGTATCCCGGAGACAAAGTTTGGAAGGAGTTTTTAAGCAGGAATATTTCTTCTCCTCATCTGCCTCTTCTTTATATATAGCCCTTTTGCCAAAAAAAGAAAAAAAAAATAGGAAAAAAAAAGGGAAAAAAAAGGGGAAAAAAAAGCTTTAATTTAAAGTATCAATAAAAACACTCCTTTCAGTTGCCAGAGAAGTACTGGGCATCGGCAAAATTCCTTAAAATGACTGAAGACACAGTTTCATTTTCAAGAAAAAAGTGATTTACAGAAATAAGCTTTATTTATTTGCATTTTTAATACAGGGCAATGTCAGCAGTTTACAGGAGCAATGAACAAAAAATTTATAGGGTTTAAGCCAGCATACCTACTAATGCTAGCTGGGAATCCTGAACTCCTAATCCAACAGTATCTCCATAATATCAGGTGCCAAATAACAGCTCAAGGATATAGAGTACCTGACATGGGAGTTGTAGTTTAATACATTTTCATCCGAATTAGGTTCATTATTAAGCTGTCCTCCCTCCAAGCTGGCCGCTAGAGCCCTCAGAGCTCTCCAGTCACTTCTCCATGACCAGAATGGCATCTGCTTGAAGAACCAGCGTCCCTCAAACAGGCTCACCCAGCAGCACGAGGTCCCACACGTTTCAGCTACGTGTTTATGCAGCAGTGGCTGCTCTATGAAACAGTCACTGACCAACTGAGCGCAGCTGACCACGGCTGTTAAGCTCAAAGGGAACCAGCCCTTTGGAAAAGGGGCATTTGGAAATATTTCTGCAAAACAGATACTCCCCTTCAACAGCTGGACACGCACACAGCACCACACAACAGGTCCACTCGTGCACAGCTGCGTTAGTGGTGAGTCACCAATAAAGGATTAAAAGGAGGTGCAGAGATGAACTTGCACCCCCTCTACATATTCTAATTAATTCGATGTGACTGTAGTTTGTTTTACTACATGCATTAAAAGAAACATTCTCTGCTCCTTCAAGTAGGAAGATACCTGCTGAAACCACTATCACCTATTTGTTTCCCTACTCCCCTTCTAAAGCCCACCCATTACCAGGCACCTGCTCCAGAACTTTTATCCTGAGAAGCACAACTCATTCCCAAGGTGAATGGATGTCCTCTTTCCTCTACCAGACAGAGTTCAGTGAAATTCTTCCAGTCTTGGCCTCCCACTGACAAGAGGCTATGAACAGCATCCAAACTCCCAGAGACTCTCTCCTGTCCTGTGAAGTGGCAGGAGTCAACAGCAGGATTAAAATAAAATAAAATAAAATAAAATAAAATAAAATAAAATAAAATAAAATAAAATAAAATAAAATAAAATAAAATAAAATAAAATAAAATAAAATAAAATATCTTTTATGAAGGAAGGCCTAGCAAAATTAATTGTCCTGAGATGGGATGGAGGGAGGCAATCACATCTTCACAAAGTTGTCATTAAGCAAAGTTCATACTGAGGCAAGTATATTTTTTTAAGAGTAGTGCAAAACTAACCCTGAGTTAACAAATCCTCTTAGCAGCTTACAAGAAACTCAGGAGAACTAGGTACTTTTAAGTTAATCTTACAAATAATCTGTATCTGAGTGAATTTGAATGCTGGTAGCAAGCCCACGCTCCCCTTGATCTCCCAAGATTGTTTTCATTGTACTCATTTGCATCAGCAAGCCATGCTTTTGCTATGCTTATTTCCCCCTCCCCAAGCTCTTGTGCAAGTTCAAAAGTCCTGGCCCCTTCAATGTATCAGGTATGAATTAATGCCCTTCCTTAACAGAACACAGCGGCAAAGTGGAAACAGACACTTGCAAGGCAGTTCTCTTTGAAAGCAACTGCGGGGACAAACAGTGACAATGAAGCTCTAGTCATAAAGTAAAAAGGTCAAAGGTTCAGCCAGGCAGAAGGATTACAAAACTACAAGTTTGTCAGAATTCCCCCCACAGGTTTAGACAACCAGGGTCAGACAGTTGCTTTCCAATTAAAACCTTATAAGGCCGCTCTGTGCTTTGAACTTCAGAAGACAAAAAAAAAAAATATTTTTTCTTTCTTTCCTCCGAGAAGTTCTTTGAGAGCCCATCTTGAACTGAACCAGATAAAGGGCATCTGCAAAGAGCTCAGCTAGAGCGCGCACGGCAGCGGCCTCCCCGCGCGTGGGGCGGGCGCCGTGTCCGGCGGCATTCGCGCACTGACCCTTGCCGGGCCATGAAATTAAGCAGCAGCCAGGGGAAAATCTGCTCCCGCTTAAACTACTTTGCTACGCAAAGTGGTCTTAAAACGCAACCCGGGGATTGAATTTCTGCGGGAGGATTAACTCACGTAACCTCTCTGCAGGCATCCCCTGCTGCTGAACTCGTTGGAGAAGCCATTCAGGACCCTACCGGACGCACGGGGCTGTGACAAAGGTGAGGAAAACTAGAAAAAGAAAAAAGGCAAGTCTTGTTCTACTATGCCAAAAGTAAATAGCAGCAGCTACGCTGAACTTCATAGACCCGGGACTGCCCAAAACCCAGGAGTTTAGGAAAATCCAGAGCTCTGAGACAGAGGCTACCTCAGCTTGGTGGGGAGTTTTGACAGAATTCCCCTCCAAGCCAGCACAGCAAAAACAAACAGCTACAGTGCATCCTGTAAGCAACTTGTACACACAGAAAGAAACGTAAAGCAGATGTAGGGGTCTTACCGTGCGACAAGGTAAAGAATCCAGCATCAAAATTCAGTTATTCAAGGTTTTGTTTTCTCCATTTAGCAAGTAGGCTACAAGCTGCTATTAATACAGTGTTTTTACATGACAACCAACTTGCTACAGCCTGGGAACACTCTTGAAATTTATATATATATATATTTTATATATACACACACACACACTATATTTATATATAATTATATATTATATAATTCAAATTCTGGACTTGCTGTTCACAAGAATGATACAAACGAGTAAAATACATAGCACTGACAAAGCCATAGAGCAGCTCTCCCTAACTTAACACCTTCATGCAGTATCAGGCACCAAAGAAAAAAAAGAAAAAAAAAAAAAAGAAAAAAAATCTGTGACTGGAAAATAAACAAGTTACAGTTTAAATTCAAGCAAGAACCATAATGTAAGTCAACTGCTTGTCACTTACTCCATTCCAACCTTGACTATCACCTTCCAGATGGAAGTTTCAGAAAGCATCTTGGGTGGAACTGTCTGCAACATTTCCAATTCCTAGCATGCAAGTGAAAAAAAAAAAAAAGTCTCTTGATTTAACACATGATATATTTTGTTTTCAAGGACAAGCTTTATAAGAAAAATGTAGCCACACAGAATGAAATATGACTTCCATTTTCCATTCCATTTGGTTACTGCTCAAATACTCCGCATTCATTTAGACCTAAGGTGTTGTCTCCACAGAAGCTTGTAAACGGCTGTGAAAAGCATTTACCAAGGTCAAGCACTATATTGTGCAATACAACAAAAATGCAAGAATACTAGATTCAACCATGAAAAAAAATCCCTTTAAGAATTACCTAAGCACAGAAATATGTTAAAGAATGGTAAATAGTTTCAGCTAATCTGAAAACAGTTGCACCAGCCTTGTTACAGGAAAGGAATTAACCCCTACAACAGTTGGGAGGCACCGGTTAGAGAAGGTGGTTCTGCTACTAGAGGACAATTTGGGAGACCACCAAGAAAAGGCCTATCGGAAGAGAAGGCTCAGGAAGAGAACAGAGAACTGGCTTCCCATGCAGAGCTGGCGAGGAGCTCCTGGTGGGGAAGCCACAGGCCAGTTGTCTGGTGGGAGACTCGAGACTGCAGCTGGTGCTTCCCAGCCACAGCAGACAGCAATCCTGAAAGGAGAGGACACTCCAGGGAGAGCCAACCAGCTCAGACAACCTTCAAGGGAGGGAAACACAGCGTTAAAGAAGGGCACGCAATGGCATGTTTCCATACCTCTAACTTGCACTGGAAGAGCTGCACGTGGATGAGGGCAGTACAAAAGAGAGTTCCACTCTCAGCTCTGCTTCGATTCCTTCCCGTGCTGCTCCCTTCCCTGCAGCCCTCCCGTCTCAAGGTTTTCCGTAGGTTAATGAGCATCTGTGGATGTCTCGGGGCTCAATTTCAGAGGAACGGAGGTGCAGGGTAAATATGCAAAGATACAGTACTTCACACTCAGATTTTACCTAAAAGCCTTAGTTACAGGAACATCTGTAATGACGGCAAAATCAGATTCCACAAAAAAAAAAAAGTGTGTGTGTGTATACATATAAATAAAGGATTAGTCTCCTGGTTAAAAAAAAAAAAATTGAAATGCTAAATATACTCAGGAAACTAGGAGTAGGAAGATAAAAACAATCAGAATTTTTCAAGTATCATAATCTAGAAGGACTTGCTTTCCATTTCTGAAAAGCTGGAAGAGTTGACAGTACTGAAGCACAGACCCTTGAACACGGCAGGCTGTATCCTGTTCTGTAGCACATGCTGCTCTCTGGCTTGACTGCCACAGAACCATATTAACATCCTAACAGCTCCGAACAGCCCAGAAGCACAGATCAGATGTGAACATCAAGATCTCACTTTTTAAACCTGGTAGTAAAAAAATAGACTCCCCTATTGAGATTGAAGCATACGCTATCAAGCAGACAGCTGACATTTCTTTGTATCATGAAACAGAACTATAATGAAAAAGCAGCACGATGTTAATATTTAAAGAAGAACTGCTGTTAAATGAGGTTAATCAAGCATTTTTACTAAAATATACAACTTGGTGTAATTGAGATTAAATGAGTCCAACATGCTCACATGTGATTTGCTACCTGTAGGGGATCATTCCTTTTGGGAACAAATTCCTCCTGCCATCAAGGCCACTTAGCACAACTTTGTCTTCTCTCAGGCCTCTCAATAATAAATTTTGCCTATTACTCATTCAGTGTGGACAGCTGGGACCAATTGCTCTAAACTTTTTCTAAAAGTATCAGAGTGTAAGCAAATAAGTCTGTATATTGAACAAGCTTCCAAATTACCTCTAAATGTTCACCAAAAAAAAAAAAAAAAGTTTTTTCCAAGTTTTCCCAAGTCTCTTCAAGAGAAAGTTTCCCCAGCTCAGATTAGTTGTCTCTCAGAGAAAAAGAGCATCTAATGACAAGTCACTGTGAGTATATCCCAGGAGAGTTACTGTTCCCAAAACAAACCACTCTTGAGAAGATCATCAGGTGCTTACAACTACTTCAAGAAAGAGAAGTGACTGAAAGGTGTAAGGGAAGACTAAAAGAGATGACATCTCTCCAAAATTGAGCACCCCGCCACTCCTCCTTGCAGCTGTAGAACAACAGAGCACAGATGGACGCTGCAGAGAGCATTCTACTGCAGCAGAAAGCAAGCAGCAAGTGCTCATTATTCTACACAGAATGCAAATAAAAAACAAGTGCAATGTAATTGCTACAGGCGCCTTTTGCCACAACAGGGCTGTTCAAAGGCGGCTGACGATTTGTGCCACGGAATTGCAGAATGGTTGCGGTTGGAAGGGAGCTCTAGAGGTCAGTGAGTCCAACCTCCTTGCTCAAGCATGGACACCCAGAGCATTGGGCACCCGGTCACATCCAGGCGGGTTTTGAAGACCTCCAGAGAAGGGCGGCCTGCTCCAGGGAAATAAACTGGTCTGGATTTGGGGAGAGCCGCTGAGGAGCCCGGCCAAGCACCAGCAGCCCCTTCCCTTTTCCTGCGTGTTCTGAAACCAGAGGGAATGAACCCAACAGGAGCGGCGAGGCCGGGCGGGCGCTCACGAGGCCAGCGCCGCTCGCCCGGGCAGGAGGCAGCACCCCGACACCCACGAACCGGGAGCGGAGCGCGGTGCCGGGGCAGCCCCCGCGGGCCCCCCACCACCCCGGGGCGGCGGGGCGGGCCCCGGCCCTTACCGCCGATGATGGTGCGGATGAGCGAGGCGTGCCCGGGGCAGTCCACGAGCGTGAACTGCAGCTCGCCGGGGCCCGGGCCCAGCTGCGGCGGCAGCGCCGTGCGCAGGCACGAGAAGCCCAGGTCGAGCGTGATGCCCCGCGCGCGGCTCTGCGGCGCGCGGTCGAAGGCGGCGGTGGAGCCGGTGGTGCTGAGCGCCCGCGCCAGCGCCGTCTTCCCGCTGTCGATGTGGCCCAGGACGCCCACGTTGACGTTGAGGCGGCGCGGCGGCGCGGCGGCCATGGCGGCGCTGCTGCCGCGCGGTGCGCTCCCAACAGCGCCCGTGCCGCAACGCGCGCCCCGCAACGCCGTTCCGCCCGCGCGCCGCGCTTAGAGGCGCCGCGGCACGGAGCGCGGCCGCGGAGGAGCGCGGAAGGCAGCGCGGGGCCGCGGAGGGGCCGGGGCCGCCGAGCGGACAGCCCCGCAAAGCCCAGCGCGGCGCCGGGCCCGTCGGCAGCCCCCGCAGAGCCGCCCGAAATCCGCCCTGCGCAAAGCGGCCATGGCGCCTTCCACAACCGTCCCTCACGGCCGAGGAGACGGCACCGCGAGCGCGTCATGGCCCTCCCGCACATCACGGTCATGCTCGTGGAATCCTTATGGCTGGAAAAGACCTCCAAGTCATCACGTCCAACCGTAAAGTCCAACCATCACATCCAACCGTAAAGTCCAACCGTAAAGTCCAACCATCAAGCCCAACCATCAAGCCCAACCATCAAGCCCAACCATCAAGCCCAACCGACTGATGGTGCCTACACTTTCTTTTTGCGGACTTCCCTTGAGACTGGCAGTGTTATTTTCTTTCTACAGTCAGTAACATACATTGCTGATAGTATTTATTCATTCACATCTCAATAAACAATTGAAAAAAAGAAGTCAAGAACATAAGATGACTCATAAGGTTATTCTCAGTACCACATATTTAATTTGGGGCTTTGACTCCAAAACTTAGGCTTAGTTAAAATGAAAGGTGCCTCACACAACAACTTTTAGTGCTAAAGAATTCGGAGGGCTTTGAAAGGGGACACAAGTGATTCCTCCTCGTCAAGCACCAAGGCGGCAATGTGCCACTGAGAAGGGTTCGGGGCAGGGGAAAATAAAAGAAAAAGAGGGGGGAGATAAGAGAAATAAAAGGGGGAAAAATAAAAACACCCATAGCAGCAGGCATTCTGAGCTCTTGGTGCTATTTTATGAGACAACTATGTCCCTAAAGGGAAGAAATGAACTCCTAAGGCCAGTGAGTTGGGCCGGCCCGGTCAGTCAGATTGGCCAGAGAAGTTCAGCTCGATGGGAGCTCTGTCTTGGGAGCTGAATTAAGCACAAAGTCACTTTTCAAACCAAGTTCCCAGGCTTTTGAGTAGTTTCCTGTTAAATCATCAGGCTGGGATATACCGCTCATGAACACTGCCCCGAATGTCTCAATCTGTTATATCAATACATACTTGCGGAGTTAAGGGAAAGTATACATTTATTCCCATAAGAAAAGGCCCTACACAATTATAATCCACATAGATACCTCGATATCATATTACATTGCATTCAAATGAGGAATATACTGTCTAGTTTTTTTAGCATTATTATTAGGTTGCTTGGAATTCATCTAACACAAAAGGTAAAAACATTTTGGACCAATTCCTTAGCATGGGGCTTATTCCCAAGTCCTCCCAGCACACCCAAAATACTGGACATCTTCAAACAAGCTCTGATGAAGCACAGTGGTCTTCGTGATAAATTTGTATATCTCCTGTAAAAACGGGCAACCAGGAAAAGGGAAGGTCCCATTTGTTAAGGATATGAAAGGAGGGAAGACAAATCCATGGGAGAATCAATTCCATTGCCCACACATGAGCAGCTGTGTCCCTTTAATAGCCTTTTAATACTTTTAAAAGTGACTCACCATCAGGTGGGTTTCTTCTTATTTTAATTCCTTGAGATACAAAAGAGACTTGTAAGTCTCTATATAAAGAAAATACTCCTATGTGGAAGGAAATTATATTTAAACAATTTCTATTTTAATGGAAAAAAAGTAAGTTTGCTGCAGAGACCACAGTTTTGTTGGTGCTACTCAAAATATACCTCAGTCAAAGAATTTACAGTTTCTCAATCTGATTTTGAGAAGAATCATCCGAAGGGGGAAGTTCTTTGCAAGATGAGGGTCTATGTGGCATCTAAAAATGAATACACATGGCACCAATAGCAAGAAGATATGAAAACTTATGTGTTTAGACATTCTGTAAGATTAGCAGTTTACAAATTTGTGAGTTGAGCATGTTGAGATTAATACAAATAAATAAATAAATACTGTTCCTTTCATGAAAAGTGAATAAAGCTTCCAGCTTCTTTTGTGGGGCAGGGAAGGAATCTCATGCAGATCTTGATATTACTGATATAGAGGGGAACGTGGCAAAAAAGGAAGAATCCCAGCTCCTCCACATTTTTCTACCTCTGCCACAAAACAACAAATTCCTGGCAGTTAACAGCTTTCCTTGTTTTCTCTTCAATATACCATTCCTCTTCCCAGTTCTCCTCTCCTATGCTGAATTTCTTCCTTAAAAGAGTTCATTTTAATTGCTAACGTTTTTAAGGACTCATGGGAGAAAGGGCAGGAAGTCAGACTTTGGGGATAGGGTAAAAATGTAAAGGTCATTCACACACTCACACACACATACCCTCTCTCACTCTAAAAATAATACACTATTTGACAGTTTCAGGATCCAGCATGTCCCGTTGAAATTTGAAAGCTTATGTGAAACTAGGCCATGTCCTGTAACCTCAAACATTTAGTCTAGGAAAACAGCTCTCAAATCTCCAGCTCCCACATCGGGTATCGCATGACGTCTGTGCCAAATGAGAGACCCCAAACAGGGGGGCAAGAGAAACGTTGGTAAAATGAGTTGATTAAACCCAGGGAATAATAGTCCAGACTGTTAGCGACAGGTATTATTTTTCTGGTTAACTGGCTAGTGAAATATTAAATTATGCTCAAAGCATCTATAACATGAGATGGACAGAACGGTCTCACAACCTACTTAGGTTCCACTCGTTGGCATGGTCAAAGGGGAAAGATGACTCATGTCTTGCAACAAAATTATCCCACGCTCTGCCTCCCTAGCAAGTATGTTAGCTATTCAAGATCAAAAAGGCACAATAGGTTCACTATTTCTCAAGGTGATGCATCATAACTACACATCAGACACCAATTATAAGGGATCATTGAAGCTATTTAAGTTCAGTTCTAAGCTTTCCAGTAGTTCCACTTGTCCTCTGCTCTTTCTGAGGAATAATCAATTAATTCTGTGTGGTCTTAAGGATTATTGTTTATTTTCTCTCATCTAAAAGCGAGGGACTTTTTAGGCTCCTTTCCACCACCTAACTGCATTTTCTGCGTGGTGCTCAAAGGACATATGGAATGAGTAAATAAGCAGTACAATAAGATGTGTCAAACCATTCATAGTTTACGGGTCACAGAAAAACCTCTTGAAGTGATACCAATTCAAGCACATAGAAGCAAGAAACCAGCCTCACTTCTGCCAAATAAACGATTGCTTACTGGTTCTTTTCGTAGTGAAATACCACTTTTTACTGCAAATACTATTCAAAGTATTTTCATAACAGTCTCTACTGTCACTACTAAAATTGTGCCTTCATTGTGGCACTAGGTTTTATTATAGAGATGGTCTTTAGCAGCCTGAGAGTTAAGCCCTAGTCCAGTTGTCTTTTGGAGACATCATATTGCAGCAAACAAATATTTAACGCTTCTGTTGCCCAGTTTTGTTTCATGTTAAAGGGGACTGACCTTTATCAAGTAAGCTGCAAATTGCATTAGTATTTCTAAAGTTCAAGATTCTTATGCAGAATAGTCTTATTCCTATTTTTATATATAGAAAATATTCCTTTTCTCTTCTAAGCAATGAAGATTAAGCAATTCTCTGTCCCTGCCCTCTACACTTTTATACTTGAAGTAAATAATCGAAAGTAAATATTATCAAATCAACGCTGAAACACCTCAGTCTCAGAAAGAGGCCCAGCTACAGCTTCAAACAAGATAATAACAGTGATCAGATTTCAGTCTAACTCAACCAATAGCTACTTATTTCACCCACTAGCAGCCCTTCCTTTTTAAAAGGAGTGGCACATACAACACAACTCTTGGAGAACTTATTTTTTTCTTAGGACTAGCAAAAATTTCCAATTCTGACCAAACTTATCCACAATACTTGCAGCTTTTCAATTGCGAGCTGTTTATTTTTCTCTTATACAAAAGAGAACCTGTAATTTAGTATGTGAGGCATTTGTATTTTGTGACTAAAATGCTCCAAAAGGATGTAAGGATCCTAACAGTATATCAATATTTTAATTATTTAAAGGATGGTTTGTGTTAGATTCAAGAATTCTTAGCCAAGAGTCATACAAGAACACCCTTATAAATGTGTTGAACTACATGGGTATGATTATATTGTGACTACAATTTAAACTAGACTATGTAAGTATAAATCAACAGAATGAATTACCAGAAAAACTGAGCAACCAGTGAAGATTTTTTTTCACCAAACGACCACTCCTGGAAGGCCCTGGACCACAGCGGGTACCTGAAGGGTGCTCTGCAACACGGCGCGCAACCCGTGGCCGTAGGAGCCTCTCCCACCTCATGCAGCCTTACACAGCACAAAGCCAAGCTTAAAAAAAAAAATTATTTTTCGTTTTCTGAGGTAACTGAGGGCTCGGTGAGGGACATGGGGGCAGCTGCCGTGAGGGCGGCCTCGCATCCACCTCCGGGGCCTGCCAGGACAGAGACACGTATGAGAGACAGCGGAGAGCGAGGAGCCGGGCAGGCAGAGAGGGGCCGAGTGTCCCCTCCAGGCGACGGCGACACTGGCGACACTGGCGACATCGGCGACATCGGCGACACTGGCGACATCGGCGCCCCCTCCCCGGCCCAGCCCCTCCGGGCTGCCGCGCCCGGCCGAGCCCTCGCGAAGCGCCGCACGCGGAAGCGGCTGGACGGACTCTAAAAGAAAAGCACCCTCCCGAGGTGACAGGCAAGCGGCACGGCCAATCAGCAGCGCGGGCGGCGTGGCGGGGGCCAATGGGTGCGGCGGGGCGGGCCGGCCGGGGCGCGCGCCGGGAGCCGTGGTAACGCGCGGGCCGCGTGTGGGGAGCGCGGCGGCGGCCTCGCCATGAAGATCGAGGAGGTGAAGAGCACGTCCAAGACGCAGCGCATCGCGGCGCACAGCCACGTCAAGGGGCTGGGGCTGGACGAGAGCGGCACGGCCAAGCCGGCGGGCGCCGGCCTCGTGGGCCAGGAGAACGCGCGCGAGGTGAGCGGCGCGGCGCGGCCTGCGGGACAGCGAGCGGCGGCCGCGCGCGGAGCCGGGGGGCGGGAGCCGCCGCAGGCCGCCTCCTAGGGCCTGGTGTTCCCCAGGGCTTTAATAACGCTGCGGTAAAACGTGGCCGTGCGCTTCGCAGCGAGTTAAAAGTTTATTTAATTTATAGGCATGCGGGATTATAGTGGAGCTGATCAAAAGCAAGAAAATGGCTGGCAGAGCCGTGCTCTTGGCAGGACCTCCGGGAACCGGCAAGGTAACGTGTTCCTTTTGATGTGGTGCTAAGCGTACCTGAGCTGTTTTAATTCACTTTGTTGTCAGAATCACTATAGGGCAATAATTGCTTGAGATTTTGTCTGGAGATGAAAACTATTTTGCTTTTTGATGGCTGTAGTGTTTCTTACCTGAGACTCAGATTTTTGCCCAGTCATCAGCAGTGCCAGTGGTGTCTTCAGGCATCTTTAGTATGAAATAGTCTTACGTAGATCGCTGAACACATATTTAATGTCAAATCTGAGGAAAACTCTTAGAAATTTGTTTAGCATTAAAAGCCTCAGAAGTTTTATCTTGTTTTCTCCTTGTTTTTTAAGGCTTATTGTCTTTTGCATCAGATGTCAAAATCAGATGCCTGGTATTGTTTTCCTAAAGGGTTTTACAAGTTTATGGTAAAAGGTACTTTGCATGTGTTGAATTTGCTTGGGATGGGGAAGTTGGAGAAGTGACAAGTGGGTTTGTCAGACAAAACAGGTTTAGTGCTAAATTGATGATTAGAATGACACAGGATGTGATGCAGAAAGTTAACATTGTGAGGAAGGATCCCTGGTTCTCATGAAGAGATTCAGTTTGTGCATTTTTTTTTTTTCTTTTTAAGACTGCTTTGGCTTTAGCTATTGCACAGGAACTGGGAACTAAAGTTCCCTTTTGTCCTATGGTTGGAAGTGAGGTCTATTCCACGGAGATCAAGAAAACAGAAGTCCTGATGGAAAACTTCCGGAGGGCAATTGGTAAGTTCTAGAGAGGAAAAAATAGAAGAATTAAGCATTTGTATGATTCTGATTTGGGTTTTGTACAGTAATTTGAAAAAGAAGAGCTTATAAGTGGTCTAAATGGGATCACATCACTATTTGCTCTTCTTTTCAGTGCTCATCTGAATTAGGTGTATCTCTTCCACGCCTAGTGGAATTTGCAAGTTTTTCTGCATTTCTGCATGTGCATTTTCTGCACAATTATTTTGGTTAGTTCTTCTCCAGACTCCTCTCATCATCCAGGTTCATCTCTTGGTTTTGCCTGTGGATCTCAAAAAAGCTGAAAGGAAAGCTTTTGGGGTGTGTGTGTGTGTGTTAACAGATTTTTTTTTTAATAGTATCACTGTACTAAGCAAGGACTCCCAAATGGCAATGTCCAACCTGACTTGCAGTTCACAGGAGCACAGAGAGTTTAATGCCAGCAAAATAAATACCATAGTATCTCCCTCAGTTCTGGGAGGGAGATATAAGGCATTTATAAACTTTGCGCAAGTTTGTTAAATTTGCAACACGACCTCATTGAATTTCTAAAATCTCTTTCGTGGCTGCTGCTGACAACTGATAAATGCAGTTAGAAGTGAACCTTGTTTTATGAGAATTGCCTAAAGGTAGCCTAATTGATCCTGATACTGAACATATTAACGGGTAATTTTCTTCTGTATTATGCCCCCCACCACGAGACTTCAGCTAAGTATTTGGTGGCAGGACAATAAAGAAATCTCTCAATGGCGCAACCGAAGAGCTCCATAAGAAAGTAAATTTCAGTAGTTCCTGGTCTTTTAGCTGCCCTGAATCTGGCAGGACTTGGGGGAGGGAAGCTAAAGACTGAATAGGCTGCAATATTTCCTTGATGTGATGAAGTTCCCTGTCAGAGATTTTGAAACTTGAACCAACACATGAAACTTATGCCATCTGTGTTGTCATTCCTAGAGACAGCAGTATTTTAACTCTCTTCTGGTTAACAGCCAGCTACATTGTTAGTTCCCTGCATTCCCTGAATGTCAGTAGAGAAGAACTTCTAAATAAATATTGGTGTTAGTGACAGATGGAACTCTGTATTCCTTTCTGTTGAATTCTCTGTCACATTTTCATAACACAACCTTTATTAAAAAACAAAAACTCCAAAATATTTTAAGTACTATTAAGCACTTTTTTTTTGTATTGAAACATTCCCAGATGTTTTTAAAATTTATCATTTATGTTTCAGTTTCATTGCCTGGCAAATAAATAATTTAAAGATAAAAAGATAAATTTAAAGATAAAATAAATTTACAGAATTTTCTGAAAAATTCTTTGTGGACGTTGCAACATCAGCTGTGACTGGGTGCAAGAGAAATTCCTGCTCGTGTATCAGCCAGTACCTAACGTACTGGGTTAGTTTATATATCTTTCTGCATAATTCCTTTTCAGCAAGTTGTGTATTCATCATCTATTGCTCATATTGTGCATTTTGCTTTCACATTGTCCAGCCACCTCAGGTTATAAATATGATTAGGATGCTAACATCAGTGTCTCATGTAAAGCTTTTTTTTTTTCCTTTTTTTTTTCCCCCTCTCTCTTGAAAGCAAAAAATTTTGGCAGGTTAGGGCCCCTTGCTGTGTAAGGAAACAGGAGTGACTCAAAGCTTACTAAATTCTTGGCCTTGATGACAGTAAATCTCCAGACTGATCCCAGTAGTAGTATTTGTCTTCTTTCATACAGGTTTTCAGTGCCAGCTTAAGAAATGTTTTATCAGAATTATTATTGTTGGAAGTCTTTTAATAGTAGACTGGATGTGATATAACAGCCAGGCACTCTTTGGGTATCAGAGAGAGTTTGTGATATGTAAGAAACATAAAAACACAGCAGGAAATGAAAAGATGGAGTTGTCATACAGGTTAAAAGTACAGAGAGTGATTAATACCGCATAGAGCTCATTAGCAGCTGGCAAGATGTTGACAGTAGCTAATGTTAGAGCTCAGTTGCAGTAAAAAATAACTGCTGGAGTAGCCGCTTAAATAACGTATCTGTTCCCTGTATCTCCAAAGTGTATCTGCCAGTAAATCAAACCAGCGCTATTTAACTCCACACAGTGCTATTGAGCAAACCATGAAACATCCCACAATTTCCTCCTTGAGCTCATGCTTCTGGTTAGTAAGAAAGAAAGGTTTTTGTTAGTTACAGAGCTCTTTGGAAAGGAAACTTTCAGCTGATACATGCAGATTTATCTGAAAAGGATCAGCATTGATTGCCTGAATTCAGATCATGTTCATCTGTAAATAACTTTTATGGACACATCTACATGAGTGCATTAGTTCAGCTCAGAGTTCTGAAGCAAATTCCTAAGCTCTCCCTCTCAACTTCATTTTACGTTGTGGAACAGAATCAGGCTATGTGAAAGGGATTCTTTTCAGGCGAAATAAAACTGGAAGATAGGTGCACTTTAGGGTCTTGTCAAATACCTTCCAAATGCAAGGACAAGGGGGCAAGGAGGACACAGACCTGTGAAGGTCCCATACTTAGCACTTTACTGATGATTCATGCTCCACAGTCCTTGCTCCTGTAGCCTGTGTGATGCAGCATAGTCTAGGTTAATTTTGTAATTCAGAGATAATTTTTTTTGCCAGGTATTTTGGCATCCATGAAAAACATTTTAAAATTCCCTATAACTAATTTATGTAACAGTTTTTCATTTAATGCTGGATAGAAAAAGCAAACCTTCCTTGCCGATAAGCTGTCACACTACTCACAATTAGCTTATTTCTCACATTTCAAATCCTATCCTTAATTTGAGTCCAGCAGAGGGAGACAGACTCGTTTTTGTCAGTCCTTTATATTTGGCTATCAGCAGCTCAAGATTACTGGTGAAGTGTCTGATCTATTTCAAAGCAAAATGACAAGTTATGAAACAAGGAAAGTTTTATAAAGTCCTAATAACCTCAGACTGTGCAGGATGACTTCCTTATATCTTGTTACAGCTCATTCATTATTTTTGGTATGGCATGTGTGTCTCATAAAATACTGACTTTATAGAGGCTCTTCAGATGTGGATTCTTTGAACTTTCTTGTAGTTGGACCCTCTGCATAACTGTAATGGTAGTGATGACAGTGTTTTTCCTTTGGAACACTCTAGCCATAAAACTCTCCTCAGCTCTGTATTAGTTATCAATTTAAAATAACCTCATTAGTTGATTATAAGAGTTTGAAGTACAATAGAAAATACTTAGGTACTTAGATTCCTAAACCACCTCAAAAAATTACAAAGAAGGTCACTGTCAACTGTTTTGAAATAGTCATATTTGGACTATAGCAGGCTCAAAACATTATTTAGCCCATCTTTTGCTGTTAACTAGAAAAATATTTTAAGTAAATGGTAGCTTTTTCTAATGAGGTTCTAATACAGAACTTATTAATCAATTTATTTTATTTTTAGCTTAGTTGATAAAAAATTAAGTTTTTGTGAAGTTACTTTTTCTTTCTGCCTCCCCCCCACCCACCCACCCACTTGGGGCTTTTTTGAGGGTAGGTAAACTGCATTAGATTCCCTGTTACTGATCTTTAGTTTTAGAAATTTGATGAACTGCTTTTCTGTTTCTGATGTAGCTAAACAAATCAAGCAAATCTCCTCTTTTGGAGAAACAAATCAGGCATTTTTTTTTTGAGGATGGAGAAGAGTGGGGATATTGACATTTGTTTCAAGAACTAATAAGCAAGGTCGGAAAAAATAAATTCTTATAGCTAAATAAATTACTTTGCAGGTCAGCCCATGACATCTTTTGCTCTCATACTGTGGTTTGAATATGCTGACCTAGAATAGAACCATCATTTATCTTTCTACTTGAAGAAAAATAAAAAAATACCACCAGTCGTATTATAGTTTAGTAATATGTTGCATTCTGGTGGCATTAATGAAGAGGACTTCTAAGTGAGAATAATTACATGCATATTGGCAAAAATTAGTGTGTTGAAACTATCCTAAATAATTCCTTGCAGGACTGAGGATTAAAGAGACCAAGGAGGTTTATGAAGGAGAAGTCACAGAGCTAACTCCATGTGAGACTGAAAATCCTATGGGGGGATATGGCAAAACCATCAGCCACGTAATTATAGGACTCAAAACTGCAAAGGGAACTAAACAGTTGAAGGTAAGGATGCAGAGTTTTCCTTCAGGATTTCAGATCTGCATGTTTTTATTTGTTTTAGCAGCTTTTTGTTGCCATTTTAAGCTCTTGATACTCACTTCTGTAGAGAGGGATGCCAGGAGCTTCTTTCTTTTGCTAGACACCGTCACGCTTCTGAGCATGATAATGCTCATGCTTCTGATTCTGAGCAATAATCAAAACTTACTAGAAAGCAATAGAAGTACCACAATGTATGAATACATTGCCACATTACACAGTGGCAAGCCTTATGAGAGTGACTAGTGTCATTAATTTTTTTGCACTTAGATTATCTCTCTCGTATAGCAGATACTTTCTATTAGAAAATAAGTTTTCTGCATGTTCTTTCATGTATTACAGTAAGTTTTACTTTATTGTTACTCCAAGTGTTAGAGCTTTTTAAAAACGTAGATTTATTGTGGGAGATAATTTTGTCTGGTGGAAGGGACCTTTAAACTAAATTTCTTTTCCTCAATTACCATAATAATATGGAGCAGTTCTGATTAATGGTTAATTTTACTTGCTTCCAGCTGGACCCCAGCATATTTGAAAGCTTGCAGAAGGAACGAGTGGAAACAGGTGATGTTATTTACATCGAAGCAAACAGTGGAGCTGTCAAGGTAAAAAACAAAAACAGATATGCAATTTCACACAGGTTGATGTATTCTTGCAGATTTTTCTCTCCTTTTGCCTGAAAGCCCTCTGATTTATTAACCTTAATTTACATGGAACGGTTACATGAAAGTTTTAAAAAGAGCACAATGTTTTCCTTATCTGAAGAGAAAAATATCTCTTGCACCAGAAGAACGTGGTCATCTTGTTCACAATTAAGGTCATCTGGCAAGGAAGCTATCACTGATGCTGCCTGGATGAGTTTTCTTTCTGTAAGATCAAGACATCTTTAAGGGAAGGGGAGAAAAAAAGCCCAAGCAACTTTAGTCATTTTCAGGCTGACATGTGCAGTGTATTTAATCTTTCTTTTATCTTTCTGGTATTTTCTCCACAAGATATATACATGTAGAAAGGAATAGTGCATTAGTTAGCATTCTTTTCATATCTGATTTAAAATGTAGTGTACAGCAATACTTGCTGTTTAATGGATGAGCATAATATTTTGTATCATCTAATAAATCACCCACCTACAAAGAACTCTCAAACAGTCTTTCCAATCTCTAGCTAATCTGCTGGATTTGTCCTTTAGCAAGAATTGCATACAGTTAAGAGGGGAGAAAAGAGTGGAATATTCTTCCTACTGAAAATATCAGGTATTTTTCAACAGCTATTTTTTTGAGCTTTGATCAGCAGACAGGATCTGCCTGTTGCTAAGCAGAGAATGGAGAATCTGAATTGACAACCAGAATTGTGAACCAAGTTCCTTTATCAAGTTTGTGTCATTCAAGGTTTTTGCGTTACATCTAATTCTCTAGCTGGGTTTTCTCTTCCTTACTCTTCCTCAGAGGCAAGGCAGGTGTGATACGTACGCTACGGAATTTGACCTTGAAGCTGAAGAATATGTTCCCTTGCCAAAAGGTGATGTGCACAAGAAAAAGGAAATTATTCAGGATGTCACCCTGCATGACTTGGATGTGGCCAATGCTCGACCTCAGGTATCTGACTCCACAGATTAAGTCTTTACAGAAGAACTCTTTGACAAAGATGAAAGGGAGAGTTAGAATGAGGAGATCCTAAATCATTACAAAGAGGTTACTGTAGGAAAAGCGGTAGATCTTACCTTGAAACCTAGGCTGCGTCCCTTGCTGTTTGTGTGAAGGACCTGTTGCAGAATAGAGCAGTGGCCTTTCCACACAGATTAAAGTGGCCATGAAAGGGAAATCAGCCCTGCAAGAGCATTGATAAATATTCATTAACTTTTGACTTTGCTGTAGATTCTGTTAAAGTCCCCACCTTTCATAAGCATTTTATAATTTCTCATGAAACTCCCTTGTGAACATTTTTCAGTAGAGCTCTGCACATACTACAGGAAGAGATTGAAAATAGAATAACTGCTTGCAATATCTGAATGTAAACCCAGTTTTGAGGGATCTCCACTTCTGTTACAAACAAAATTCAGTGATATCACAAGCCCTTAACCTACTACATTTCAAAATAAACATCCTTTTTCAAACAAATCTCGTGATAAAAATCAAGGATAAACGTGCCTGTGTTGGCAGATTTAGCAGTTACAGTGCAAGCAGGCAATCCCAGTTCTCTCTTGCCTGACCCTGTTAGTTCTTGTGAGCCTGTCTCTTGTGTCCTCCAAGTGAGAAAGCCTAAACAAGGATGAAGAGGTAGCTAATTAACTAGTTACGTTTAGAATATTAGTGAAGTAACTGGACCTTGGACAAGTTATCAACCTTTGCTGAAACAAAGTACCAGCTTCTTTTTATTATTATTCTTTTGAATTATAACATCCTCATTCAGATGGTGTCTTCACTGTGAGGCCTCATAGCTGATCTGTAACTTTCTTTTCCTAGGGAGGACAAGACATCCTTTCTATGATGGGACAACTAATGAAGCCTAAGAAAACTGAAATTACTGGTATGAATTCTAATCATATTTCTTTTCCAACATAACCTATATGCTTGCCCGCTAGAAAGGCATTAAAATAGTGTCATTCATGCAGCATCTCTAATGATGAATGCCTTCATAACATTTATTAATAAATTTTCAAATTTTGTGGAGCAGTGATTTAGCTTCTAGAATTGCAGCAGCTAATATTGCTCTACACCTGTAGTGGTACTTGACGTACTGCATACAAGGTGGGAATGCTAGTGGCACCCTCTTCTGAAAATACTGCTATCACAGAGTGCATGGTTCACATTTCCTACAAAAAGCCAAATGGAACAAAACAAAGTAAGAGAAAAATCCTTTGCATTCTTACATGAAGCAGCCAGGCTCTATTTTCTGGAGTACAAAAACAGCTCCTAGAGACTCCAATATTGGTTTGGGTTTGCACTGACTTCTACCTGCCAGCTGCCTATCAGCTTAAAGCTGTATATATGCAGCTGCTCTGCCCACCTATAGCCCACTGCAGAAAAAAAAAAATCTATTCTCTTTTTTTGAAAAAAATCTATTCTCTTTTTTACTGTGAAAAATCTATTCTCTTTTTTGCTGTGGAAAAAAAAGATGTTTCGATAAGTGACTAATCTACATTCAGATCAAAGTCTGTTTCAATACGTAAGTGGTGGCTGTTTTGAAGTAATTCTTTTGTTCCAGAGGTCACTTTGCCTATTCTAAAGTCAGACTTACCAATATAACATCCTCCATGTCTTTGGGATCCCTGCGTTCACAGAAGTCTTACAAGGCCCTGTTTTTTTGGATAAATACAACTGTTTTGCTGAAATAGAGTAATACTTTATCCTTTTAGTCATCTTCTTTTCAGCCATACTTGGAAACTTCGCTAGACTGATGTTTGACAGAGTTTCCTACCACCACTGTATTTCACAGGCAATGTGAGTGGACACATTGGAGCACTCGAGTGCTCCAATGCAGGAGTGAAACCATAGATCTGAGGTCAGTTTCCAGTGGCCATTGGATTTTAGCATCACAGAGATTTGCCATGAAAGGCAGTAAGATTCCAACACGTGAAAATTTAAGGGGACATTTTGTCTTTAAGTAATTCATACACATATAAAGATACTGTTCACAAGCAGAACAGCTAACGTATCTTATTTTGATTTTGACAGACAAACTTCGAGGAGAGATAAATAAGGTGGTAAATAAATACATTGATCAAGGCATCGCTGAGCTGGTCCCAGGTGTACTCTTTGTGGATGAGGTTCACATGTTGGATATTGAATGTTTCACATACCTGCACCGAGCACTGGAGTCTTCCATTTCTCCCATTGTCATCTTTGCTTCTAATCGAGGAAACTGTGTTATCAGGTAAGATATCTGAAAGTAAATATTCCGGTTTATATTGTTGATAAACTTTAGTTAGGTGTATCAACAGAAGAAGCTGGAATCTTTGAAGGCCTTTTGTCTCTGATGCTGTCATAATTTAGCCTCTTCTCACTCCTCATTCTTTCCTTCTCTGTTATTTCTTCTCTACTTCAGTTCATACCTCCACTTCAGCATTTTGCACCCAAACCATATATTTTCAATAGATATTCTTGGCTCTTTTAAGCTCTTACTTAACTTCTGCTACTAATTTGTGGTCTAGGCCAAATTCAATCTAAACAAGCTGTCATTAACAAAGATTGCTACTCTTTAAACTGATTTACCTCAGCTGTGTAACCAGCAGTTTCTTTTCCTCTTACTAACTCACCTGATACTAACCCTTCTCTGTATTCATTGCTTACAAGTCGAGGTGATAAGGCCTTTATAGCAGATATGATGGTGCTGTCTTGGCCAATTCCTGAAATGGCCATATTGTAAAAAGAGTAAAGGGAAGTATCAGCATGGATCTGCTGCTGATTGTGTTACGAGAAACCTGTAATTTATGAAAGGATTATGTTTATACAATAGTTTTATCTAACATTAGTAAGTTAAGTAAATCCTTCTAAAGCAAGGTTCTTGACTGTGTACTACTAAATCAAGTAGCTGGAGATGCCCTGCTCTGCCTACTGATAGCTCTTAAAAGGCTTGGGAAAGGATTAATTGCGTGTACAGTACAATTAGTTCTGTGACCTGTTAAGAGAATGAATCTCTCCGGAGGACAGAGCACCATCTACTGGAGAATAGAGCAGGAGATGATCTCAGGGCATTTTGATTCTTCAGACAATGACCAAAAAAGTGCCTAAATATTGTCCCTGACTTTGGGAACATGGCTGTCTACTAGCGTTTACCATTTTCATCTGAGATGATCTTAGTAAGCACCATGGAGTCTGCATATTGTTCACTCTGATTTCCCAGCAAATCTTGGTTGTCTTGGAAAAGCAAGAGCTGGTGAGTTCAGCTGCAGCCTTTGCTTTGAGTGTTGAGTCCAGATCCTGCTTTATGTGCAGATCTCCAGCTTCCAACTTGCTGGATTACCTGCGTGGAAAGTAAACTACTGCACTGCTCACTGTGGTTGGACTGAGCAGAGCAATGGCTGATATTGCATATAATTTTTACTTATTTTGCTAAACTTAAGAATGACATGTTCCTTGTTAGAAGATGCTTTGGAACATTATAAAAGATGGAAAAATGGAATATAGAGAAAAGTAAAAGAAAGCAAGCAGCAACAAGTAAGGACCACCTCTAACTTTTTTGAGTGACTCCTTTAAAAGTACAAGAAGTAACATTTGTTCAGATTCCTGGCTCTGTATTTGGGGAGTGTACCTCGGTGGGAAGACCCGAGAATTGTAAAAGAGCAGGTGTGTTAGTCAGGTGTGGTAATTACTGATTTTAATCAAATGAAAGCATTGAACTCTGAATAGGATCTGATCTCTATTTGGTTTCTCCTTTAGAGGCACAGAGGATATAATATCTCCTCATGGAATACCCCTGGACTTGCTGGACCGAGTGATGATTATCCGAACCATGCTGTATACGCCCCAAGAAATGAAGCAGGTATATAGCACATTTTAAAAAAGAGCTGCTAAAACCCCCCTGGAGTTCCAGTCTCTAGGGATAACTGGTGCCTCCCTCTGTAGTCAGTTACTGCAGAGCTATTTGACTGCATAGACAGTGTGGTTTGTGCACAGAAGCTCAACAATTCCTAAATGTTTGGTGGTTTAGTGGCCATTTAAAATAACTGTTTACAAATGCGGTTTGTTCTGGTGTCTGATTTCTAGCCACCTAGTGATTTGTTTGGTAAACTTCTCCAGAGCTGAAAGTGGCTTCTCACTGTGAATTCTGAGCCTACCTCTCTCTTAAACAACTTCCAGGGAGTCTGCAAGTTGCTCTTCCAGATGTTGCCAAAACAGTATTACAATTTAGGGTCCCTGATCGCAGGCCTCAGGTTGTTTCTCCACATAAGCAACAAGAGGGACTGCAGAACACAACTTTCTGTGCTGCATTTGTTGCTCCCCTGTTCAGTGCTATAGCTTTTTCTACGCAGTCTGTCTGCTGAAGCCGCGAGGTAAATGTTGTGCATGTTCCCAGTCAGGTTTGGCAGTGTAAGCACGGTGCAGAGACACACTTGGGAATGCCTGAAACTTTTCCTGTGGGGCATCCCAGCGTATTGTGTATCGATTGCAATGCCCGGGTGCCATTATGCATCAAGGCAAAGATCCCCCTCATTAGCGTCTCAATGCTGGGAAGTGACACAATGCAGGAGCCATCACGGTTTATCATGTCAATTCTTTGTATTATTTAAGAGATAGTGTCAATGGAGGAGAGCCTTGTCACAAGATAATAGTCTCCTGCTGCTGGATAAGTGCCAAGGTGAAGCCATGGTTTATCGAGTACCCGCGGAGTGGCAAGGCTTCATTTCTCGTGGCTCCAGGAGCTTTGCACGCCCTGCTCTCGCCAGCCAGGCTCAGGAAGATTTTCTGTACCTAAAGGACACTTTAAAACTACTATAGTAGAGATTGCAGTGGAAGGAGCCAAGGGATTTAGTAATAAGGTGATGTTTTGTCTGTGTACAAAGCCAGTTTTAAAGGGTAACTTTCACTGAAAGCCCAGAGATTTTAAAGATTGTTGTCCAGATATCCCCAAAATGTGTTTTGATTTTGAGTAGTTAGAATAGTAGGAATATGTACTCTGATTTACTTTGTTAAGCTTTCATATATATATTATACACACACACACACACACATATATATTATATATATAATACTTAGCTCGTGTGCTGTGTTATCATGCCAGATAATAGCTTGTTAAAGAGCTCATTTCTGAACATAGATGTTGTTGGGTAAATGTTGCGATTTCCACCGTTCTTCACCAGTGAGGGAAGCATTTGTTTGCAATAGCCTTTTTTTAAAGCTAAAATACTCCAGACATTTTGTCCCATAAATCATGTTCCCATAGTCTACCCTTAAATTAAGGCTTTCAAATGACTTTTCCCTGCAGAGTGGAGGAGAGCTGTTGCACTTGAATTGTAGCTAAATACAGCCATGGGGAGAAAGGAAGAAAAATAAATTTATAGATGTTCTTATATTTTTGCACAGATTTCCTTTTCATGCTAGAAGTTTTCACTTCTAGCAGGAATGTTTCTGTATAAGTGAGACTCTTAGCCCTGGATGCCACAGGTAGTTTGATTTTTAGCACAGGAACTGCCCGTGTACCTGCTCAAAGACTGTTGATAACTTGCTCAAAACACTTCTCTCTGTACTAATAATGTAGGAATTACATTGCATAGCACTGGCTGGAGAGTGCAGGACCTACAGTTGGCTTAGTGCACCAGAATGGGGAGAAAAATCATTTTTACATGAAATTCTAATCAGATATTGTTAAACTTCTTTGCATATGTGCCTGCTGTTAAATAGTAGAGGTTGTAACTGGAGCTTTTGTTACCAGTGTGTTCACCTGGTAAAGGCTGCTTTCCACAGTAGCTGGTTTGTCTGTCTGTCTGCTGAGTTCATGTCTTGGGCTCTGGTCCTTCTGCAAGGTTCTATGAAGTTACTAGATAAAAAATATTATCTAAAGCTCTTCAAATAAGGGGTGTTCAAGGTGCCTTATTTATAGCAGGAAGCAAGCGCAAAGTAACAGCATCTAAATGAAGGGGAAGCGATGTTTGGTTGATACAGAAGATGGGAAAAGATCTTCAGTTTTAAATTACAATTTGAAATAGCTTTTACCATATTCGGTATTAATATCTTAGCCCAACTTTCTGCCATTTCATAGCTCTCGCTTTTACTCCGCTCCCTACCCTGCCTATGTTAGCGCATTTTTATGGGTTTAATTTAAACGAGTGCTTCTTGATATCTTGTTTACAAAGCTGCCAAAGTGAAAAATACCTGTATTATATGAGGCTTGCAGTTGCAGAGTTATCTCAGCACTACAACACAACATCATTATCCAGTCTGCCCCTTATCACTCAGCTGGTAATACGGCCTACCGAGAGACTTGTGCCACTTCTGTTATAGCTTTATATGCTCCAGCTTATTGGTGATATCTTGCTCTCCAACTTTGTAAAAGATCTTCAAACCGGTACAAGGCTGAGACTGTTCTTGAAAGATTAGATTCCTCCAAGTGATTTTTTTCTTCTTGCCGGGGTAGGTGAATCTTAGAAAGTAACTTTTTGATTTATTTTACCGTCTTGTTTGTCAGCTGAATAAAAAGCATGTTGGGAGCTGCAGAGGAAAGAGCCTTTTGCAGGGCTTGCTGAGGGCTGCTCTGCACAACACGATCGGGAAGCTGGAGCAGCTCGGCGTGCAGGGCCACCGCTTCCTGCTTTTCCTTCTTCAAGCTTCCACACTCTGCTTCGCATTAGTAGCTGCACTTAGCAGGAGTGTCTTGAGGGGACAGGAATCCAGTCGTGCTATTTCAACCACTTCGTATAATGATCAGTTTGTCAATGTTACATATTATCTATTCAAAGACTTAACATTCTATAAATCTACTTTAGTTTGGTGGTAAACAACAGGAAGGTAGCTCTGTCTCTTCCCTTATCTCATCTCTAAGCTGATGGAATTTCCAAACAATAAACTTAGTATAGTACCCTCATTATTTGGACTGTTACCTGATTTTTGCATGTTCCTTTATTCATTTATCCCAACAGATCATTAAACTTCGTGCTCAGACAGAAGGAATTAATATTAGCGAAGAAGCTCTAAACCACCTGGGAGAAATTGGTACAAAAACAACCTTGAGGTAGGTTGAGTCCGTTAGGATTTTTTCCGTTGTATGTTGAGTCTGACTGGGTCTAGAGGCACAGTAGGGTAATTCCTGCCTGGAAGTGTGATCTGTTAGAACAGTGTTGTCATGAAAAAATAAAGATAATCCTCTCATTTCCTCATTTAAGAAGGGTACATGGTTGAGGATCTTGATGCTTGTGCTGCTGATAAAGACCCATATATGTCCTAGGAGATTTCCTAACCATCCATGCAGTCGATCAGTGGAACGCGCTGAATTGTCCCCCTTCCTTCCAGGTACGCTGTGCAGCTGCTGACCCCAGCCAACCTGCTTGCCAAGATCAACGGGAAGGACAGCATCGAGAAGGAGCACATTGAAGAAATAAATGAACTTTTCTATGACGCCAAATCCTCAGCAAAAATCTTGGCTGATCAACAGGAGAAGTACATGAAATGAAAAGCATTTCGTAAGTTAGATGCTTTGAAGGGGCTTGAACCCCAAGGCAGGCTAATTAGCTCAGTGAGAATTGTTAATGGTTTGTCTCTTTGGGGACCGAAAATATTTAACTGTTGGACTGCTTGCGAGAACAGAGTTAGCTGTCAGGTGTTCCTATATTTTTTGTGTACAATAAGATGCTCCGTGATGGCTGTAACACCTTGCTCTCCTTTAATCAGTATGTATGAAATGGATAGCTCTGGACCCACCAGTTCTGTTTGCCTCTAGGTTTTGTTACAAAAGTGCTCTCACTGAAGTTGATGCTTAAGAACAGTTTATTTTCTTTATGAATTTTGTTTTGAAATAGTTTCCCTATATAGTTGAGATTTTTTTTGAATAAAAGTTTGTCTGAAGTACTTTATAATAAAATATTTCAAGAATACCTAAAGCTTGTACATGTTTTTTCCTGGATGCCTGAAGAAACCATCAAAGTAAGTTGGAAATCATGCAGTAAGTATGAATAAAGTGGATCTGCAGTACAAAAATGGATCTACAACTAAAGGAAGAAATGGCAAGGAAAGGTCCTGTAAGTGCTTACTTTTTTGTAGCTTGTGTTTTTTTCCTCCTGTAGACATCCCTGGAGAATACAGAGACAGGTAATAGTAATTGTGAAGCCTATTTTAAAATCTTTCTTCCTTAGTAACATTTCCCTTTCTTGGATTCGTCATAAAGCAGACAAAATACAAATTGCTTTAGCACACAGCATTTTTTCACTACTCTGCTCTGGCCTGACTTTCTTAATCACCTAGGTCAAAAAGTTTACAAAATAAAAACAAATGAATATTCATAGAGAAAAATAAAACTTAACAGAAGGAAAATGGGGAAAAAAAACCTTAAGAATTAAAGGTGGAAATCCTGCTCTGTATTAACTTTGTCTCACACTCTTGTCCAGCAATCTTCCTTTTGTAAAGTGCAGTTACTGACACGTTGATTGCCTCAGCAGTGGGAAAGGTGGAAGGTTTAAGGAGTAAAATCCTTGTAACATTGAAATACAAATTTATGTAACCACATAAGTGGATAAAGTACAATAAAACAAATTTAATAAGGACCAAGCCTCCATTCTGTATTGGCACTTTTAGTGATATAGGCCACCTTCATACACTTGTTTAAATGAGCCTAATACAAAAGGCAGGGTAGGAAGGCAAGGAAAAAATTACCTGAGGATCCCGGTTGTTTCCACCTTCACAGCAACTAAAAAAAAAAAAAAAAAAAAAAAGAACCGTATTTTCAGCCCTTTAAAAACAAATCCACATTCATAAAGGAGCTTTTTAACACCTGTCACACACGGCTACTCTGCCTCTCCCACTCCTTTGCTGCAGCAGTCATAGTGCTCACACTGGCAGCAGCTGAGCAGCGCTGCTCTTAACCAGACACCAGCAGTTCCCCCAGCCCCTTCTTTGAGGACAGAAACTCCTTTGTTTTTCCTCACGCTTTCCTAACAGTTTTTCATTCAGGAGTTGCCGGTAGCGAGAAGCACTAAAACAAGCGGCATCCTGACGTGCGTGTTTATATATATTTCATTTATGTGACTTGCACTGCAGCGAATGTAACAGAACCTCCTTGTTAGGTCTTAACTCTGAGCTGCAAACACTGAGGCACCCAAGCTCAGTCATCAGCTCCTTGGGAAAACACTCCAGCTGCTAAGAGCCGGTGTCCTTGCCCTGGTGCGGTCTGGGATCGTTTCCTTGGGTTGTTGTAAGAACTATTAATGATTTTTCATTTCCAAAAGACGCAGCCTGGCCAGCAGAGGCTGCCAGGGAAAGGGCAGAGCTGGAGGGAACGCGGGTGATTCGGAGGGTTGTTCTCATCACTGGGCACATTTCAGTCATGTAAAAAACCTGTCCCCTTCTTCAAAGTAGATTTCAGTGCCTGTCATGCACCTCTCATCAGCTTCTGTCCTTCAAACAAACCTTTCCCTACATCTGCAACCAAACAGTAGCAGCAGAGGTAATTAATAAATGATTTGGGGAGTTATCTTTCAATATTTCTGGCCAAGGAGCCAATCCTGCTTTCAAACCTAAGCAGAGTTCTCCTGCAGCCTGAAATATTTAGAGATTATATTTACATCATCACAGCAATTTCCAGAGCATTTCTAAAGTATATTCTAACTTCTGCAGGGTTTGGCACGTTCTGTTCCAGTGCTGTGACACGATGGAAAGTGCCTCGCTGAACAGGCTGCTGCATGGTCAAAAGTTAACTTTATTTCTTTCTTGTTGCAGCTCGGAAGTCCTTTTTGGCAGTGATGAATGTAGCTATTTCAGAATATAGGAACCATTTTTCCTTCAGTTTTCTGAAACATCCAGCTGATGAATTTAGAAAGCGGTTTGAATAAGCCCTGAATAATTCTGCATGTCGGAGCTAGTCCAGGTGCCACTGGTTTGACAGCACCGGCCCCTTGCTGATAAATCTGCTTTCTGCTCCGGCAGCAGCAGGAGAGCGGTGAGATGCAGCCGGAGCTGCTGCCTCCCGCGCCCCGCAGCCCCAGTTCCTGCTGCCCACCCAAGGCAGGAGCCCGCACAAACCCGGCTTCTCTTCTGGCAAAACAACTATTTCCTTGCAAAACGCTCTGTGCAAACAAAAGAAGAAAATCAAGCTGTAAAATTGGGAAGAATTATTTCCTATGAGCACTAAGAGCACCGGCTGCTCTGTAAAACTCAACCTGTGCAGCCTGCCAGACCCCAGGCAGCAGCGAGAGACCTCGGGAGGAAACCGGCAGTTCGGGTCTGACCCGGCTTCGCGGCTGCCTCGCCTGGCTGATGGTGCCTGTCACCGGAGAGCCACTCCAGGTACCCGAGTGTCCTTCTGCAACGAAACAAGACCTTAAAATACACGTGGAGGGAGAGAGAAAGGGAAAGAGACAGAAAAGAAAAGAAAAGAAAAGAAAAGAAAAGAAAAGAAAAGAAAAGAAAAGAAAAGAAAAGAAAAGAAAAGAAAAGAAAAGAAAAGAAAAGAAAAGNAAAAGAAAAGAAAAGAAAAGAAAAGAAAAGAAAAGAAAAGAAAAGAAAAGAAAAGAAAAGAAAAGAAAAGAAAAGAAAAGAAAAGAAAAGAAAAGCAGAAATGAGGCTGGTTTGGTATTTTTCCCAACGTTGGGAAAAATATAAAATAATATACTTCTTATTACCTTACTTATTTTTCCCAACGTTGGGAAAAATATTCAAAGAGGGTGCCTATGGTCTGCAGCCCCACAGCAGGGCAGCAGCTGGTACCAAACCACCCCCTGAAAGGGGCAACAATCCTTTCAATGGGCAGACTTGGGTCTACAAAACACTCATGCGGGGTTGTTAACACCCTTTGACGGGCTCCTAATTAACCCTCCGTTCTGCTACTCAAGGACTTGGTGCCAATCAGCTCCTAGGAGCAAGGGGTGAGCACGTGAGAGGATTTAACTGGGTTGGGGCAGCACCGAGGAGACGCTGGCACCTCCGTGACCGCACGCCAGAGCCTCTCCCAAGGGTGGAATCCCTCCGAGAGCCATAAAGTGTCCACGAAAGACATAAAGCTGTGATATAAAAGGAGAATCCTTCTGCGCTAAGTGGCGAGCCAATGTTTATCTGGCCTATTAAGTGACACCCAACAGACTTATTGGTGTCAAAGCTTTGCCCATGAAAATAGTCTTTCATATTACTGATAGAAATAGTTCTCCTGGAAGAATAACTGCACCATGCACAGGGGTATTGAGGAAGGATCTTTAAAAAATAGGAAGACTTAAATGACACAAAACTGCTCTTGGAGGTGGGAAGGCAGGTGCTGCAAAGTGCAGTCCCACCAAAGGAGGTCGGGTATTAATATTAAATGTGGAAAAACAAGCCATTATTTTAATTCTTTTCTTCCTATTTCCCCCAAAGGTTGCACTTATTGCATTAATCTTCTAAGCGAAGTTTTTACGAGCGATTGCCTGCACACTATGAGAAGTTTCTCCATCCATTACACCCAGGCAAACGGGCCCAGCTGTGTAGGAAAATATTTGTTACATCTTATCAGGGTGACACATAATCTAACAACAATTACAGCAAGCCCATATTTTGTACTATTTCGGTTTCAATGTGAAAAATAGTTCTCATATTAATCCTGGGGTGGGTGGGGGTTATAGGAATCAGTTGAATATTATAAGCGGGATAAGCGGCGCTTCCCGTGCAGGGAGCGAGCAGCGCCGTGCTCGGATCCCGCTCTGGAGAGGGACGCACATAAATCCCGCGGACGTGCGTCCTATGCAAATGGCACGGCACGCTCGCGCCTGGAGAGCAGTCCAAAAGTTGCCTTCTCCTCCTTAATACCTATTAAAGTCCAAAGCTGCGGTGCCTTTGCCCAGTTAGAAGGGTCTAGAAGGTGCTCGGGCTCTATGGGAGCCCTGTCTCATTGCCCAGCTCCGGTAGGGACAGAGCCACAGAGGGGAGCAGGGGACCCAGGGATGAGCCTGCAAACAATGCGTGTGCCCTTCAGCTCCGGCCACCCCAAGATCCAGGGAAGAAGGAAGAGGTGCATTGGATCTAGTCGGCTTTGGAGCCCCCAGCCCCATCCGCATCCCAGAGACAGGAAAGGGCTCAAGGCTCTGCCTGTTGCTTGGGAGCAGGGAGGATGAGCACTGTGCTCATCGGGTCACTATGGGGTGGTCTTTGATGCTTTGAGACGTCACTAGAGCCACGGGGCTAATGTTGCCCAGTGACTGGAGCAGGAGGCGACAGACTGAGTCGTTTCTACAGTGCAAATTGAGCTGTGTTGAGTAGTTTCCCCATTTCATTAAGATGTTTGTAGACAGGACCGAATTGTTCATAATCATCTTAGCAGAATGGTGCTACGGCAGCGAGCTCATAATCTGATTTCTTTAATGTGATTAAGAGACAATTTGAACCCATCTACAAAAGCAATCACAACACTGCAACATATCTGTGCTTCGCCATAGCCATAAACATGATGTAAACATGACCTCATCTCATGTTTAGATACGTCCTGCCCAAGGTGACAGCCTCTCCTCACCTCCCTGCCTGGGCTTCGAGCAGCTCGGGCAATACTTTAAGCGTGCAGGAGATTAACCACAGCGCAAGCAAGCGCTTTGAAACCCGGTTTGTTTTACGACTCCAGAGATTTACGGTGTGCCCCGAGCCTCGGTTCAGCCACGCTGTTACAAAACCTGCCCTGACTGCAAGGAGGTTGCTGGACAGAAGCAAGGATGGACTTTGCACAAGGGGATTTTGCCCATTTCCGACCGAAGCTGTTGGGCTGCCCCGCGTTGTTCCCTACCCACCAAAGCCAGGACTCTGCTCCCCATCCACGTGCAGAGGTTCCTGCATCTGCCCTGGGACCCCCTAAGAGCCCTGCTCTTTCAGCCCCGAAGGATGGATGTTTCCACCAAGGCTGCGGATCAAAAGCTGCGGTCACAGGCTAAGCAGAGCTCTCAGGGCCGGCCTTGCCCCTGCACACACATACGAGTTCATCCCTGCAAGTCCGGGTGGCAAAATCAGGCTGTTCTCTTAGGCGACAACTTTCCAACACCCATTACGTTAGGCCCTTATGATCACAGGCACTTTAGAGTTAGAACCACTCCTGGCCTCCACGAAACAAACAGGACAAGCCTGGGGTGCATGAAGATCGCTTCTCCTGCACTGAATTGCATAAGGTTAGAGGGAAATGAGGAACGTTTATGTTAGGTTAACATCTTCTTGAGCAACTAAGTGTCTTGAAGGAGCCAAAATCCCAGTGGACTTCAGGCACTGGTTGTTTCATTTTCAAAACCAGCCCGGGTGTTTGTTCCCATGGGTCCAGGCTTGGGGGCTCTTGGGGTTTTACAGCTCAGGGTTCACCTTCTCTGGGAAAAGTTGTTACCAATATCCACCCCAGCCACGTGGTTCACGCACACCCAGCAAACACTGCCTGCAAACGATACCCGCTGTCACGAGGGAGGCGTGAAGTGATCGCCATGCAAGTCTGGGGAAGCAAAGAGAACAAAATACTTCTCACAGAGACAGCGCCGACCCTCCCGGCTTTCTGGTGAGCCGCCGGCCTCGGACGCTGAGCGGCAGAGCGCGGCGCCCCGGCCTCCCCAGGCAAGCCTGCCTGATCCACATCTACTCGTGATCCTCCTTTTTATTAGGATAAAAATAAAAACAGATGCACATTAGCAGAACAGTTGTCGGTACTAGAGAAGGAATCCGCAGAACAAGAGAGCGGGCTGCCAACACTAATGCCGAAGAATTTGAGCCCGAGGGCTCTGGCTGAGCTGGGAACCCGCCGAGAACCACAGCAGAGACCTGCGCTCGAGGACCTTGCTGCTTATCCCTCCAATTAAAGGAGATGTGTTCCTTAAACACCATAAAGAGGAGCCCCGCGGGGCTGCCGGCCCCGGCGCGGGGCTGTGGGGGTCACCTGGTGCTGTGTGTGCAGCGACCTGCACCGGGGCCGCCCGACCCGCCAGCCCGGGGCCGTGGGACCGCACGGCGGCTCCGAGGGGCACGGAGGCGTTCGGGCTAACGCACGAACAGCTCCCAGCTGCCGACACCAGAGATCCAGCACCGGGAAGCACAGCTCCTTCCTTGGGAAGGAAGGAAGATCCTGCCCAGCACAGAGGGAGAGGGAAAGAGACCTGTCTGGGTGGATCTGAAGGTGGCAACTTAGTCAGCCCAAGCAGGATATAAGTGAGGAAACCCAGAGACCTCACAGCAACTCACAGTTCACCCCGAGCACTGAAACAAGGTCTCGTTTTTGGAGGCAAGACGAGGTCCCTTCCTCTGCACTTGCCCCGGTGCAAAGGCGCCGCACGCAGCAGAGCCGAGGGGAGACCCCCCTGTGCCGGGGCCGCTGCCGAGGCAGCCTCCAGGAGGCCGGAGCGGCCTCCGCCGGCCCGAGGAGTGCGGGGGGCCAGCCGCCGCCGTCACCTCCCGCTTCACTTTTTGATTAATGTTCTCGCTAACTTCGCCCGGCTCCCCGCGCGCCCACTCGCCGTCACCCTCCTCATTACGCATGTATCTTCGCATCGCCGCGAGCCGCAGGAAAAATTGTTCCCTCAGCGTGACAGCTGAGCGAGGGCTCTATTATTAAAGGTACCAATCATAGGTGCCGAGCTATCACGGCGCGATGAATGCGCTTGTCAGGGCGGAGCGGGGGCCGCCGCGCGCGGCTCCGCGCCGGCCACCGCCGCTCGCCTCGGACCCCGCGCGGCTGCGATTCCTCCGGCCTCGACAGCACGATTAATTTCTGCTGCCCTCGGCGGGGCCCCCGCGCGCCGCGCGCGTCCAGCTGGCCTGCTGCTGATAAGATGTACCTTTTGATTTGTTTTGTCTTTGATTGCCTTCTCTGTCACCTCGGGCGGCTGGCCGCCGGGAGACCTCCGCGGCGCCTGACGGACGGATCTATTTATCTGGAGGCCGCTGCCGGCTTCGCCTCCCCCCGGCGCCACCTTCGCGGCCGAGCCCCCGCCGCCGAGAAGCCTCATCCACCATAAAATACATCTGCCAGCCTCCTCCCGGCCAAGATAAAAGCCTGTCAGGGCTACTTTCCAATTCCAGGCAGCTTGATTAATGGTGAAAAGCCACGGCGAGATGGACTCGCGGTTTTTACAAGCGCTGTCAGCCGGCCCGGGGTTGCGGGCGCCGCGCGCCCACCGCAAACAAAACCCAGCGGCGCGCGAGCGAGCGAGGGAGGGAGGCGCCGGGGCGGCCGGAGCATCGCGGCCTCCAACTAAATAAAACAGGAACCTGGAGCCATCACGGTGCTGTCAGGCGGGCGCAGAAACACGCTCGGCGCCTCATTGTACCAAGGCGAGTTATGGCAATAATAAATCACTGTTGAAGGGAGATGGTTGATAAATTTTCTCCTCTTTTTCTTCTCCCTCTGTTTTTGGCTGGTGGCGCTCAATAGGGGCGCTGGGACACCTGCCACTGGGCTCGGAGCGCCGGCGGAGCGGGTTATTAGCCTGTCACTCAGCCTCTCCCCTCACCCCACGGCCGCGCCGAGAAGCCTGGAAAGAGAGAGAGATTAAAAAGAAAAAAATAAAAATAAAAATCAATTAAATAGTGGAAATATTGCTGCAGAAAAAATAAAGAGGTGGGGGGAAGAATGGAGGGTCAAAAGAGTTACAGATCTCCTTGCAGACTTATATTTGAGAAAGAATGTTTTACGGTGTCCAGCCCAGCAGAGCTTCACCTGCTCCTCTTCCTCGTCACCGAGCTGCCGCCGGCGAGCGGAGCGGAGCGGAGCCTCGCGGCACCGCAGAGAGGAAGGAAAAGCAGAGAATCTTCCTGGACCGCCGAGGCTGGGCTCGAATAGCGTGATCAGGAAGGGGGTTCATCAGGTTCCCTCTCAGGGTGATATGCAAATAAAGCCTTGAATCCCAGAATGGTTGAGGTGGGAAGGGACCCCTAGAGATGATCCCGTCCAAGCCCCTGCTCCAGCAGGGACACCCAGAGCGCAGGGTCACATCCAGGGTTTTGCAGAGCTCCAGAAAAGGGCAGCTCAGATCCCAGCCCATCCGTGGTGTCCTCAGCAGCGGAGCCCTTGCTGCTCCACGGGACCATTTTCCACGGCTGAGCAGAAGGGAAACTCTCCTTAACTCGGTCCAGCACGTGCAGACTTCCCTTGCCGAGCAATAACAGGCACTCGCGCTCCCTGCTTGGCCCACGGCCCAGCAGGAGCAGGGATCACCGGCTGCACAACGCCGTAAGTTGGTGTCCCCGCTCCGCGCAGCCGTCCCGGCGTCACTTGTCCCCGGGCAGCGGTCAGGCTGCGCAGGACGGAGAAGCCGAGGGAGCCCAGAGAGCTGCAGAGAGGCCGGGAGGGAGCGGATGGAGAGCCCGAAAAGCAAAATCGTGTGGAAGGAGAGAATGGGGGAGACAAGGGGGAAGTGGGGAGAGGCAATAGGGAGCACAGCCGGGAAGGGGAACAGCTCCTGGTATCCTGGACGCACTCTGGGGAAGCGCGGGGAGGCTGGAGCATGTGGAAGGGGATGTGTTGTATGAGACAGGAGCGCGTTGTGTGGGAGAGCAGAGCGGGGAACGGCACAGAGAACATCACCCACCGAGAGGGTGCAACAGGCTTCCCGAGCTAAGCTCGGCCCAGGGAGTTTGGTGCCAGTAACAAGGCACAACAGCCACCCACGTACCTGCAGGTAGCAGCGGGACCCACCAAGACCACGGAGGCCATCAGGGATCCCCCCACACCAGAGCAAAGGCCCCTCTGCGTCCCCGGCGCCTCACGGGTGCCAGCACCATCGGGACCCAGCGCCTCCGCCGGTCCCTTCTCTTCCCGTCTCCAAAGCTCTCCTAGACCCAGAGCCACGTGCAGTTTTCCAGAGCACAGGAGTGATGTGCCCAAGCTCAGTATTAATGTAAAGAACTATAGCAGCAGCTTTATTGAATGACTCCGGCCCGCCTGGACATCTGTATCGCACTAACCTGAATACAGGTGATAGGCACCTAAGATTAGAGGGACTGATAACTATATTTTCCTAAAGGGTCCTGTCCTTCCGGATAGATTTTTCAGAGGATGAATTTACTTTGTTCAATCCAGAAGGCAGGATCTTGCCACGAGTATTCAGAGACGTTACCATCACCCTCCAGAAACACCAGCCACCCTTCTGCACCCAGAATCAGAGCAGAACATCCCACACGGGCTAAAAACAAACAGGAGCTGAACGTTTTTCTCCATGCAAGAGAGGCAAAAGAAGAAATGTGCACCCAGGAGGCTCCAAGCGTGTTTCAGAGCCACGCATGACAGAAACAGAGGGAAACAGTTTCACATGGGGTCATGAAGAGGAGCTGCACAAAGCTCTGCACCCAGCTTCAGAGGGTCATCTCGATGGGCTTGCAAAGCTCCTGCTCCCTGCCATGGGGACCAGGTCCTGTTGCTTCAGCAGATGCCTACACGAGCACAAAGTTCCCATTCATGAGGACGGGCCATCTCCAACCTCCACTGCCCACCTCTCTGGGCGCCCATCCTGCTCCTGGACGCCCCAGGTCTTCCTCCCACTCAAGGAGACATTCGGCAGGATTCACAGGAGCCGCCTGCTAGAGGATTTACAAGGGCAAGAGGAAGCTGCCCCGTCGGCCCCGTGTTTCATTGCCACCATAACAGCTCCCCTGGGAAATGCGGCGGTGCAGCGTTTTTCTGGATCACAGTGGCACAGTTTTTGGAAGCAGTTTTGGGGGGACACCGTTTTGGAGGCCTCACGTACATGGGAACACACTGGCCTCACGGGTGAGCATTGGTAGGCAGAAAGGGACACCCTTCCTTGGGTACTTGGCCTCTAGTACACCATAATCCCCTCTAAATCTCCTCCATGAAGTGTTACACACAGCAAGAGGGCAAAGTGAAGAATGCTCCTCTTAATCAAAGATCATCAGCTCAAGCACCACCCTCAAAACTCCCAAAGAAATAACCTCCTTTCCTGAGCATCTTTAACAGACAACATCTCATCTGCAGAAAATGAAGGGAACTTTGTACAGGGGAAAGGAGCCCAAGGCCAACCTGGGATAGCAGCTCCCGCAGCACAGAGGAGTCCTTGGCCTGGAGCACAGCTGTCCCCCCAGCACCTTAATCAAAACTCACCTTGGGCTTGCACAAGGTGACTTGTTGTCCATAGTCAGCAAACTCCTGGTGCTCAGCACTTGGATGTGCCCTGATTTAAGCACAGACACATCACACCAGGACACACCTCCTTCCTACCCCAGATCTTCTCTCCCTTCTTTCCACAATCGCTGCTTAGAACTGCTGCTTCCAACCTGATCCCTCAGCTCACTGCCCACAGCTGAGCTCAATATCCCAAATCATGGTCTAAATGGCTGCAGGTGAGGCCAGGGTGAGCTTTGCTCTAGGCTTATTAGACAGAGCTCTGCAGCCTGCTGCAATTCAGCAACAATTCCTGTTCTCTTTTTGTCAGAAATAAAGCTGTGTAAGTGAAAACAAAGTTCCAGCCAACATGGTGCTTTCAATCACACCAAATGCTCTGCTCAGTTGTCTTCCTGCTGCTGAATACCTGGAGTTGCCTTTTTGTCCTGTGAAGTTTCCTGGTATGTAGAAGACACAAGAGCTGTAAGAACACCCCAAGGAGGGCTGGGGATTAAGGGGGGTCATGCCCATCTTGTATTGCAGAGCCCGCACTCCCCCAGCAGCACTCCAACCTTTTTCATGCACATCCTGTAAGATGGGGAACCTGGGGTAATACATCTGCCATGGATTCACCCAAGGCAACACAAAAATGCCCAGAACAACTGAAAAAACGTATTCCAATCCTATCCCTCCTGTTTTACTCCTGTCTTCTGTTTCTAGCTGTTGGGAAGCGGTGCTGCTGGAAGAGTCGCTGTCTCCGTCCTCAGCAGGAAGCATCAGGGATCGGACACCCCTCGCCTGAGGCGGCGGCCGCTTTGTGGTGAGCAAGGGCCTCACGTCGGGGCTCAGCCCTCGTGTGCCGCTGCCACGGGAGGTGCTGGGCACCAGGACGTTGCCTTTCTGCCAAGTGCCGCCCGTATTAGCAACAGCCAGAGGATGGCGAGGACCTGGCCCGCAAACGGGCTTCTATTTCAGCAGCTCCATCCAGTCTCACGTTACAAAAGAGCAGCTTAAAGCCTTGCTGCCCGCCTAGGCCCCTAGCTTAGGATGTTGATTTTTGTTTCTAAATGCCCCTTTTCTTGCTTTTATCACAGTCCCATAGGCTGTATCAACCCAGACTACAACCACATGGCAGTGCGGCCTCAAGCGTGGCCTCCTCGGAGCCCTGGCAGCCCCGCGTCCCCAGGCCTCTGCAGCCTCCAATGGTGCAGGCTCCAACGTCCTCCCAGGCCGGTTGAGGACGTGTCGGGAGCGAGGCGGGCTCACACCGCCACCCCGCGGGCGGCTGCTCCGGCCGCCGGGGGCTGCGGGATGCCGGGGCCCGCACAGGCCGGCAGGGCCCCGCCATGGCCGGCCTTGCCGCACACTGGGCGGCCATCAACATCACCACAGGCCAGACACTCCCTTTCCAGGCATTCCGGGAATATAAAGCTCTTAACCTGCTCCCAGGTGTTCCATGGAAGCAGTGCCATGCAGACTAGTGACAGGGAGAGTGCAGGAGAAAAAGAAATCTGGCACTGTGGTGAATTTCACTTAAAAGAGTGCTCGCAGCAAGAGGACCTCAGCCGTGGCCTCACTGCTGCTATGTGAACTAGCTGTGGTGTGGAGAACTGCTGAGTGTGCGAGTAGGGAATAGCCCCAGAGCAGCAACCACTGCTCTTGCACAGGGAGAGGTCTAGGCCCTATAGTCCCTATTTCTTACAAGCAACAGCAGATTTTTTTAAAAAACATCTACTTTAAGAACTAGGTATTTTCCTTGGTCCACCTTAGCTTTAAATTTAGAAGGCATTAGAGTTTGGGATATCAGAAGCCAAGCTACACTGTTATATTTAATACCTTGATAGTAATGTCAAAAAAAAAGACAAAGTTTTTGTCAAACTGCCATGTCAATACCTTACTCTCCCAGTATTTATTTGTGCATCTTCAGTACCTTTTGAAGGGCAGCTCTCCTGGATTACCAATGCAAAGTAGTGTATTTGTGCAAAGTAGTGTTTAAGGTCAACCTATAGTTGAGAGAAGACTTCGGATGAAGTTCATTACTCTCAAAACAGCTGTTTCAAGAGAGATCAACCTTACTGTCCTTTAGCCAGGTAACCATGCTCTACAGCTGCTAGAAGAGTAAAAATACTCAAAGAATTGCAAGGCAGGTGTTAGCTCCAAATATGTACTTTATTTCATTATAAAGCAGATTGTTTAGGCATTATTTCTTTTTGTGAACATCCACTGTGAACATCCCTGCTGATCAGCAGGTCCTGCTTTGAGGACGTAGCTGCTCGAGAATAGACAAAGATTCCAGCACTAGACAGCAAAAATACAGATGCAAACACACAAGTGCTGCTCAGACACTGAAGAAGCCACCGTCTAAACTGCAACTCGTTCAAACTGATGATATGACCAAAAACACAAGAACAGTTCCAGCCCTGCCAGAACTGCATGCCCAGAAGTGAAGTCCTCTTCATTTTGAAGAGATTTATATTGGTCTTCCTGAAAAAAAAAAAGGAAAAAAAACAACCCAAAAAACTCCCTCCCCCCTAAAAACAACCCAATCAACCAACCAAACCAGACTAAGCTCCTTCCTCCTCCCTTTAAAGTCTCTTTTGAACTGCTCCAATTTCACATCAAAAATTGTGCTGTGACATGCTACTTTACAAAAGAGAAAAGGAAAATTACAGAAAGTAGTGTGAAATAATAGTGGCCACGTTTCGGCGAGCATTTCATGGAGCCTTTCTCCTGGCACTTGTGCTCCTGTCCCAATCCCGATAATCAAAATTATGAGAAATCATAATTTTTCATAGGTGTCTGTTATATAGGCTTTGCTAAATTTTCATGCATTTGGTATTTGAGCTCAGTGCATTAACAGGGTCTTCTGGATGTCATCTGTGCTTCTTGGGGAACGTACCAGAAAGTCCCATCACTCCAAGCAGAAATAATAATTTATAATACAGTCAGCACAACATGCAAAAATGCTCAGGAAGTCATGTAGATGCAGTGTAGAGAAACATTCCACTGTTATCACTTCTCATTCAGGTTTCCACGTTGTCCAATACTGATTGAGGAAAAGTGTATTTACAAAACTCACACACAAATATTTGCATTTGGTCCTAGGCACCTGATTAATATCGACAATCTAAATTTAAATGGAAAATTAAGGATTTTTCTGGTCCATTAAAGCCTTTTACTTCAACTTCTCCAATTTGATGGCATGACCCTGAAAAAAAGAAGCCCCATTGACTTTTGGTATTTTTCTACCCACTGCTCAAGTCAATGAGACTACTGGACAGTAAAGCCATCTAACATGAGCAGTAACAGGAACTACCTGAAAAGGGTCTCATATCCAGAATTAGGGGTAAAAACAGACAAAGCACACTCCTCTATAGTAACCGTCTCCAAATGCACTAGATATGACTGTCAGATAATATCCAGAATTTAGTACTGTTGAGAGAAACTTAACTTTAGCAAATGGCACAAGATTTGCATCTAAACAGCTGTAACATCCATTCCTGTGAGCTAGAAGTGCTATGGCTAATGGCAATGAAAAAAGCTGCCTGCATTACCAGGATTCAGAGCTGCAACTCCTAGGCACAGACTCTGATTGACCTGAGTTTTCTGCTTCTGGAGGAGAGGTGGTGGGCAAGAACATATTCTGACTTTTAAAGAGAATTGACAACAGTCTCAAGCCAATATTCAACATCTAACAAGACCTAGCTTAGTAAAGGACAAGATATTTGGAATTAGAGATATAATTTAGTAAAAAGAAACAATCGCCTCCCAAATCTGCCATACTGGAACAGAGCAAAACCAAATGTATTAAACATTGTGCTTACAACCATAACTACGGAACACAAGCACTAGAGGGAGAGGTTCTCTCACCACTACTGCAAAGGAGTTGCAAACACAAGTTAAATGCAAAGAATCCCTTCCAAACATACTGTCCCCCCATAACTGTTTGTTAAAACCTGTGAAGGCTTCAGGTATACCTGTTTTGAAAGGGGATGAAACAAAAATTGAAGAGCGACTGAACTAAATTCAATTCAGAAAGCTGATTTTCCCAACACATAATTAAAAAACAATTTTCTTAAAAAATTTTTTGCACATTTTTCCCCAGCAATTTATAAAATGCGAAGAGTATGCTACAAAAGTTTGAACATAAGGGAATGCGCTTTGAAAACATTATTAAAATACATGTTCCTATAGAATGACATACTCAAGTTTACTTCTTTTCACCTGACTTATTTCAAGAATGTTCTTCCCCTCTTCCTGGGTCCATGAGAAGCTACATTTAGAAAAGAAGGGCTCCCATACTTCCAACTTCACTCTGTTCCTTTACAAAAATTTCAAAGTACTGATAAATGATAGTGACGGCAAGCAAGATTCCAGTTCCAGACCCAATGGCCCCGAGGAAGTCTGCCAAGACGGAGAGGGCACCGATGCAGAGACCACCAAATGCAGCAGCTGTAGGGATATACCTGTAAAACGCATAATAAGGATAAAAAAGGCACCTTTAGACCTTGCTCAGGATATTAGAAGCGTGTCACTAACATCAGTACATTTGCAGTGGTTAGGAGGATTCAGGCCTCCCTTAGCACAGCCGGGGAAACGAGGGCTCACCTGTTCAGTTCATGGACCATGGAGGTTTCTCTGTGGCCTCTCATTACCATTTGCTGTTCTTTCAGCTGTTTGGCAACCTGTGTCGAATGAAGAAATGGAACAAGTTTAGTTCATTTGCCATAAAACCAAGTGGTATGTGAAAGAGAAGAGACTTCAGTGAAAAACAAGTTTTTTATATACTAATAATTTTTGTTTCATCCGAAAGTTTACAGTTGCATGGACTGCAGTCATAGACACTTTTCCACACTATCAATTGCGCAAAGCTTTTGGAAAATTTTTGCCCTACTATAAAAAAATGGAAACTGGTAGACTCATACACATAAAGTAAATTCCTGATTGATGCCTACTCTCCACTGGATAGAGTTCAGTACCTGTCAGCAAGACTATTCAGGTGAGCTAACAAGTATTGGTGGGACTGTATAAATCAAGCCATGAAAACAATGCACCTTAAAATAATGTTCCAATAGTATTTTCTAAGAACTGGATTGTTGAAATTGTACAAAAACAAAAAGAAACAACAAAAACACATACACACACACGCACAATGACAGCTACTGAGTGGCTGAGCACACGTACACTAATGGTCTGCTCTCTTAAGAAAGAGCATCTAGTTAACTTCCCCTCCAAAAATGAACATCTCCTCATGCCAGATATACGGATTCACTATTGACTAGTTTTCACATGGTACCTGCTTTTCACACAACGCAACCGTCACCTGGCACTAAAAACATTTCCACCTTTCTTGGTATCTTGTCTTCTCTCACACCGATCAGATTTCATGCCGTAATGTAAGAAGCTTCCTCATGCCAGTGAAAAGTAATTATGTTTTGGGCAGTTTGGTTCTTGTTGCTTATGAAAGAGAGAGTCAGGAAGAGGGGGACAAGAAAGTCCTCATTCTACTCTTCCATCACTCCCCTTGTCAAAAGAGAGTCATTTTTAAATGGCTCTAGATCAGAAAGAGATAAGTCTCTGTTTATACAGATGATAAATTGATAAATACAACCAACAATATTACCAGTAGAGTTTGCATTTCAGAAGAAAGCCTGTATTTCTTTTACAACATTGTTTCTTATGCATTTCCCTCCCACCTCCTCCTATTTATTTATTAATTTTAAACTTACATCTTTGGCAGAGGAGCCAGAGACTTCAATCCATGTCTTGGAGAAGAAAGCACAGGATCCCAACATAAATACAATATAAACAACTGCATGGACAGGGTCTTCTAACACTGAAGAAAAGGACTCTGGAGGTGACAGATAATAACAAAGTCCACCAACTGGATAAGCACGAGCTGGGCCTCCGGATGATATGTCCTAGTAGAAGGAAGCAAGTGGTCACCAATTTTCTCACTACTGCTTAGTCATTAAGCTAAGCTTGGGTTTATGCATCCCCTGTATATACTACATATATCGCTACAGCAGCGCACATATTCAAACTCCAGCAACTTCCAACGTGGAGATGAAATACAGCATAGAAAAGCAAAAATATCCACATCAACAAGGAAGAAGAGCCCAAGAAAAAAAAATGGAGACAGAGAACTTAAACTCTTCACAAGTCTCTCAATTATCAATTTAAACGAGCTACTAATCTAGGAGTTTTAATGTACAAGACCACCTGTAGAAACACATTTTAATGTTTACAGAAACAATCTTCAATTAAGCATTTTAATGCGACTATTACAAAGCTGTGTGCAAGACGTGGGAATACTCACAGACCAAGTGCCCAGCAGGCTAACCAGCAGGTTGCCACTGAAGCGAGCAGAAAGCATCTGGGAGATGACATACAAATTGGACACAAGGGCAGACTGAAGAATAATGGGAATGTTGGAAGTGTAGAACAGCTTGATAGGGTAGGTGTTGTACTGGCCACGGTAGCGAGCAGATTTGATTGGAAGATCCACTCTGAAGCCCTGAAAAAAAAACGAAGAAAATAATCATTGTATCTTCATGAGTCGAACACATACCAAGGGTCAACTGCAAGTGCAAAGCCTTAACAACAGTAAAAAATCTGCAATGATGGCCAGCAAGTACCCTAAACGCTATCTAGGGGAACCATCCGTGTGAACATTTTTGTCAAGGCCCTGGAAACCTACAGGATTGTCTAAATTCACACATTTAACGGGTATGAAAGATCTAACCATTAGAAGAAATCCAAAAAATACAAGATGATTTAGAACAGAGTCCAGAAAAACAAACAAACAAAAAAAACCATTAAAGCTAACCAAAACTGACTTGATATTTTTCAGTAATTTTCTGAAGCAAACACCAAGACAGTCAGGCTTACAAAAATTAAAATCTCATCCAGCAAAAGCAACAGCACTTTGGGCAAGGTGCTACTATCTATACACACATTCATCTCTTCTTTCATAGAGCAAATGAGATCTCAGTTTTGAGTGGTTACAGTTGAGTGTTGCAACTGCTTAGGAGAAGTTGATTTTAAATAAACATCTAGATATTGTACATCCCAAACTGAGTCTTCTGAAGGCACTAAAAGATAAAAACGTAATTTCCTGTAGAGTTAAACAATATGGATTTATTTCTACCACAAACAATTTTACAGCTCTGTTGACTCCAACTGACCTGGAAATAAATGACGATAGCAAAGACAAAGATGGTAGCAATCAAGTTCATGAGGTTGGGCAGGTTCTGACGATAAAAGGCCTCGCGAAGAGCTCTGACTTTATCCGTACGAGTAGCCAGAAGGTGGAACAGAGCAATGATGGCTCCCTCAAATTCCATGCCTTGGAATGGAAAAGAAAACTAGGTCAGATGTGTGAAGATGTCTCTGAGCTTCAGGGCTTTGTCTCCTTACAGGCATACTGCTGAATTCAGAGTCTCACTGCATGGCAACTATATACTTAAGATGTCAGTAAAGTTTAAATAAATATGCTAAGTGTTTTTTTTTTCTTAAAAGAATATGCAACTACTTGGTTAATCAAGTGTTAGGCATTATTATATCCTAATGCAAATAAAAGGAACAGAAGGCACCACATTACCTCGTCCTGTGTTCACAGTGGTGGGGCTGAAGGCCTTCCACACAATAGTCTCACAAATATTGGTGGCAATAAAGAGAGAGATGCCAGAACCAAGTCCATATCCTTTCTGCAGGAGCTCATCCAAGAGCAGGACTATCAATCCAGCAACAAAAAGCTACAGAAGAGGAACAAAGCATTACTCACATCCCTTTTTGATTTGTTACAAAGCTTCTAATAGAAGACAAGAAAGACTACAAATGAGGAAACAGACACACTGACTTCTTCACATGTGAGGCAGGAAGGAGTCCAGATGCTGCTTTTTTGACCCCTTCAGAGCAAGGCTAAGAACCTGGGACTAGAAATTACCTGAATTGTGATAAGTAAGCAGATACCAGCACCCATCTCAGACGGGTCTCCATACATTCCAGTCATTACATAGACGATCGACTGACCAATGGTGATGATCATTCCAAACACTGTAGAGGAAAAAAAAAAAAAAAAAGTAGGCATTTCTTCTGCAGATTTATATGCCAGTGGGCAAATCAAGAAATATATAAGCAGGTATGTATTTCTTCCCAACTTCCTATAAACATAAGTCACAGGACATTTAAATTCAAGAGCAAACTTAAATTCATTTTCTAAAAATCTGGCACTGGAAATAACACAAATATTTCAATATAGAAATAAATTCAATAGAAAAAAAAAAACAGACTCAGAAGCATGTGCTTTGGCTTTTTTCCCCCCTCAGTAAGCAAACCAATAAGTGTTGCAGTGCAGCAAAAAATAGCTGGAGAAGACTCAAGTTTATCTAAAAGCTATTTATCAAGTGAGCACACACATCTCTTACTATTAAAAAGGAATCCTTTTAGCTAACCACAAAGCAAGAACTACAACAAACTTAAAGATTAACCTTTTTAGGTTAAGACTGACCAATACAGTTTAAAGGTTGAGTCTCCAATGTCTCTATATTACTTGGCTTATCTGATGAGATTATAATAGCAATATCAATTGCACAGGTATTTCCATTACAAACCAATCTAAGACTTAACAGGTAATGGGCAAGAAGCAGTCAATAAAAAACTGCTTAAATACAGAAGTTTATCACAACATGAATATGCGACAGTAGCAAGACAGAAACTTATACATCCAAATTCAAGACTTACTGTATGTTAAGTTATGATTGCTGTGGCTAGGGTTAGATACTCTAAAATATCATCTCAGTCGCCAACATCAGCTGTTACTTACATTTCTGTGCTCCATTAAACAGAGCTCTGTCCTTCGGGGTGTCACCAACTTCTATTATCTTGGCGCCTGCCAGGAGCTGCATGATGAGCCCAGAAGTGACAATAGGTGAAATACCCAATTCCATCAACGTACCTGTCAGATACAGCAAGCACAGTGAAAGAAAATAACAGAGTGTATAAAACAGAAAGGTTAAATATATATATATGTATGTATGTATACACACATGACAATGACAACAGCTATACAGGTATTAAGGAATTGTCCTTTGCTTGCCCTCCAAACTTATATATACATATCTACATACAAACTCATTTTGTTCATGTAGTCATGTTATTTTCAATGCACACTTTAAATAATTATGTAATGCATAAAATTACTTTTTCTCTTCGCTCTCCATTTTACATTCTTTAAAATAGAATGCAGTGTGAAAGCAGGACCAAAATATTTAACATTGACCCTACCTCTATTTGAAGCCAGAATCACTCTCATCCAGTAGAAAGGATCTGCCGAGTCTGATGACATTATGCCAAACAAGGGGATCTGAATTTTCAAACAGAGAAGTAGGATTCAATTGAAGCACAGACTTTGTAACATCCTTTCAACATTTTAGCTTAAGAACAAGAGAAAGTAACATACCTGGCAGCATACTAAAAAGATGAAAAGTGTGATAGCTGTCCATAATACTTTTTCTTTAAACTGAATCTAAGGGGAAAAAAAACAGAAGTGAATGAAACTGTTAAGATAAAAACTAGTCAAATAGCTGGTTAACTTTCACAGTAGTTTGAGGTCATTTATTTCTTTTCTGAAAGGACAAAGTATAACACATAATGAAAATAACTTTTCATGCCTTTCACACTACATACATAACTACAACATATGCTCAGGCATAATTGTATCCACAGAAGAGCATCTTTATCAGCAAAGATACCCTTTTACAAACACATTCAAACTACTAGTCATACTAGACAGGCACTCCTTAAAAAGCGTATCTATGCTGACAATACTGACAAGTATCCTCCTCCTGCTACCCCCAAAAAGGCAAGCTAAGCCTTAAACACCTTATATTGCATAACTTCAGATCTATGAAGAAAATTTCATTAATTTACCTTCCGTTCCGGCTTTTGGATTTCGGGCAAGATAACACAGAAGGGCTTGATTACTTCAAGGAATTTAACTGTAAGAAAATAAGTTAAAAGACACAGTGAATATACAAAGTACATATGAAAAAGTCGAAGAAAACAGGATTTGGACACTTTAAGCACTAAAAGTCTCCATTAGCAGCAAAGCACATTTTATAAATCTGTATCACACCCTTACTAGGTGCAATATAGATGGGATGCGGATAATACCTTTCTACTTTCTCCAATTCAATTAACAGCACAAAAAATTCTGCCACTGATTTGCAGAAGTTTATCAACAGCCCTGCCCTCTATTTCATAGTAGTTTCTTCTGTAGTCTGAACTTTGAGAAATACAATTCCCAAGACTGCTGATATTTAATTCTGAGCTTACATTAGGGCTGCACAGCTGGGGAACCCCCACGTACAGGTCATGAGCAGTAATTCAAGTTACCTTATAGAACTTCTCATACAACAACCTCCGAGTGAAAAGGATCTACTCTTATACTAGAAGTATCAACGTTGTCCCAAACTTGGAAAAATCAAGCAAAGAAGGAGGTTCATTTCACAGAGCAACATGCTCTCCTGTGAACAGGCACAGGACGGCCTGATTTGCAGCAAGCTCAATGCCAAACCTCTCACAACAAACCTCGCGCTGCGGACACGTGTTTTAGACTGATTTGAATGAAAAAGCCTAAAGCAGCGCGAGAGAACCAAAAGCAGTGGTTGCTTTCACCTTCTTTGGGTTAGGCGATAAACTCAGCTGCACTTTGAAACAGCGTCACCAAAACCGCTCAGTTAATTCCGAACTATTAGCAAGCTGCTAAGTCGCACGAAGTCGCGCGTCTCCCCTACGCCTCTCTAACACATATGGATTTTAAGACGCGTTTCGCGCGGGCTCTGGGCACTCGTGCTGGGGCAGCTCGCCCGCTAACGGCGCTGCTCCGTGCGCGGCCGCTCGGCGGACACCGCGGGCTCGTCCCGGCCGCAGGAAGGGCCTTTCACCCCCGAGGGCAGCAGCCCCCGCGGGGAGCGCCCGTGCCGGCGGGCGGGGTGAGCGGGGCCCCCGTCCCGTCCCGTCCCGTCCCGTCCCGATACTCACTCCCCATGGCGGCCGCCCGGCGGGTGCAAAGAGCGAGAGGCGGCGGCGGCCTCCGAGAGACACGTCAGGGATTGAGCCCGGCCGGCCCCCTTCCGCTTCCGCTTCCTGCCACGCGCCGTCTGCGCCGCCGCCGCCACCGCGCATGCGCAGCCACCCTCCCCCCGGCAACGGCCACGGAGGCGCCTACGACTCCCGTCGTGCCCTGCGCTGCCGCCCGGTTGGACTACATTCCCCAAAGAGCACCGCGGCGCGCGGAGGGCTCCTTACTCTTATTGGCTCCCCGAGAGGCGATGCAGCCAATGAAGCGCCTGCAGGCGGTGGCGCGCGCGGAGCCTGCTGGGGGTTGTAGTCTGCGCTTCCCTGGCCGCCATCTCAGAGGGGCGTGGGGCGGGCGTTGGGCAGGGCTGTCCGCGCGGAGGCGGCGCCCCTGTGAGGCGCGCGGGCTCTGAAGGGAGGGTCATAACGTAGGGCTAGCACGATACGACAGATAAACACGCTTATCCTTTATTTTATGTTTTCTGTCGCTTTACAGTATCATTTTTAGTTCTTTCTCAGCAATGAGAGGCTCCCTATGGAGGTGTAGCATGCACGCATACCCAAAATGACTGCCGGTTCGCTCGTGCGGTTAAAGCTCGAGGCCTCGTGCCTGGTGCAGAGTCCTAACACACCAAATCCGGTTGGGCTTCTACTAAAATATGAAGCAATGATGGAAATATGAAACGTTGGGCTATATGTCCAGTCTTGGTAGGTCAACATATCACCATATTACCCAACAAGATGAAGAGGTATGTGGCCCAGCATCGTCGTCACTCAAGGTGTCCCTTTCTGGTAGTAATATGTGTGCCTTTCCTGGTGTTTATAGAGGCTCTTACCACTGCTCTGAAAACTAAGATAAAGAACTAAGAAAAACAGATAGAGGTGTTAATACAGCTCAGATGCCAGCATGTAGAAAGGTGTGGAAGTGCGTAAGAGGTTTTCTTCTGTGACTTGTTAACAATACCATTATCTCTTAAAAATCATCCATTTCTGTAAACATGGTTGTGCCAACAAGAGACAGCATGACGGCATTTTGGTGTAAAACTGTCATCTTACAGTGGAGTCTTAGAAAACCAGGGCTCTCGGGTACTGCTGGACACCATTCAGTCCTTCCCTCGCTTAGCTGACTCCAGCAGATGTTTGTCTAACTGACTTAGAAAAGCTTTCAGTGATGGAGTTAACAATTACTTGTAGCCACCTATTCTACATCTTCTCCACTTTTCATTAGAATATAATTCCTCATTTCTAATCTAATCCTTTTTTTCTTCTTTTTTCTTCTTCTTTCTTTTTCACTTAGATTACTTTCTGTCCTAGCCGTAGTCTATGCAGAGAGTAATTTAGTCTCTTTTTCTTTGCTTTCAGTTACATGCATGAAACTGTAACTTCATGTTTCCTTCATTTTCTTCTGTATAACTAATTTCATGGTTTTTTTTTCTTTTCTTTTTCCAAACTCAAAGTTTTATTCACTCTCAACTGATTTCATTTGGTTTGGATCTTTCTTGCAGTGTGGTGTTCAAAATAGGACAGAGTAGTCTAACCAGGTGTCAGGAAAACCTTCTAGAAGATAAAAATAGCTTAAAATGTGTTCAGAAAAATTTTTTTTTTTTTTCAAAATTAATCATATTTTTTAAGACTTTTCTGATAAGTTTTTTTTTTTTTCTTTGATATTTGCAGGTCCTTCTAGCATCTTGTCATTTAAAAAGTGAATAAGCACTATTGCTCTTCCATTACCCAAATTCTTAGTAAAAATACAAAATAGTGCTTGATCCAGAAGTGATTCAGATGGCACCTCAATATTCCTTCCAGATTGGCTATGGATCACAAATCATCACTCTGTAAGTCCAGTTTCCTATTATCTTTGTATTTCTTTTACAATCACTTAATAAAAGCCAGGTTTCTGTACTTATGTCATGAGATAGTATTAAAAGCTTTTTATATATTAGATAAATGATAGCTATAATTTCATACGTACTCACCCAACTTGTGATACTATCAGCAAAGAACTTTGATTGTGTTCACATGAACCCACAAAATCCACAGTGGCTTACACAGATCTCCTTGCCATCATCTAAGTATTTACATATGCTTTGTTTGATTATTTATTGCCCTCTTCTCTGAGATGAAATTTAAAATGACTAGCCCAAATCATTATTTCCTTTCCTCCGATTCTATCCTTTTTTTTTTCCCTTTCTTTTAATTTGCAAACATTGTATTTGCCCTTCTCTAGATTTCTGAAACCATGCTTCTCCTCCAGAGTTATTGAAGACATCTGCTAATGACTCTGAAGTTACTTTAGTTGGTTCTCATCCATGGCAGCTTATTTAGAAATGTGCAAGTTAGATAATTTGGTTTTAACCCATCAGTTTCCAATTAGTGAGAAGAGGACAGATTTATAACTGACATTTCATAATTTTAGATGCTGTGCAGAGTGGATTTGATTTAATAACCTTCTGCTGGTAGAGCAGGAAGAATTAGTAGTGGTTTAGAGGAAGGCTACGCTAGGAAGCAGCTGCAGAGATCAAGGAGATTGTTGGTAGCAGTATGTAAAAAAAGTGCCAAAAATTTGATGCATTTATTAAAATAAATCAAACTGTTGTGAGACTTGCTAGTAACATCATTATGCCAGATCAACATGATGTTAGAAAGGATTCATCTCATCTGCTTCTAGCTAACCAGAAGTGAAGTGTCTAGGTAGTTTTCTAGACTCTCTGTGGACGGTGTGTGTATAGAGATGGGCATCTCTGGAGAAGGATTCACTCCATCCATCCTACCCATCTGCTTTAGGACTGGATGACTCATCCTCCAGAGATACCTATCTCTGTTGACTAGAGAGGAAACTAAGGTGACCACTTTGTATTCGATACTGACTTTTATTTTAAGACAGCTGAAGCTAGAAAAGACTAAGTCTAGCCTATTCTCAAAGATGTTTCCTTTGAATCAAGCTGTGGGTTTTTCTGAGAGATCCTGAGGAAAAACTTCTCCATCTAGTGCCTCTGCTGTAATTGCTCTTTTGAAGAAGGAATAGTCTCAGTGTTCTGGGTCTCAGTCATTTCTCCTTCACAGTGGTACCTCCTCTGAAAAATTGGCTTCATTGGGTAAAAGCCTCACCTGTTGTTCATGCTGGTAGCCCTTATCTGTGATACAAGATTTGGTGAAAAAAATAGACTCTTAATCTTTGTATGGGCCCTCTGCCAGATTTCTTGGGTTCTTGTTGGTTTTCAGAATAATTGCAGACAATAAGGTACTTTGGTTTGCTATTGTAAGAAAATGAACCTTATAATTAGATGTGGAATCCATCTAATTAGACATGGGAGCTGAATCACTGGCTTTACATCTACTAACTCGTTCCCAGAACTCAACACAAGTCTGCATTTATCTTTATAACTGAACTCAGTATTTCTGCTTACCTCTGCATGTTGTACATTTTGGGTCTGGAAAACATCCCATTTAGGGGAAATAACAGTACAGTCATACAGCTGAAATTTGCAATTGAAGTTCAGTTCTGAGTATCAAAAATACTGGTCCAAACTTGTTTTCTTGGCATCAAAAAGTGAAAATCTCCCTTTTTGTCATCTGAAGTGAAAAAAAGATATGGACAGAGGGGTCGGGGTCAGTGCCTTTTTATAATCATCTGTCTTGCTGCTGAAGAGAAGAACAAAAGAAATGGTTGATGAAGTTCTTGGGGAGTGATTGCAATGGGACCCTCTAGGTCAAATTTCTGCCTCATGTTCCTTAGTGACTTTGACAGTTTATCCTGGGAACGTTTTGGCTGCTGATCATAATTACAAAACAAATGGCAAAAAAAGAATGTGGTCTTTTTTTGAATGAGGGCTGGCCTTGCACTGTTTGGGGAGCACCTATTACTGCAAGGAGACTTAGTTTAGCATGGTGCCAGCTGCTGGAACTGGAATGATAACGAGGAGGAGGATGGCACATAATTAATAAATGACTTTTTAGAGGACAGCCACATTGGAGAAGCAGACATAGATTTTAAACAGCCTGTTCTTTTCCTGCCGCTCTATTCTCCCTTGAACCAAATCAGTCCCTCTTATATAACCAAGCTAGTCCTGCTTTGGAAATGTTGTGTAATTTAGGACCATTAAAAACATTAATATTCACTTACTGGCTCTGAAGTACGTTAGCCAGCATGTTCCACTGTTTCACACAGTGCAGATCTTCTGCATTCACTACAAAATTATGTATGTCAGTTACCTCTATTGCATTAGCACAGAATTGACATTTCTGATTTTGAAGCGGGGCTTCACTGTGGGGTGACTGACTGTGGGTGCTGAACCCAGTTGTGCTGCATAGTACTGTGATGGAAATGACAAAGGCTATGTGATTGCTTTAGTAGCCAGAAGTGGAAAATAGAGGGGGAGAGTGGAAATGGGGGGAGAGAGGGGAATAAAGCATAAATTAATTTTTGCTCTTTCTGTTCAGTTAATGGCATTGCTCACAGAAATGGGCCACAGTGGCTCTTTGAAGAGGTCAGTTTTTGCTGTGCTGTGACATGCTCACATTCCATTTCCACATTTTTGTCCCAATGTGACTGAGCTCTCGTGTTTCGCTGAATGCTTGAAGCTAAAGGAGACTTTAGTCATTGTTAAAGCAGGTCCCCAAAGTTCTGTGCCACTAGAGGGCAACGTGACTCTATTCATTTGTACACACACCCACACACGTGTGCGCGAGAGTGTTCACCATACAAGTGCAGCTAGGTGACATTTGTAGCACTGGTCTGAAGCGGGATTCTGTGACAGTAACAGTGCTCTGTGCAATGTGTTGTTAGTAGCAGTATTTGTATGCAGGGTTTGATTTTTAGTGCACGAACTCGACAAGCAGTAGTTTATTTAACCACAAGGTGGAAGAACAGCTTCACTTACGATGCCACAACATGAATGAAATATGCACACACTCTAGACAAGTTAAATGATTGTCATTATTTGCTAGCTATATTGCCCCAGTGCTGAAGGATCCCATTGGGGATTGGCCTCCTCACGCTAAGGTTAGTATAGGTACAATCTGCAGTCCTGCAAGGACCTTATTGCAGGCAGATCCCAATGACACACAGTGCTCAGGTCTGCAGTACCTTAGGAAATAACTGCAAATATCTTTGTGTAGTACAGGTATACCCTAAGAGATCCCTTAACTTCAGTAAATTTCTCCAAAAAGATCAATGTATCTGGCTTAGCTACAGCAGCTATACCTAAAATGCTCTGACAAAGCGTTCCCAGGAGTAACCACAAGCTTGACATGCATTATCTTCCCTTTCCTTGCCACCCCCGGGGCTGTCTCTCCGCCTGCGTGACAGTTGCTTGTCAGGTGTTGTTGCAGTTCATCTGTGCATGGGCTGCGTGTTCTCTTACAGGTTCTGGAAGCTGCAGGCTGTATAAAGCAGTTTAGGTCACAAGTGCAAGGCTCATAGTCTGCACAGCAGGTGAGTGAACTTAAGAGCGACCTCCTGGCACCCCTAACCAAACACCATATCTAAAACAGGGACTGTCCTAAAAAAAAAAAAAAAAAAAAAAAAAGGTGAATTCTCAGCTCCTATAAGGCCAATGGTCAAATTGCACTGATTTCAAGAGAACTAGAATTTCCCTTGGAGTCCTTATTCTGGAGTTTCTCTCCACAAGCAAGTTTCTCTTGTTTGTGAAACCTGAAGCAATGTGCCAAAAGGCAGACAGGAATCCTCTCTGGTGAGCAGATGTTGAGAGCCACATTTCTAGTTGAAGAATCAATTATGTTTTCTTACATAAATTTGTACTTGTGCTTTATTTTATGGAGTATTAGATGGTGATGAGAGATGCTGCATGAAGCAGCTGATAGGTTTTTTAATTGAAACAGAAAAATGAATTATTCTTTTTCTAGCCAAACAGCCCCTCTGGTTCCTTAAGTAAAAGGAACATTTAAAAATGCAGATGCCTTCTAGCCCTTCTGATTTTCAGTTCAAGATACCCATTCCAAAAGACCAAACCTGCATGTTTCAGGCGATAAAATCCATCTTCTCTCCTAAGTGGAGATGGGTAAGGAATGCAAAATTTAATCCTGTCCTAGGATCATAAGAGTGTTTCAGAACTGTAGTATTTACAAAAAAGGTTCAATTTAGCTGTCTAACATGAGATACCTAAGCCACTATTTAAATAGAGTGACCCTAAATATATCAAAAGAACCAAGTCTAGCTTCCCTGTCAGGCACAAGTCTAATACTGTAACACACACAAGGATTTCCAACATTATTACCGGGACGTGAGAGGTTAACTGCACGTCTTTGTACGACTTTGCATGAAATGTTTTGAATCCTGAACTCCTGCTATGACTCACAACCCTCCTTCTCCAATTTGTTCATCCAGGCGCTCCTGGAACATCACTCTATTCCGTGCATTTATGGCAATACTTATAAGGTATCTCTAATACTTCTGTAACTTTAATCAGCTGTGCTCTTAGCTGGCAGTATTACAGTATTGTTTTTTTCAATAACTGCAGTCCCGTTTTCTGTCTTTGATAAGTCAGACCTGGTCTATAATGTGCACTTTGTGTAACAGAGATCCAATGGCTAAACCCTGATCTTGTCAAAGAACAATAGCAAAACTTAAATGGGACGAGCGTTTTATCCCTTATCTTCAAGTGAAACCTCAACATTTCATGTAGACACAAAGCAAAACATATAGTTTTGCAATGATACCAGTGCTTTTACTTAAGGAAAGGCTCTGTTATAAACCTTTTATTTGGTAAAACATACCACCAAGGCGTCATGTTATAATAAAATATGAAGTTATGCAGATTAGCAAACAAAGTAAAATAGATATTTGCAACAATCAGCAGGTGAAATGGGCAATAGAGACTTATGAAAGAAGAACAAAGAGGTTTTACATCTTTCTCTGAGGGATGTGGTATTGATCATTGCTGGCAGCAGGATTCCAGGCTTCATTGATAATGGCTGGTTCTTAGTTGACAGCCTATAAATTTTATCAGTTTATTGTAAACCAACAGGTGAATATTTTAGCAAGACCATGAAGCCCATAGTGCAGTACAAACAAATGCAGAGATTATTTTAATGAAATAGATAATTCAAAGCTGAAGTCTCTTATTAATAACTGCATGTTATTTTTCTGACTTTTTAAAGACTTTGGAGGTCACCAACAAACTCTTTTTGTGTAAAAAGCATAAAACTTTATCACAGAGAAGCTTTTTTTTTGTATGCTTCCTTGTTTTACTCTGTCTTCTCTGACACTGGATTTTGTAAAAAAATAATAGAGCTAACTAATGTGAACACGTTCATATTTCTAGACATTAAGAATTGTCTTTCTCTTATATGCTTTTTTTTAATCTTCAAGTTGTTGACCTAAAACCATTGTTCAGAAAAAAAAAAATCAATATTTGGAACACTAAACGAAAAAATGCTTGTCTTGGAAATATTGATGCCAATCTGCCCTAAGTGCTTTCAGTCTAGTAACCAGATATGTGCAGTTCTGCTAATCACCCCGTTTACCTAAAACATGACTCAATTGTGACGCTGGCCAAGCTGAAGTTGTCTAGGATTAGAACTACTAGCCTTTTGAGAGAGCCTTTATACTTCTGTAGAGCTAGCTCTTGGCACAAGGCATTAATTTTCCCTACAAAAATATTTCTGTGTATTTGAGAGTGAAAAAGTGCTAATAAGAAGCAGCTAGCTGGTTTTCATGTTATCAAGCCTTAAATGATACCTGATTACTGTCTAACTGGTATGTTTTGGTGGTATTCAAAAGTTAGTAATAATATGGACACTGGACTTCGGTATCCATATAATCGGTTGTTTTTCAAGTCACTATTTGGATACTGAGTTTGACCTCATGCATACAATGGCACACAGTTACACTGTTAATTTGTACATGAATCTGTCCTGTTGTGGGGCACGCAGATGGTGACTGAGGTTTGCTTGTAATTTCATGACTTTTCCATGAAAATCACACGTGTGATACATGAAGATTTTTGCATTAACTTATTATCATATTCTTGAAAAGCAAGTCCCATACATACAAAATTATATTTTTTAACCTGCAGCATAACTTAACGCTTTAGTTTATGGCCCTTTGGAGCTTGCTGTATAGTTCTTTGAATCTTTCACTTCTGATTTCATGACCACATAAGCTTTTAAGTCCAACCTATTTGGAAATTACTATTATAACTATTATCTCTTTCTTAGGGGTGGAACTGTGAGCAGTAGCAAAAATTGAGCAAGTAAATTCCCTTCCTGGCTTTAAAACACAAACTGAAACCTGAGCAGTTTAGTTTGTTACACAATGAATGAGCTTTGATTTGATTTGATTTTTTATTGTATTTCATTGAAACTTTACTATAAAACAGCTCCTAGGGACACTTGCATGAGAAAAGTTTTGTAAGTAAAACAGCATTGAATTTCCAGTCTTCCATTTTTAAAGCTTATTATATACACTTTTATCATAGTTGCTTATCTCCATAATGTACCACTGCATGGTAGGCAACTGGAAATGTTAGGTAATAGAGCTACATGTCTCTCAAGGTTTTTCTAATGGATTTCCTTTGCCCTTGCTACAAAAGGGATTCATGGTGTCATTAGCACAGTGACCAGCACTTCTGTGTGCTGCCTGTGGGCAGTCTCCAGGGAGCTGCATTTCCCCTGTTCCTTGACTTCAGTTTTGTCCTGGCTGTTTTGCTGACATCAAATTTGTTATTTTATTTTTAAACAAATATGTCTCAAAAAACTGCTGTTATTTAAATCCTGCTCTTCTTAATGCACCCCAGGATCCCATTGGCCTTGGCTCCAAGGGCCATGCTGCCTCGTGGTCAACTTGTTGTCCACCATGACGTCCAGGTCCCACTCATCCCAGCAGGTGAAGTATATTAAAGTCCTTCTTAATTACAAGGGAGCAGAGACCTTGGCAAACTGAAAAGGCTGATGGAGTAATCAACACACCTGAGCTTTACAGACACGTGAAACAGCTTAGTGGTTTATACCAAATGTTTTCGTTACAGTGGCTTCTCTGAAATAGGGAACAAATAGATTAAAGATTAAGCTGCTTGGGAAAATGGCAAATTTCCTAGCAAGGTAAGGGTTATTTGGTACATCAGGTGACTGCTCTGTGCAGCAATACAGAGCAGAGGTGGATTTGTAATCCATTTTGAAAAGTCTTGTAACTAAAACCTTAGGAGCATTTTGTCAGCTACAAATACGGGAAACAGTAAACTTCCTATTCCATGATTTTCTGTGTGTGCTGTTTGGCATCTTTGTGTAAGAACATGAGAAGGTATCAAGCGGTGGCATGAGTCATGCCAAGACTGCAGCAATTGCCATTGTTTGTACAGTGTCTGCCTTTTGTCCCCTGAAAACCCTGCAGCAAACAGTGTTTACAGTGGGCCAGCTTCAGCGCTGGGCTGAACGCTCGTGCGTTCGGGCACGGTTTGCCGGGCTCCCCAAGCGGTGGAGCTGCCAGAAGCGGCTGCAGGGCCACACAGCCACCAGCAGCTGCTTCTTCCTGTCCCTCTGCCTCTCTTTGTGCCATGCCAGCATAGGCAATTCTGTAGCTTTGTGACAACGTGAACTGCAAAATGATCTGGCTGAAAAAGACCTTTTTAACATTCTGCAAGCTGAACTACCTATTTAGCCTCTTTTACACTCATTTAGGATTTCTGACTGCAGCCTTAGTACCCGAGTTAGCCTTAGTGGAGGCTGGTGAGTAATGCAAGCAGTGAATACTCAGCAGCCTGGGCTTCAGGGTGGCCTGTTGGAGCCAGCTAGAGATCACACAGAGCTGCCAGGACAGCTGGCACTTAGGCTACTGGATCCTCATTGCTGATCATTAGCCCTGGCTTGGTGCATCTGTTCAATTTAAAATAACATCTACAATCGCCATATAGCTATAGCTTCATTAGCAACATACACTTAAGTACAAGTGTGCCATAGATTTTTTAATCTTATCTGTGTGCCAAGACAATGAATTTAAGTATGTCATTATTTTGTATGTATGGGAATAGTAATAGCCAACTCTGAATATAATATGTAGCAAGATCAGTCCTTCCGCTGCTTTGCTTTCTGAGAAAAGCAAAGGTTAGCTGTGTTTTTAGGGAGATAGAAGCTGTCATATTGTGGGTGATGACAGTCATTGCAAACAAGAATCGGATTCAAACATGTTATCTCACCTGTGATTCTGGAAGAATTTAGAAATATACATAACAAACCAGACACTGGACTATCCAGTATTACATTTGAGACCTGGATTAAATACGGCCTTTTTCCTTACAGGACATGAACTGACCTTAGATAAAGAACTGCACCCTTGTTTTAAAGTGGTTTTCTGAGTAAATTAATTAGAGAGTAGCCACAGAATAACTGTACCTGGAATAGACATCTGAAATGATTTTAAAGACAGTTTTGGGAGCTCTGCTTCTCTTGACTACTACAACTAAACATCTATCTGTAAATCTTTGTGATAGTTAAACACTCTTGGAAGACATTCAGCCTTTCTTCTTCCAGTTATGGGTATAGACAAAAATAATGGAAACCTCTTCCTGCTAACAGGAATCATCTGGAGACTGGAAGGTGAATCTGGCAGGTTATTAAGGTGAATCTGGGAGGTTATTGAGGCTCTGACGTCATTTTTCTGGGCCCTAGCAGGGCTGCCAGCCATAACAGTGCTGTAAATCAAGTATAAATATATTTAAATTGATTTAAATCAATGCTGTGACATAAATGTAAGTGAGAAGAGACTCAGTCCGAAGATCTGTTTGAAAATCTACCTCCAGTCAAGGAGTCTCATAATGTAGAATCCACAAAACTTGGCTCAACCTGAAAGATTTTTGGAGTCTCAGGACTTGTGTATTGCAAATTAGCACCCAGTTCAACTGTGACTGGTCACACATGCAGCCAGATGGGGAGGGCCACATGATCTTTGGTATAAATTCAGTAACTGAGCAAGTAGATCCCCCAATGTTTGCACGTTAGCAAAGCCCTGACGCCCTTTCAGGAGCATTCTGGAGGTGATTTCTGGGGTGTAACAGTGCCTTCAAGTGGCCAGTTATTGCGGATCCAGACTCTGGAAATCCTGGGAGATTTGCAATGGCTGCTTTCCTAATCAAAGCTGTGTGGTAGCTCGTCTATATTCAGCTTGGGTCTCATTAGCCAGTAAATCGGTTACACTTCTATAAACCACCTTCTCTTTCTGCCTGTTAGCAATTGTGCTTGTCTAAGCGGCATAATTTTCTAAATCAAAACTGCTTCGAGAAACATACAGTTCAGCCATTCTTATAATTACTACTGCCCAAATCTGGCCTTAGTAAGTGACCTCTCAATTTGCTGAGATTAGTTCTGCCTCTGTGCCAGTGTGACTAGCTGTGAACACAGGCAGCAAGCCTTAGATTTCTTCTGCTTAACATATTGCCTGAATTGACATCTTTGTTGTTTGCCTGTGATCAAGTAGCAAAAACATCATGGCTGCAAATATCAAGTCTCTCCTTTTCCAGGAAGGCTAAGTGTCCAAATGCCCTGGACACCCAGTTTCCCCAAAAGCAGATGGCAGTTGTGCAATGATGTTAGTGTGCTGACATTGAGTAATGTTATATGAACTCTGCATCGTGACATACATCAAGGAGCCATCTCATCTAGAAATATAGTAAGACAGACCCCAAATAAGGTAGACTTATATTGTTAAACCTGTTTTACTCATGAATAAACCTAAGTACTGAGAGGAGTTTGCCAAGATTAAAAGCAGTGATTAAACAGGAAACAAGACCCAGAGGTTCAGATTTCCAATCTGAGCTCTGGCTACAACATCAAACCTCCCTGCGACTCTGCTGCCGAAACAGGGGAAGGCCCAAGAGTCTAATTTTAAGGGGGATGTAGTGTTTTCTGTTAGAATTCTGTGGTTGTTTCAGCCACATTTGAAAGGAATGAGTCAGGAATCTGTGTATGTAGGAAGTGGTTTCCTCTCACATTACTCTAGGTATGGATGAAATGCATTTCCCCTTCTGTGAAGTTGCTGAATCAGAAGATAAAGTAGTGCAGCTGTCTGTCATTTTAGTGGCTGTACTTCGACCCTAATAATGAAAAGCCAGCAGCCTCAGGAGGCCAGTTTGGATAATGCATTTCATAAAAAAGCTGGCAAAGTCACTGTATTCTTACAAAGAATGATAGGGAAAGGACAAAGTCCAGAAAAAAATAGTGGTATTGAAACCCGATAAATTAAAAGACCAGATTCTTTAGTGAAACCTGCCCTGACCGAAACCACAGGAGAGTATCTGTCTTAAAGACCTGATCTATACTGCAAAAATGGAGATGCCTCCCTCTGTGCTTTAGACTGTCTGTGCAACGATCAGTATTCAGGAATCAGGGCTAATGACCATGGTTTGCATTTGCAGTCATTACAGCTGTGGCATGAACAGTATGCAGGGCGCTCCATGTCGAACCTCGCGGCATCATGCAGAGGGAGAACGGCAAAACTGAGTAGGACACAGGCCACCTGGCTTCAAACCTGGGTTGTAGTCGAAAGCCCAGTGACATTACAAAGTAAGCAGGCATTATTTGCTGTGGAACTGAACCACAACGTTTAGTCTGGGGCCTGACCCTGCCCACAGGTGAGTGTTCTCAAATCCCAGGAGCTGGTCTGGACAGCCTCGTGTCTGTCAGAGGCAGCTTCTTCCTGGGTTAGGGGGGCTCCTGCAAAGTCTGAAGTCCGCCGAGCACCCAAGCATCTGTCCCCGTTTCTGGAGAAGAACAAGGAGGTAAAGAGTCAGGGACACAAATAGGCTGGGACAGGAGAAGGCCGGGGAAAGAGACACAGGGCAGACTTGTACAAAGCTCTGAAGCATTAAGATTTGGAGAAGTAAAGAGATATAGGAAAGGACTGAAGGTGTTCCCCATTTGTTGCTTAGTCCAGCAAAGAATTTAAGCTTCTGTTTGAATTGAAGCCTGGAATGGGTCCATCTGTTTAAAAGCTGCCACTTTTGCAAAAGTGCTCTGATGAGCTCTGCAGAAGGCAGACTTTCTAGGTATATGTTAAGAAAGGATCCTACTACTGTCAGTAAAATGAAACTTCTAAAACTAACTCTATACATATGTGTATAAAACATGTGAATATACATTGTAGAAAACTTGTATGCATTTTAGTTTGAAGGTAATTTCTTCAAGACAGGCCAGTCTTTACAGAGCCCCAGCGCTGTAAATGTGCTGACTCCCTGTGCCCTGGCAGCATAAACACATATTGCCCCAGTGCAACCTTCGCTGTGGCTGAAATCATGGGTTATTATTAAATCATTTCATCAGACACCCAGGCAGGGTAGTAAGCATACAGAGGAGACATTTGCCAAGGGAAGTACACTTCTGGTTACATTATTCAGCCATTTTCCAGTACATCCTTTGCTTTCAACCTCAACCTGTCAAATGATAGCAAATTGCAAATGTAGTAGATCCAGCTGTGCACAACTGGGGGTGAAATAGCTTTTCTTTGAAGCTAGAGCTAAAGTCCACTTGAAAAGCTATAGGGAGAAACAGAAATGTGCGAAAGAGTAGCTGAAATTCTGACCTGGTAATTCAAAGCACTGTGAATTTTGAAACAGATTTTCAGAGTAGCAGCAATACTCCATTAGGAGAACAGCCTGTCAAAGAAACCATTGCTATAGCTAAGAAAGCAATCATGGGGTAAACAGCCTACTAAAAAAATGTTACTGTCTTCTAGATCAGCAGAATGGCAATAAAACATAAATCTTAATGAATTTCTTTAACACTTAAAATACATATATTTTTGCTAGCATTTCTTTGCAGTGTTCTTCAGGTGTTTGAGATTCTCACTAGACATTTCAAGTAGAGTGGAAAGATACAAAGGAAAGATCTAGGGCCCTTTTCCATCTCAGCTCTCCCTGGGAAGAGGAGGGGAAGATCCTTGCCTCCCACCTTGGCTCCTCTGCATGTCGGCGCGTTCACATTTGCTTTGCAGGTGTTGCCGTTTTGCTGCTCCCTTTGCCTCTTGCATGAGGTGTGTTTGGGAGTGTTGGTGCACGGGCTGCCCTGCACAGCTTCACAAGCACCAAGGCCATTCTTTGCTGGCAAGTCAAGGCTCCCGGAATGGCCAGGGCAGCCGCAAGACGGTGCTTTCATAAACTCAATATTGCCCATGTCAAAATGTGTGTGTGTGTTGGCTTGGTGTGGGCAGTATGCTATTAATTGTATAGTATGCTCTATACATACTATATTTATACATCTAGAGTGTGTTAGCAGGTTAGTCAGATGCCTGATGGATTCCACACGTGGGCAGGTGCTGTGATCACATGTACCAAACCTGAGATTGCAGCTCAAGAATCCCAAGGGAATCCTCATGAAATGAGTTATGCATGTACAGTTCCAGATAAAACATTAGCTGAGGATAAAAGTGGAGAATCTCCATTAGCCATCTGCAGCATTTCATTTTTCTTGTTATTTTCTTGAGCAGCATCACCAGGTACCTGTCCAACATTTTTCTTTATATTTGGCAACTAGTAATGCACTTCGGTATTTCTAGTGAAACTGGAACAAATGCTTTTGCTTCAGAATCCTCCCATTCATTTAAATATTTCTATAGCTTGCCAGTGCTGCCTTGTATGCAGTTTAGTATTATGGATGATGTCAGCGCAGCTTTGATTAAAAGCTAAGCAGCTATTCCTCAGAGCAAACTATTATTTCATTCAAGGTCATGTGCTTGCAGAATTCATATTCTGTAGGTTTTTGTTCTGTTTTGTTTCATCAGGATTTGTAATACCAAAAAAATGAAGACTCATAAGGACTTTCCCAGCAATATGAGATTATCCATGAATGTATTGCTGGATATGCAAAATTGACATTTGCTAGGAATGATTTTGGCTCAGATCCATGTTTCTCAATAAACATATTTTCTCCTGTCTCCTTCCTTCCTCGCTCCCTAGGCAAGTGTTCATTTCCATGAAGTAGTTTAAAAATTATGGGCCCATGGGTCAAGGGCCAACGATGAACTAAATGGGACTAAAAGTTCTTCCTTAAAACAGAAAATGTGAAAGAAACAGAATCACTAGCTACTGTTGTAGAGTTTAGAGCAATCACAACAAAACCCTTAGTTGTTTGGCTAAGAGCAGCCACTGAACAATGTTATGTCCTGCTGACTTGAGAGCTTTGCAGAGAAATTACAGCAAAGTTACCTTTACTTTTCAGTAGCAGCTAACTGACAAAAGAGTTTCCAGTTTTGCATGATTGGAAGAACTCTACTGATTTCTTTTTTTTAAAAAGGCTTATTAAGGTGGAGTTTTTTTGCCTTCTTGATCTCATACCTAAAACAATCTTTACCGACCACAGTGATTAAGATTTTAAGAATGGGTTGCTGGTTAGTACTGCTGAAGTTCATGCTCATCACAATTCTTACCTAAATACTTGACATCTTACGTATCAATAAAGAAAAACAAAGACAGGATAATACAAAAAATGGCAAAACCACAGCAATACCTGCATAGACTGGTGCTCATTCTGCCTTTGGAACATAAAGGGAAACAAGATTAGTTACAAGGTTCACAAACCTATTTCTTTTCTGCGTGTTTTGCTTAGTTCCCCCCACAAGCCCCTATTGCCTGAGCAATCCTCAGGGTGGTACTATAGTTATCAGGCAAACGTTAGTGACCTTCCTGCTAATTGTTTTCATAAGACAGTTAAATATTCCCAGTGGATATTGTGGAGACTAATTCATGAATCAAAGGAGTCAGAGATGGGAAAGGGCTTTTGGGTCATCCTCTCCATCTCTCTCAGTCATAAGCATCACAGACAATAAATAAATAAATAAATAAATAAATAAATAAATAAATAAATAAATAAATAAATAAAAGGAAAGAAGCTGGTATTTTTGCAGCCAAATACATGATTTAAAGACAGAGATGCTCTGAAGTACAAATGCCGCCAGTGACTATGCATGAACTACTTGACAGTTTCTGCTTTATAAATTATTTCCTTCCATTATTGCTGCTGTTTTGTAACCATAAAAAGTAACTTCTTGCTAAGAATGAATTACGGATCATTCTCATGCTGTATTGTAGCACAAAATATACTGCTTTAGCATTTGCTTCAGACTTTCATTCTCTGTCTGTTGCAGCATACTGTGATTTGCAATTTTAACTCAAGAACACAGCTGAGATTTCCAGCTCTCATTTGCAGTGCCCAGGCAGTGAAACACAGAAATATTATAAGGTTGGTATCAGAAAGATGATCAATATTTATGAGTAATTCAAATAGGATAACGGGTACTAGAAACACTTTAAGTTTCTCTCAGCTCACTGGCATCAGGCCCTATGAACGTAACAGGACCTTAAGAAACATTATTTGAACTACTCCTTTTCCCTGTGATCCTAGCCAAATTGCTGGTAATGAGTTTCCTTTATGTTACTTTATTAAAGCTGCATCTGTAAAAACAGCTACTTTTCTGTAAACATCAGCTGTTCAGCACATTTATTCTCTCTCTGTTGTTGCGGAGCAGTGTGATAACACTGGGTACATTATTGCTGTTTAATTATGTCCCTTCTCCATCTCTCTCTCAAAGGGAGAGGACAGGTAGGAACTATGCAGAAGCTTAGGATTCTTCTTCTCTTTGGTACCAAGGATCTACCAAGCGTCCCAAACAATTTGGTATGTTTTCTATTAACCATTAAGCATTCTGTGATTCTACTAGAACAGGCTCAGCTCTGACAACAGAGAAGGCATCTCTGACTGTCCTGTCTGCGAGCTGGATGCTGCTTTCAGCAGCTGGAGTGCTTGGCTAAACAGGACTGTTTAAAAAATAACTAAAAAGAAGATAAAGCCCTTCTTGTCTCTTGTGATTTCCCTCTGCTCTGCATCTGCATCAGCCAGCTATAGGATATCCCTCTAGGACAAACGGACCGGTTTTCACCAGTTGATTTCAGGTAGTTTTTAGCCCCCTCGGGCATTCAGTAGCCCAGAAGGATGGACAGCAAAGGAAGCATTTCTCTTGCTTCCATCTGTGCTGTCGCACTGTGCAATGGATTTGGGGCTGCGAGCTCGTGTCTGAGGCAGAGACTTCCCAGAGCCCAAGCTGCAGCCAGCGCTAGAGCTTGCACAGTGCAATGGAAGACTGTAAGGGACAGTGCAGCTTGGCTGGACACCAAGGCTGGGGAACCGTGACTTCCCAAGCACAGAAATCTAGTAAACCTGTACTAGCAAAATAGGCAGTGTCTGAGAAATGCAGCTCAAAGGTAACTCTGTCCTTAAGCACATGTTGCAGGCCTCTCTCCATGGGACTCAGCTGTCATCCTGAGTTAGGTCAGCACATGTTTCTCCAAATTCTTTGTTCTCAGCAGAATCCGGAGGGGCTTGGAGTCACTGTACTTCTATTGGGCCAATAAATCCGGTGGAGGAGGGATAAGGTCTCGTGGATTCAGCCTAGCAACCAGGCAGACGTCATAGCTGTCATGCATGAGGACATTGATGGCCGCCACGTTCCACTGGTTCTCCCACGTATCCAGTTCAAGGATCTCTTTGGTAATAACTTCATGACGAGCTGAAAAACAGTAGCAACAGCAGGACTCAGAAGTGAAGCCAAATGGGATCAAACAAGTTTCTGCAGTTATGACTACTACCTTACTGTAAGGTGACCATGAAGATGTTCTTTTCGTGGTTCATTATGCTGTTCAAGAAGTATATTAGTTTGTCAATGCATGGCAAACTAAGTAGTGCAGATAGAGAGCTATTCAGTCCTCACACTGTGAGACAAAAACACAACGTGCTGCAACCGGCCCAAGGATTCAGGTGCCGTTTCATTGTGTGATCGATTGCCAAATACTCAGATTGAGATGGAGCATAGCCTGTTGGTGGGGAAGATGAGTACGCCTGCATGCGGGATGCTGTCTTTTCTTTGCCCCAGACTAAATGCAGCTGTGAGGCTCCTGGGAGTGTGCCATTATTACAGCTTTTCTTGGGTACAACGTCTGGGCATCCTTTGATTTGGGAGGGGAACAGGGCAGAAATAAGTCTCCAGGGCCTTAAATACACGTTAGCTATTCAGGAGATCTGAGGAAGCTGTCATGAACAGTCAAGTTAGAACAATGCTATTAATTCACAGACAATCTTAAGAAAAGGAGCTTTTCACTGAACCTAAGAAAACATAACAAAAGACTCGCCATGCAGGGCGAGCTGTGATGTCAGCCCGCAGTGCTGCGTTAAACTTCTTGTAGAAAGGAAAAGCCTTTCTTTGCTAACACAAGTCTGAGCTCTCCAGCAATTCTGTTGCTTAAAGCCAAGTTCTCTTCTAAAAAAGGAAGTGACTATCATTTTGCCTCATTTTTCTTTTCATTTCAAAGTTGCCTTCTCACAGCAAGTTACCTTAATCTAAACTTTTCTTACTTTGAGGACATGCCTGTGTTGCTAGCAGTCTCCCTGCCTGCCTTCCAGTGAATCGCTGTAGCTTTGTTAGAAGCCGGGGCTCAAAGACCATCAAGCACAGACATTTCACAGCCCACAGGAGAACTGCTGTCACAGCAAGAAACATGAAATACTCAACAGTATATTGAGACTTGACCGGCTGGTGACAAGCTGGGCAGAGTCCAGACTGGTGTTCCCATTTAACTCCTCCTTCCAGAATGCTCTTGTATTATTTATTTATTTATTATTATTCTCTAATATTACTTAAAGAACCATCTTGCATTTCTAGTAACTGTCTAGGGCAGGCAGCTGTCTTGAGAGTCTACTTATCTGTAAGGTCATGTTATCATTTACGTGCATTGGTGCTATGATTACTTAGTGCTGTGAGGTTCAAAATGCTCCTAGGGCTCCTTTTACAAGTAGTTCTGGCATTTGAGGAGGCCACATTTGAGGAGGAAACAAGTCTTTTGGGATTTTCAAAATCTGTTTCTGCATTGAAATAATCAGGGTAATTTCTGTTTTGCTGTAGATCATGCATATACGTGGGAATTGTGGCTATCTTGACTTGGCTTTATGCAAGTATGTGTTTTTTTTGTTAGTCATATTTCTAAAGAAGCCCTTCATCAACCATCTATCAGCTCTGATCATTCTCACCTGAGAAAGAAGTAAAATACAGTGTTTCTATCCCGTAGTTGAGAGCCCCTGCTTGTTTTCCTCTCAGTTATGTCACATTCAGTTTTGGAAGAAGGAAAAACAAACATGAATTCAAGAAATATATAATTTTTGTTGGTCCAAGTGCTGGCCTGTGTGACTAACATCAGTCTCGGGGAATTTGACCTTAGATAAGTAGTCCTTATTCCATTACTTTCTTCAGTTCACAGAAATCAAAAAAAAAAAAAAAAGGTGAATGTTTGCTTATCAAACCTGGATAGTTCATTAAATAAAGGAGAATAATAGGTAGGAAGACAGCATTCATCCGTGGAAGCAGACAGCAAATTGCTAAAATACTCAGTTACATGTGGAGAGAGAGAGACTGGAACACAAAGGCTAGATTGGAAACAAATGGTGTGCAGGTATCAGCAGAGATCTTATTTTTATGTGACCCTGCAAAGTGAACAGTTTTTTTCTATGAAGACACAAGCAGACAAGAGCTGTAAGCATGGGAGGCTCCAGTCCTTGTGTTTATTATTAGATCATCTCCTTTATGCAATAAATTATCATGCCTGGCCTTTTTTTTTTTTTTTTCCTTTGGCATAGACTATGACAAAAATGAGATAATCAGAGGAACAACTCAAACACTGGAAATGTTTCAAACATTTTGTGGCTGATTGGAACACTTCAGAAAAAAATCATAATTAAAACATCAAAGGCAGGTTCAGCAACCCTTCCTTACAAGCCCTGCTATGTCTTTTCCTGACCCTGGTGACTCATAACCTTTAGGGTCCTTTGTTTCCCTTTTCTGTGGAATGTTGTAACTGGTTTTGTTCCCTTCTCTACAAATTCTGCTTTCCAGCACATGGAGTGGTTGTTAACTCTTAACCCTTGGAAGATAAAAAGAGTCTATGTTGTTGAAACAGGGGAAACAATCATTTCTGTAGTCTTATCTAGTTTAATTTAAAAGGAAACAGCTCCCTTTGGATCTGAGAGTTCATGCAAGGAAAAACACTGCTCACAATACAGTCATATTTCTAAAAGTGTCCCTCCCCTAAAAAAAAAAAAAAAAAAAGAGAAAAGAAGAAAGAAAATTAAAGCTGAAATCTGAAGTCCTTTTCTTGGGCCAGGCAGGAGTTTTTCAAAGAAAAAATTCTGGAAGTTTGTCACCTTTGATTCCTTATTCTAATACTGGATTTGGGCACCAAGGGTTATACCTATTGCACCTAATAGTTTCATGTTCTGCCTAATTGGTTCATCTCATTGTAATTGCAATTTTCTCCTTAAAAAGACAGTCTATCTCCTTTTCTCCTATCTTAGCAGTCAGTTTAGCTTAAAAGAGAGTAAGGTGATATCTACAAATAGAAATGGGCTTTATTGCAGAGATTATTCTTTTAAAAAGTCTCATCATAGAATTCCCTGTCATATATAGCATTATTCTGTATCACTTACCAGATAACCACCTTACCTAGTGAAAGCATTTCAGTGCCAAGTGTTTCCACATCTTATACATAGTGAGGTAGTATTTTTCTGCAGATTCTTTTTTAGCTGCGGAAACAAGTTCTGAAACTTTTACTTTTTCACTACATTTTTTTCTGCATAACAGTAAACCCACTTTAGCTGTATTTGAATCACTGAGATAGTAAAATACAAACCTATGTGTAATATAGACCCTTTTAAACCAGTGCAGTGTTTATAGCAGTATGGCTATCCCTGTGGAGCAAATAAAAAGGCTAAACTGGGATAAGGAACATTTACTCCAGCATGAATCTAAGCACACCAAAAGTTGTGGTATTTTAATAGAAACTCTGAGCTCTGTCAGTACAGTTATACTTGAATATGTGTTTAATTGATAAGTATTAGAATCGTATTTCCACAAGGAAGGGAGTAAATCAGTGAAATGATTGCTTCCTCTCCATATACACAATTAAGTTTACCTTTTTAAAAACTTACTTTCAGATTTACTTCCCTCCCCAGATATGGCCAGACTTTACTCTGTTTTGTGTGTTTTCTCATGCTATTTGAATCACAGTGGACCATAAATCAGGATGGACCATACATGGAAAGACCCACAGAATGCCTGCAGGCAACATTATAAATATTTGATCTGTTTTGTCTTTTTTTTTTTTTTTTTTTTTAACTGCATTCCATACATAATGGGGATGGGAGTGGAGAGAGAGATGATTTTCCCTTGTGAATATAATATTTATTAGGACTTTTGGTCTCTTTTGGTTTTCTTTTCTCTGTTCTATTTGTAATGGAGCATTCCAGTACAATGATTAGTGGTTTTGTTTGCTTGTTTGCTTTTAAAGGGAGACGGACATCAAAGAGCTAAGCAGAAGGAAAATGTATACTCCATGTAGACCTTGAACCGCACAGCTAGGCTGCTGTTAAGTCAGCACCAAAAAATCCACATTTTTGTAGCCAGTTTAGTGCCCAGGACGGAGAATTCACAGGGAGAAAAAAAAATTCATGCTGAATTTCAGTTCACTGCAGTTAAATTTATGGCAAGTTCACTGAATTGTGGCCAATATTTAATAATTTCTTACAGCATCCCATTGATGTGGGCTAATAGAGTTTATCTTATGGGTGAGGAGACAGAGTTATAGAGATGCTGAGGCGTTTGCCTGGTCACAGCTCCTGGGGTTGCTGCATGTGTCCTTGGAGGGAGAAGTTTCCAGAGCAGTTTTGAGCAGGTTCCCCTGGGTGCTAGGTGCAGCACAGCCACATTGACCCAGTCTTGTATGGCAGCCAGGCAGTAACCGAGTTTATCCAGAGCAGGGCCAGGCACCCATGTGTGGATTCACCTTGTGCAGTATTGGCGTAGCCCGGTGTCACACACTGTCCCTGCCCGGGAGCTCTGTGCCCCGGGACACTTTTGCACGGGCTTCTCTCCCCAGCTCCTGCTGATAGCAGCCCTGCCATTTTTCTTAGGTTGTCACAGCACTTTCACCTTTCTAGCTCCCACGGTCCCCAGTGTGCCTTATCATCATAAGCTATAAATCAGTGTTTAAAAAAGCCACTAAAGCTATAGTGGTTAAATTATTAACTGCCTGCTCTCCTCTTTCCACTGAAAAAGCCCTCACCCATCACTGTGTGCTTGCCAGTGCCTCATCCCTAAGCTGACCAGAAAATGTTTATTCAGATTTTTCTTTCTGTAGCTTCCCAAGTCCTTGTCACCCAAGAGTCATGCCAGAGTTGCCTTGAAGCAACTCGCCTCCAGTGCTGGTTTGTGCCTGTTTTCACACGTCTTTTCTGTACCAGAGAGCAGACAGTGATTTCAAGTGGATGGATAAACCTCTGCTGCTTATCTTCCTTGCCACTAATAGCTGCTTTCGTAATTACGTGATGTAAAGTTAGGTGACTTGGGAATTCATGTTTGTGTTGCGATGAGATAAAAGTGCATTTAGATCATTAGCACCAGATGTTGTAGTTCCCAGTTTGCAGTAGGAAAAAAGAGTAAGTTCATCAAGTCTCTGGCCTTCAATGCCATGTGTGTGTGAGCTACCCCCTAACTCTACCAGTGTTGTTAGCACAGCACAGAGAACACCCCTTGCTGGGTCAAATACATCCATCATCTATGCCTGTGGGCAGAAGCACGCAGGGAATACACAGGAGAGGGTACTTGGCTTGGCTGCTTAACATGCTGGCCAGCCTTCTTGGTGTTAAGCACCAAGCCAGCGCATCCCACCAGGCAGAGGCAAAGCTGGAAGGAAGGCTGGGACTTGAATTTACAGCTCACTGTTCGCAGAGCACCTGCATGGAGTAAGGTAAGAGACTCTCCTAGCCTAGACCTTTTGCTCCTCTTGCTCTGCTGTGTAGCTCTGCAGGACCATACTTTCACAGTTAGTCCCTTCACTCACAAATCAATATATGTTAAAATTTAAAAAACGACAAAGGAGAATGTGTCAGTCTGTAGGAAGGAGCTTCTCATTCAGTTATTTCAGCCATTTTTTCCTGCAGCTTTTAAGGTCTTTGCAGTAGCTGCAGCTCACAGGCTAGGCCTCCCAAACGGTCGTCTGAGGCCGGTCCGGCTAACACCGAAGCTGGCGACTGAATCAGATTTCAATAGCAGCAAGATCGGGGCTCTCAAAGTCAATGCACCATTCATATGAATAAAGATTACACAACCAAAACAAGAATTAATGGCTCAGGCCATCTGAAGATACTGTTTCTAAACGCTTTACAATGGGTTAATACATTATTAATAGATTATATAAAGCATGTTTAGACAGCATGCATGACAGGCAGTTATGAACACAATAGAAGATGTCATACATGGCTGTAAGCCATGTTCCGAAACAACCTATTGACCTCTCCAGCAATTAATTAAAATGCATTAAAATATCTATTAATCATTTATTAACCCTTTATAAGCTAAGCATGGGCGTGGTAAGAAACATGACTGGATTACTAATACGCTCTGTCAGATACAGGGGCAAATTTAGATATGAAGTGCATGGTGCCCTGCATTGGCCTTATTTACTGCAGCGAGTCTCTAGCTAATGGGGGCCGGGCAGGCGGGCAGCAGTCCCGGGAAGGGGACTCTCCGGCCCCGGGGTCCGAGCGCAGCTCCCGGCCGTGCCGGGCACCGGGAGAGGCTGCTGAAGGGTCTGCGGCCACACTGGGCACCTGGGCTGCGCTGATGGACACAACTCGGGGCCCTGAATCCCTTATTCAGGATTTATTCAATGGTAACAACTGTGGGAAGGGGAACTTTAATTATTCATCGCTGCCCAGTAAATTCTGAGAGAAACAAACAGTGCTGTAAATAGGCAGCCAGGAGGTTGCCTTTCTGCTTTATTTAGCAGGGAACATAGCAAGGTGCCCGAGAAACAGCGCTTGCTCCAATCCTTCATCCCCCAAACTTCCCAACTGCCGGATTTATTGTGCCAAGCTCCTTAATATGGCTAAATTTAGTCTGATTCCAGTAATGTACCATAACCACTATAATAATAATAAAAATTAAAAAAAACCCACAAGGATAACAATAATTATCCAGCTAAATTACATAATGGATGAGACTGAAGGGAGCAACCTGTATGGCAGATTAGTCGAAATAAGTAACTATTAAGCTAATCCACTGTCGGGAGAGGATAGTGTGGAGATACGGCCCCATTAGCTCAGCTGGAATATAGTAATTACTGCATGGTTCTGCACAGCTGCAGGCTGGCTGCTGGTCCAAAGTATGGATTGCAATTTATGTACATGGAAACGAGACGAGCAAATGCATCTGGGGCAGGTAGATATCTGCTGGTGTGTTGGTTTGGTTTGTTCTGGGCTTTTTGTTTTGTTTTGTAGAATCACAATGCACAGCATCTGGTCTCTAGAAACGGTCCATATTTGTGGGGCAGCAGCACAAATTCAACAGACCTGTGTCTCCACTAAGCTAACAAAGAAAGCAAACAAAGCAGCCCCAGCAAACACAGATGCACACCGTTGCCTTCATTATTTTAACCGAAAAAATATTTATTATTCAAAGAAACAGTCAAAGGAAAAGGGAGGTTGGTCTGGCAGGCATTTTATACATGTATAATGCTTCCTACCTTAGCCTTGCTTACCACACTAATGAGTTTGCTCCTGCCAGACGCACACGAACATTAATAGCTGTCAACCTGTGCAGGTGTCAGATTTTAGTTCTATGTAAAGGCAAAGGAAAGCTTGTCGACAAGAATATTACTCCATCCATTTGCAAAGGCTAGTTTGGAATCTATAGCTACAGCAGTAAATGCAGCAACATATTTTAACAATTAGAAAGTGAGCTGGTTATTGCTTGTTCTGTCATTTTGAATATTCAGACAATGATTAGCGCATGTGCTCTGTGCAGAACTGTGAACTAATAGCCATTTTCTGAATATTTTGCTGAGTGCTGTAATACTGCTTATGTCAGTCAACATTTATGACATTGGGCTGTGTGTGCTGGAGCCATCTGTCATGGACTAGCAGATTAATTTGCCATAGTAATAGTTTTAGTAATACTAAGACGTATGAACTACGGGCTGAATGGAGTAGTTTTGCAAGTCAGATTAAAGCAGAAAACTAAAACAAAACAGAAATGATTTGTTGGGTGTTCATTATTACTGCAGTTCCTCTCCCTATGTTCCTGGGAATGTTATTATTGCTAGTCCAGCTGCCATCCTTCAGACTTAAAGATTTGTGAGAGGGCTGTATAGGCACTCTATAGGATCCTGTAGGCATCCCCACCCTCTGTGCAGTATCCCGTGGGTTACTCAGAGATGGGATCTGAGAGGGCAGTAGTGCTCGTCTCTCCATTCAAACTGAAGGGCTCTCAGGCCGTTACTTTTCAGCTTCGTGCTGGTGTACGACGCCTGTAATTCCGTTCTGATCAATACACAGGAGGGCAAACAGCATGGAGCGAACACGAGTGACGTGGAAGTGCCACCGCCTCCTTGGCAGAGCAGCTTTCACACTGCGGGATCAAGAGGCCTTTAAGTAAATGCAAAGGCAGGTTGAAGCCAGGGACTTGGGCTCGGGCAGTGCGTGGGGGATTGGTTGCTGGCCCTTATATATGTGGGCTTCTCACTGTAGATTTTTTTTTTTTTTTTAAAGAAGAAGCAATCATACTTGCAGGCTTCACAGCAGCCCTTCAGAGTTCAGCAAGCACAAAACCCAGAGACTACAGCTGTGTCCCCAGCTTGTTCCAAAATCATCCTTGATTAAAACAAAATTACAAGGTTTTGTAAAACTGGAACATCCTCCCTTAGTTGCCTCCCTCATGAGAACTTAAATGGCATGCCAAGAAACCCCCAAAACTAAAAGCAAGCCTATGTGCAATAACCCTCTATGCTACCTAATCCTGCTGCGAAGGCAGCAGCAGCGCTTGCTGTTCTGTGAATATCTTCAAGAACTGTAATTGTGAAGCCACCCTCTCAAAGGTCCCCTGTGACACCAGAAACCCTCTCTTCTTCAGCCCGTCCTTCTCCACATCCTTCACACTGCCCAACGTGCAGGGAAGGCAGGGACCAGGTTGAGAAACAGGCTACATCTCTATGGGCCGAGTCTGTGACGTCCACCCACCTTTGCTTCTGGCTTGCTAATCATTTATTGTAATGAACAAACATTAGTTCTGTGATGGGAAATGCAAATGTCCAGTGCAGGTGACTTGGGTGCAAGCCTTTATGATGATGGAAAATGGAATTCTGATTGTTACAAAGATTTTAAAATCCCTTTAATAAATTGAAGGTCATATTAAGAACCCGATCTTTAAGGCACAGCTTCCTGTCAGCTCCTTAAACGTTTGGGTATATCTGATCTGCGGTTGCCAATGAGAATCTTATTTTGGCTCCCTTGTTAATAGATGTCATAGCAATATCTAACAGCACAATCACATACTATTTGTTAGCTAATATACAAATGCACACATAGGGGGTCAGAATAGGTTTTTCAAACCTATTCTGGCATTTTCAAACTCTACCTTTTTTATTTGTGATCCAGATAATAGTCTTCTAGTGCAGGGGAGTTCTGCACATGGTTATATAGCTTGCATTAGTACAGTCAAGAATCAGGACCCTATTGTGCTGGCATTATACAAATGTAAAAAAGCTGGCCATCTTGAAATCCATAGGTGGACTTTGAACCTCCCCTGGTACTACTCTTTACACAGGACTGTGACACAACGTGTTGCTGTTATGTAGAGAATACTTTTCTGGTTTTGAAGCCACCTTGTTCAGAAGATGCCGTATTAATCTGTTAGTCATCCTGAATGAAATCACTTCACCTGCCAATGCAAGCGTCTGCCTTTTGTGATTTGTAGCCACTAACCTTAGGCTTTTCCACAAATACTTGAAAAATACGATGGCACAAAGATTGCTAGAGAAGCACAGTGCTGTGTCACAAGTGTTCTGCTGCTACACAGTTTCTATCAGAGCTGACACAGGAACATACCTTTTAGGCAGCAGCCATGCTGCTGTTTTCAGGGAGCAACTTCTTCAAAGAAGAGCAAATGAAAGGGAGGTGAATTGTCAACCAGCAGGAAAGTAATCATCGTTCTGGTATGCAAGAACTCAAAGATTTGGATTTGTTTTGTAAGTAAAAGTCAGTGAAATTGGTGTCATGGTAGGTGGAGGACATGTCGCCCAGTGATACCATGTGGACATTCTGGGCAACAGTGAGCCTGAGTGACACTCTATCTGTATTACTGCTTCTCCTAGAAAGGAAATGGGGCAGCAGGTGCTACAGCAGGAGAGCTTAAGTCTGTGTGTTCTGTGATACTATTGGCATTTATAGGGAAAACAGTAATGGTTAGCAACCCTGGAGGTTTACTTAGCGCATGCTATCCACACAAACCTGTGCCAGTACAGTTAGCTGCAAGACAAAGAGCAGAATCAAGCACAGCTGGAGTTGGAAGACTTCAAAAAAGGGGAACATACAGATAGGCTTACTTGAAATCACTGATCCTGGGAATTCTAGTCTCTTTGTACCTCAGTTCTCTACCCAGAGAACTCACTAAATTCATGAGCTCTTTCATCACAGCAGTAATGGAAATCATGTAAGTAGACAGATCCAGATATCTTGGCTAAAGACAGATGGATAGTGCCTTAATCTTAAAAAATGCTCAAGTTCTTAAATGTTTTATCATGTGCTGAGAGTCTGAGCTCAGCAGCTCTGGAGCTCAGTAGCTCTGGACATAGAGCCAGAATTCTACAGAGCTCATACGTGTGGACAGCTATAGTGAAGTTCATAAACTTCCATAAATATTCTTGTTGGGGGAAGAGAGGGGGAAAAAAATCAACAAAAAAAATCAACAGAGGACAAACTGTGGAACAATTCATATTGACACTAGGAGCCAACAGTCCAAAGGGCTGAATGAGCTGTGTGGTTCCAGAACGTGCCTGCACCTCCTGATGTCAGCGTTACTAGGTCATGAATTCGTGGCAGTTTCACAGTGAAGTTGGTTTGAGCTAGGTAAGGAATTTCAGACTCATTTCAGTACCTGCTCCGCGAAATCCTCCGCAGAGGTACAGCTTCCCGTCCACGGAGCCTGCGCTTGTGGAGTTGGTGCGTAAGGAGAGGAGAGGCGAAGGCATCGCAGGGCCATCTCTCCAGAAGTCCCCGTCGGGGTTGTATATCTCCACGGCATCAAGACAGTTCCGTGTCTGTCCCCTGTCGCGACCGAGGCACCCAATTCCTCCTGCAAAAGAAGATACCTAGGTCAACTATAGCAGCCACAGGCTTGCACTGTGTTGCAGTGTTGGATGTGTTATTTTTTATTCACATGTTCTTATTGCACTCCTTTTCCTTTTTTTCAGCTCCAAAGCTTGCTAGAAAGTGAACTTGCAGTGCACATTATCTACAAACATTCAGGCAAGCACCTTTCTGAAGCTTGATATCAAAAGAAGGACAAGCGGCATGTCTTCAAAAAGCAAAGGTATTTTGTCTTGTTTTCTGACTATCACAGCTATTATCGCTGTTATTATCACTGAACAGATCACTAGCATTGAGTTGCAGTGTATCCATTTTTTTTCTGTTGCTGTTGCTACTCAGTTTTACCCACAAACTTCTTAACCAACGATCATTTCAGTTTACTTGCATCTTTTTCAACAAAAGAAAAAGATTTCATCCTTTTCTCAAAGGAAGTCAACTTCAAGAGACAAAATTGTCTGATTTGCCAGTGTGCCAATTGAGCTATTTGTGACCAGTCCGACAGTGGATGGGTTAATTAGAGCGCCTGAAGTCTGTCTGCAGCATTGAGACAGATCCTTGTTTTGTTTGCTGGGATGTACTGCAACAGGCCACATATACCACGCCACATATCACAGCATGCTGCAAATAGAGTACACCCAAAACATAGTGTGAACACTGCGTTGCAAAATTCTTCCCAGTGATCAAATCCAGATTTTGAATTCACAGCCCTTACTTCTCCTGAATTAATATGCTGACATATCTATCCAGGCAGGTTTTCCATCTGTGCCCATGGGTACAGTACCCTGTAATGAGCACTCATGGCATGTGACAGCGGCTCTTTTGTGCATGTGTATGGCTGTGACCACTTGTAAACATAAAATGGCAATGATGTGCATGCAGTTCCCACTTGCAGGGCTAGCTTTCCAGACACACTTGTAGGGCTACTCAGTTGTGCAAACTGCAGGGGATGGTACTGTGTGTAATTGTGCCTTTGCATGTGGGAAAGGTAATGACTGCAAATATAACCTGTGCAAGGTTGGGGAGGCTGCTTTTAAAATAACATTGCTCCAGCACAGTGCTGTTAATATGATCTATCAAATAAATAATACCGTTCAGATAGACTCACACATGGTTTTCCAGCTGCCTCTTAATTAGGACTGTGTTCTTTTTTTTTTTTTTTTTTTTTTTAACATTTTATGCACTCTCCAGAAGTATTTGCAAGAGGCAACATGTCAGAAGGGAGCATAATGCTCTGAATTTGGCTGTGCTGTTTTTTTGAGACAGGTAAAGCACTTAGGCCTGCATCAAAGCAGCAAAGTAAGAACCAAATCCAGTGTTCATTATCATCAGTTGAAAGCTTTCCTTGCGCTGAGCTTAGTGATGTACATACACAGTATATACAGACTATAGAGTGCAGCATAGGCTAGAGGGAGATATCCAAGGCAATTTTCAATGGGAACCAGTGATATGAAAGTTCCCTGCAGATGAATCTGATGTGCTCAAAAGATGCTGCATGGTGCCAAAGACAGAGTGCTGCTGGTTGTCAAGCTAGCTGCTTTAGAGTTACCGTGGATGTTACTGTACTACGCTCAACAATATCCACTCACCCCTAAGCAGAGTCTTCATCTGAAGAATGAAAGAGCCTATTGTTCAGTTGAGAGGAATTGTTCAATTAGAGGAAGAACAGTACCAGCTAGGGCACATGTACAGCATATCATAGTCAATTGAACAGCTTTCCTAATTGCCTTATTTCATTGGTGCCAGTAGCCAGAATGCTCCAGAACTTTTCTGGAAGCATAATGGATTTTTTTTTTTAGTGCATTATTATTGTCATTTTCAAAGTTCTGTAGATGCAGGGCATAGTAACTCAGAAAAGAATAGAAATAATCATGTAATCAGGTTGAGTACTGATACAGCGCAGTTATTAACTTCTGGAAAAAGTCCTAACGATCACCAATTAATGAAGCCATTCAGCTGGCAACCCAGGAGAGAAGCCCTCAAATATTTTCCTTGTATAATTATTAGAGAAATAACATCTAGTGACCCATTAGAGCTTCTTTACAACAGTTTAAGAGCTAGCGTATCTTTCCAAACATTTAGAAAACCTTCATTGAGTAGTTTAACTCCTTTAAACCTATTATACTCAGAGAAGGAAAATCCTGAAGGTACAAAGTATTTCAGTTTTATTTAAACCCTGAGCCATATGAGGTAAACCCATTTTCAGGTTAATTTTACAATAAACACAAAACTAAGTTCTTGGCAAATAGAAAATGAGAAGAAAATCAGATGGGAGTTTAATTTTCAAGCTTAAAAAAAAATCACGTTCCAAACAACAAGAAGTCAAACTCATAGAAGAAATGTCAATCTCCTCTTTTAAAGTTGTGCTAGCACTGAACTACTGTCTCCAAAGGAATCTAAGGATATTAGGTCCTACCAGCAGTGCTCTGCCATGTTCCCACGTGCAGCGGTTCGGAATCCCTCCCTGGACAAACCCCTTCTTTTTTCCCCCTCTCTCTGGAGACTGCCGGATCGAACCTTTTCCCAAGTACAAAAATCAGCAAGACTTGAATCAGCTTCTCAAGCTTGAGTCTCAAGACTTCTCAAGCTTGAATCAGCCCATACCTGCAACTGAGTGGGGGCTTCTGATGTTAACCAGACCATCCCTCATATCTACAATGTGTCTGCCATGCAATACTTCAAATTGGCAGGAAAAAAAAAAAAAAACAAAACCAAAAAGAAGGCAGCCTCATGTGGCAGGCAGTTCACCCTGCTTTGTACTCAGTCACTCAAAGGTCCAGAACATCCTATCTCCTTTATACAGATTTATGAAACCATTAGAAGCACAACGTGGACGTGTGGAGTGGCAATGGGGACGAGGAGGATTCTCTTTATTTTCATCTTCTCTGGGCACAGCAGTTGGGCAAGAGGGTTTATACTTTGCTGCTGCGGGGGCCTCTGCATGAAATGGAGGCCACCTTGAAGGGGCTAAGAATGAAAGTAGTAGAAAGAGCAGAGGGTTGTAGGTCGTTTGAGGGAGACTCTTGTACCAAATGATCTGCCAAAAGAACATGGCCAGGAGGGGTCGTTTCTGCTTTTTTTTTTTTTTTTTTTTTTTTGATTGTACCTTAAACCGCACAGAGCTATAAATCCTGTGGTCCCAGATATCCCAAAAGGTGCTCAAGAGGCAAATTGCAAAGAACTGGGATGGACGCTGTGAAGAGTCTCACATTATTAAGCCATATTCACCTCTCGTCACAGAGTAGGTGAATTCAACACCAGCTAGTTTAGTTCTCCACATATAGCCTGATTATATGTCCTTTTTGCAGAGAGATGAATTTCTCACTGGCATTTTTAAACGTTTCTGTCATTTTCACATCCATCACACAAGAGGATTTAATCCCAGAACTCAGTTCCTCCCCTTATAAATACACCCTTTCAACATGTTAGGCTTTTTATGTTATTTGCTTTCCCTGGGAGATATTGCAGATACCACTGAAAGACTAAAATAAGCCACTGAAGCCACCTTTGTGTTCACAAACCCATTAATGCTTGAGAGCTTTCTGTATCACGCCTCGATGAGTCCACAATCAAACCTACTTTCAAGGGCACTCTGTACACGGCGGTTCTAATGGGTTTTAAATTTAACATGAAGCTCCATTAGTAAAATAAATATATAAACACAATATATGATTGTTATTAAGAAATCAGGATAAAAAAAGGCAAGCCTTTGATGCGAGAAAGCAAAGCAAGGTAGGTGATGGGATTACTACATTTTCAGAATTTCAATGAGATGTTCTGTGCCTTGCTGTACCCACACACTGTTCCTAACTGGCTGGAGGCAAAACATATTGCTTTGCTTTAGGTCGGCTGCCTCCCCCTCCTTCCATTCTTATTTGAGAAGACGAAACGTGTTTTGAATCACATCAGTTCTAATAACAGAACGCCCTTTCAGCAGAAGAGTGGGAAATTCTGTGAAGGGGTAAATAACATCCCTGGAAATAATTAGCTCAGCTGATGCAAAGGAGATAAGTGCCTTAAATGTGCGTTCTATCTATATGTATCTCTAGGAAGGGGCTAGCATATAATTAAGTTGCAAGAGATAGCGAATATTCCTACCTGCACTTGCCCGGTGGCTTCACTTGCATCACTGGAACTGACTCCTGTAACAGCTGCACTGATCCATAAAAACTGAGCACTCACATGGCTGGATTTGCCAGGCAACTGAGTGCGACCTGGCCAGTGTGGCTTTCAGGTTAGCTATCCAGATGCAGATCTAGATTGCTCAGTGCACAGTGAACAGATGGGGTAGTTTACCAAAATGATACCTAGGTGGTTATTCATGACCCAGATGGAAGTAAAAGGAGCCTGCATTTAGAGGGGCATGGTGATCAAGACCTCTAATGTCAGACTTTATACGTTGTAATTTGATTACCTCACAAACAGACAGCTAAAATTGGAGATAAGGCACAATCTTCCAGCTGGGCAGTATGTGAGGAGGCAGCGGGAGCAGGGCTGGTCCCTGGGGGAAGCTGAGCTGGCCCAGGGCCTCAGCATCGGGGCACATCCCACCCCACCCGAGGCAGGCACACAGAGCAGAGCAGAGCAGAGCAGGGTGGTCAAGGATGAGAGTCTAACCACTCCAGCAGTCACTGAGCAAAGGCAGAAGCTGAAAGCCCAGCCTTGGCCTAAAGAGCCACTTGTGGCCCCATGGGTTGTGAGCGGAGGCCCCAGGTAAGGCCGGGCAGGGTAGTTAAGGCCTATCAGTGCGCTCAGGGTCCTGACACACCGTGATTCTTTGCCATGAGATTAAGCCCTGCATTCACAATACTGAGCAATCTGTATTCTTCCTCGTGCCTGTTTGAATTTTTATTGAAGGGAACCGAATATAGGTGAAGAAAGGAGTAGTTTGCCAATATGCATGTGAAATCTAAGCTCCTGCTCCTCTTCTCCTCCCATAAAATCATACACTATTAAATTGATCTCTAGAATACACAATGGATTTAATAGTGCTAATCTCTTATGTAACATTTCCCTTCATTACTCTCCAGCAGCACTCCAGCTGAGAGTCTCAGCACTTACATTACTCTCTCAGCCTCTTTAAAGCGGGACTGCGTAACTGGTTTCATGGAGAAAGAAGGGAGCAATAAAGCTAGTCCTGGCAGGCACTTACGGAAATGAGAAGCACTGTCATTCTTGACTATCAGAGAGCAGTGCAGATGATGTAATGTGGCTTGTAGGAAGACATGAGATCAAAAGATTGATTAGAAACAGGGCTGAGAAAACCAAATGATTGTCTTCCGAAACCCAGTCAACACTTCAGTTCCAGTTCCTTCTGTTTCCCTGTAGTGCCTTGCTTTCCTTTCCTTTGGCAATCCTTAAATGAATAGGGAGCGTTTCTCATCCCATGTATCAGACCAGATTTCGCCTCTGGTTCCTCCCCACACACTGCAGGGCCTGTTGCACAGGAATAACAGGGAAGAATGAGACCCATTATCTGCCACTTGTTGGAAATCCAAAGCTCATTTAGAGACATGTTTATTTTTAAAGAATGTTATTCAAACACTCAGTTAAATAGTGAAGCATGAAAACTAAATTGTCTCCTCCCAGTCCATCCTGCACAAGCTTTCCATTCCAGAGAGACACCAAAGTACATATTCAAGTAAGTTTTCTCTGATGGAGATATTCAGTATTTAACTGAACCTCATTTAACTGCTTAAAACGTTTAAAAGAAGCTCTCAGCAAGAACTCAGGGAAAAGACATGTCTTAATGAGGTGGGAGTGAGGATGCCAAGCTAAGGAGGATAAGCAAAAATTCTTTCATTCCTAAATCTTTACTAATAGGATTTCTTATTTAAGTCTCTCTCTCTGTTCTTATTTATAAAACAGGTATTATATAACATAAAAGCAACACATGGTTAAAGCTGTCATGGTGATACAACATTTTTATGAGTGACCTATATTCCAGAGACTGTAGTTCTACTGAATGTTTTTTAATACATGCTAATTCATTTGACAGGTCTTTTCCTAATTTACCCATTAGCTGTAATGAGTTTTCAGAGACTCAGCTGCAAAGGATTTTTTTTTTTAGCAAGAGATTAAAATGCATGACCTTAAATAGAGCCCTCCCATCTGGTTTTCTTCCAAAAGTATCTCAATTGCCTCTGTCATTAAGAGCACAATACAGCTCTTTCTTGGGCTTTCTAACGAATATAGTTATGTTCCTGGGAAAATATGGAGAGAAAGAGCTAAGACCAGTCAAATGGGATGAATAGGAGAAAGGATTTTGAGCCTCAGGAAATGCTGTTCCTTTACTTACAAGGGTTATGTACACCATATAAATAGCAAAAGGTTCTCTAGGAACATTACACCGCAAACAGACAATTATATTGCAGGATAGCTGATTAAAGACTCATGTACAGGTTCCCGAAAAATGCTATTACTCAGACAAAAAACGCTAATCTGTTTCTCATTTTCCTTCCATCAGGGAGACTCTAGAATAATTCCATTTAGGTCATTAGAATTTTAGAGGCTGGAGGTGGCAATTAGACTGGGAAGGGTTTTTGGACAGTGACTGTGTACTCTGTGTTCTGCGCCAATGGGACTCATCAAAAATTAACACTTCAAAGGCTACGTGTCAGATTCTGATCTTAGAACAAAATGAATCTGGGACAACACGGTTGAAATCAGAAGATTTGCAGCAAATTTACACCTATATGAATAAAATTAGGCTTGTATATGAAAGATCCTGCTATGGTATCTTATTCAAAGCTAGCAGTCCACTTATGCTTTTTGCTTCATATTTGTGATAGGAATTAGATTCATATTTTAGAAATGATAGCAGAGGATCAGGCTAGTGTAGTGATTTTTCATTTGTGCTCTGGAGTCCCACTTAATCGTGCATGTGCTGGGAACTGTACAGACCGTACACAGTCACTGTACCTGAAAGGGATGACAGTCTTACTTTTTTTAAAGATATGAATGACTTTTCAGGAATTGCTCAAAAAAGTGCTGCCTCTCTGCAGTGTTATTTTATGTACTCAGCTAGAGCTAAGAATGTCTTTATATTTTCACTTCTGGGAAGCAGGATTTTGTCCCTGTAGAATGCATGTGTCTTTCACTTTGTTGCTTCCATCCTTCCTCCCTTCCTCTCCTTCGTCCATCCTCAGAAACCACCAGTCGACCTTTTTAGATCAGGGCAGACTGGGAAGCCTATGGAGACACTGTCCTACACAAGGAGCACACGATACCTGGGAAGGGAGTGATTCTTTTGGGAATCCAAATGTCTCTGAATTGCCACTTCAGTGACTCGTGACTGAGACTGTATGGGAGCCTGCTAGATATTTAAGTTCTGTATATACACAAGTCATCTATGGGAAAGCCCTGTTTGAAGGGAGAGGGCAATGCTAGAAGGGCAATGCTAGAAGCTCCTTAAAAGTCTTTCTCTCATAGGTAGCAAAAAAGCCTTAGCCCACTGTGCCTGAATATAGACACCTCTAAGATGTGAGGACAACCTACGAGCTGTGATTCTCTTCAGAATGTGGCTTTCTGAACAAATCAGCCTTGACAGCATCTTTCTAGACTCCCACAGTGCTCGACATTCCCTGTGGAACAGTGTAAAGTCCCAAGGATCCATAGCTCGGAACAGGCTGCAGTGGTTTTACCGTTCTCATGACCAGTGCTATTCTTTGGTCTGTCAGTATGAACCTCAGTTCTTTCCATTCTCATTCTCTCATGAATGTCATCTGCATGATGAAGTAACTCCATCCGCCAGATTAAGAGCTCTTTCAAAACGTTGCTTCCAATGTCATGAACTGTCTGTCCGCCCAGCCGCCGATACCATCGCAATTGTTTCCAAAGGAAAACGGTACCCATTTTGCAGCCCTACAGTCTGAGAATTCACAAGGTAACAAGAACTTGTCACCGTGAATAAAGCAGGGAATGTGTCTTTTCCATGTAAGATTTTAATTACAGTTGGCATGTGTGAGGTTACAGCTGGAGATGAGACCGTGTGTGATACCGGCAGAATAAGATGCCAGTATCAGTGACTGTAAAGCTGTTTTCAAACAGAATTCTTTAGAAAATTGCTTCATCATTATGAGAGGTGTTTGACACTGCTTTAGAGTCTCCTCTACAGAATTTTCAGTCCGTGCTGATTAAAATGTACCAGCCAAATTGTTCCATCCATGCAGCTATGGGTGGATTTAAAATAGTCTATTCAAAGGAGAATTTTTTGACACACCATTCCTGGCTCGGTGTCAGCTTCATTTTTTGATTAAAAAATTAGCTCTAGTTTTATTTGATTTCCTAAGGAAACAAGAGTTACACAATTACACTTGGTACATGCGTGGTCTGTATCTGTGTTTGCATTACTTTGTCTGTCCTCTAATAGTTTTTGGCAAGTTTTGACCAAATTTTACAAATTTACGGATAATAATCCTCACAGGCTTGTGCAGACAGACGATCAGGAGCCCAGTGTCGTGGCCATGTAAAATGTCTTCCCCACAGCGGATATTCAGGCTAGCTGAAGTTAGCTCAGCTGGGGCTGCGTTTGCTGCACTTCCACCTTGCAGTGCACATGGCATTAGAAGGGGGGCACGTTCAAAAATGCAGTCATAAAAACAGCACAATCTTTCTTAAAAATCTACCCCCTGGAGCAGCTTGCAGTATCCTTTGGTATAAATTATAAACAAATGTGTTCATTACTGTAGAATTACCCCAGATTTACACTGTTATACCTAAGATCAGACAGTGCTCTTGCCCATGCTTAGGCACATTTAGTGATGGGAGCAAAGGGTCCAGTGCCACAGATTGTTAATGACAGCATTCAGGGTGTTGGTTCCCCTAAGACTGCTGGTATAAGGACTGCTCATGCAGAGGAGTGTGAAGCAACAAAGTGATGGGAAACAGAATTCGATTCCAGCTTACATGCTAATAAAATTGTTAACAAAGATCTGCTCAACAAAGAAATATTATTGGTACTGGCTGGCATGTAAGAAAGAAGTCAATATTCAGCTTCCTGAAAAGAGCAGCACTGGCAGCAATATGTAGTAAAATGATGCTTTTTATGTTTTATATTAGTGAAACTCATGGGAAAGTTTGTAAGAGACCATAAACTTGGAACTCCTTAATGCTGTTTTAACAGTCACTTTTCAGACTCTGTGCTTTGTGCACAAGCTGTACATTTCACTGCTCTATTCATTCCGATACACTTCTTGCTTTGTGAGATTTTGAGGTGAAAATATGGATGCAGTTTTCCCAGTTGACCACTGCTTTTACAAGTTGCAGTGTCAGGGTTGTGGTGGAGGTGCCTGTCAGCCTGTTTTAGCACAAGCATCCCAAGACAGCTCTCTGTTTTCCTCCCCGACTGTCTTGTATCATCACAGAATTCTTGGTCTTGAGCTTGGAATGGTTCTTACTGAAACGCCTGAATAGAGCCTTTCTCTTCCCCACTGTTACTGCAGCTTCCACTGCCCCATTACAGCATCATTATCAGTATAAGTAAATAGATATATACTTAACCTTTTAAGGAGGATGAAACCTCCACATTTTCAGAGCACCTTTGAACCTAAATGGCCAGCGCTTGCTTTATTTAACAGCGTGCTGAAGTTCACCTGCTAGGAGCTGTTGACAATGATTTTCTGTTTGGGAAAATCTCTTTTGCGTGTGTGCCCCTTTCACCCTTTCTCCTGGGGCTCTGGCTTATGCCGCTTTAGAGGAAGAGATGTTTCTAAATGAAGACACAGGCAGTTTTAAGGCTAAAGGCACCTTAGATACACCTCTCCAGGAAGCCTTCTGCAGAATGCCTTCTGTTAGACATCATCGACACGGTCCCCATTGCAGGGACTGGGACTCCCATCCTTGGTAAATAACAACCCAGGCAAAACAAAAACATCCCTAAAACAAAAAGTATATGCATTTGATAAGACGTATTTACTGTGTTCACTTTGCTAAGCTTGAAAGCAGGAGTGATTTGAAGCAGTGGGGATTAAAAGGTGCTGCTGTAACCGCTGCTGCTCCATGGCCCAAGGACCCCGGAGCATGGAGTGTGCGAGTGATGCCAGTGCACCTGAGGATGAGCCGACCTTGCAGGCGTCTCTCACACTTCTTCAAGCCTGTCCCATTCATACTTGTAGCATGACTGTCATTTTCTCTATAATTCTCATTCTCTTAGTCACTTTTCTGGTTCTTATTCTCCTTCCAAGATGCGTCTGTAATGTTTTCTCTGTATCATTCCCAGTGCTCACAATACCTTTCTTTTTCACCTCCCCTTCCTGCCTTACAGATTATTTTCTCTTCATAAAAATCTCTTGCTTGTCTTGGTTTTCTGAGATGTTTGCTCGTGCAAACAAGAACAGCAAGTGATGTTCTTTCTGTTGGCTCAGGCAGAAGTGGGAATGGTCTTTGGGAACAGAAATTATGCAAACATTAATTATATCATTCTGCCTGTTTTAAAAGTGACAAAATGAAAGATTTAGACTTTCTAAAAAAGTATATCTGCACTGAGGTAGGTGGAAGAAAATGATTCATTAAATTTTATCAGAATTTACAGATGATTTTCATTTTGACTGGAGATCCAAATTCTCTTTTCACTCGCACCTTTCCTTTATGATGCTGGGCGCGCAACTTCAGCTTCTCTAGCCATCTTTTGAATTCATTCTTAGTTATAGAGTACACTGATACTCCAAACAAAAGTGGTTTAAAAAGCACGGTATCCTTGCTACATTAATCCAGAGCACTAAACTTTTACTAATTTAATCTACATGAATTAAGGAAGGAAGAAATTACATGGGGAAAAAATAGCTCCAGAAAGTACTATCCATTCAGTGAAACGTACTCTGTCCTACAGTACGTAGCAGAGGGTGAGATATTTCACTTCACTGAGGCAAATTGCTGGAAAAAAAGAAATAGTCATTGTGCTATCTGTTAAAAAACTGTTTCCTCTTACCCAAGACATAAATCTCGCTGTTGACTACGGCTGTGCTGAAGCGGTACTTGGAGTACTTCATTGGGGCGCACTCTGTCCATTTGTCTTGGCCCGGGTCGTACCGAAACATTCTGTTACTTAATCGATCCGGCTCATCGTCAGGCAGATCCATCTGTATGAAATATGACAGCCATATAATAATACAACATTTGGAGCCCTCTGCGCACGCCTGCATGCAATTAATCACAGCAGACAGCTGAGCAGATAAATAACATCAACACATCAATTCTGGCTGTGAAGTGATTCATACTGCAGTTTAGCAGTGCCATGACTTGTAGCTAGAAATGCATTGAAGAAGGCCAATGAGTAACAGGGTGTTTATATCCTGTCACAATAAAGCTGGGGATTTGGGTAATGAAAGAACACTCGCGGGTCCAGCTCGACAGGACATGCCTCTTTCACAAGGCCTATGTGAAGTCCTCATAACGGAAGGAAAAACCTTCTCTAAGGTATTTTTCGTCCCGTTAAAGGTTAAGTTCCTGTCTCTGTTGTTATTCACACTGCACCACGAGTCACCGTGCAGAACTTAGCTGGTCTTTCTCAGACCTGTTTATATGCATAACTTATTCTCAACCAGCATGCACATTTAGTTAGTCAACCTAACAGTGTCATGTCATTCAACTGTTGTGTCTTCTCCTTCGATGGCTTTAATAATAAGCTCTTAACCTCGTGCTGCATCATTACTGCCATAATATGTTTTTTATCCTCACTCCTACTCCTCTTTTTCTCTTGAACTTTATTCCCCTTTTTCTCCCTCTCTGGCATAGCACAGGGATTGTGTTTTCTGGTATGATAACTTTGCATATAAGCAATAACCTGTGGAGGAGGGTTCTGAAATATTTCAAGATGAAAAATTTCATGCCGAGATAATGAAAAGGAGAGAACTACTTTGCTGTGAAGTTGCTATAGTGTTCTTGCTTTGCTTGTTATTTTCCTTTTCCCAAAAGCCTTTCCAACACTGATGTGATGGACAAGATAGTAGGAGGAAGACTGGAAAGTAAATATAGAGTCCCTCGGTTCCTCCTCCATAAGTGCCCTTGGGCATGCCCTCTCCCTGCGAGTGTGAGACGCTGACATTCACTGTTCACTGAAGGAGGGGAAAGCCGTGGCGTTTTTACCACCGAGTGAGTGGATGCTTATGAGCAGAAACCATTTGGCACGCTGAAAACTCCATCCTACCTCAATTTTGTGGTAACTTTAATGTGAACCATCTCAGAGTGCACACTGTGTTCTTTATACACTGAAAAAAACCCTGTCCTTTCTGTGCGCTCGAGGATCTGAAACCTGCCTTTCAGCCCTCGCCAGATGCTTCCTGCCATTTTAAGAGCTACCGGTTACCAGGGCTTCATTCGCAGCCAGTACCCTTGGGTTTTTTAACTCACTGGCATCAGTGAGGACAGCCCAGAGCTGCAGATTCGAGTCCTTGCCCTCCTAAGCTGTTATTTTATGTCCTGGCTTGGCCTTGTCTTGTCCTATTTCAATTGCGAAGTCTGAGTGGGAAGGGAACATGTATTTATCTCTGTCCTGTGAGTGGACACAGACATTTACAGCACTCTGTCAATGCTGCATCATTAGTGTTTGTTAAGGATTGACGGAACGTTCAGTGCTGCTTGAATATAGAGGCAACTCCTGACCTGACAAAGCAAGATGCTTTCACAGAGCAGCTGTGGCACTCACACTGATACAATTGCAGCGTCTAAAAGGTGAATGCGAGCAGATAAGAGGATGCTAGGAGAATTCAGCACCTCTGCAGTGTTGCTCTTAAAGTAGATTAGATTTTCAGGTGCTTTGAGTGTGGTAATGTTACAAAGCTGTAGTTTTTAGCCAATTAGCATTAATCTGCTCATCTCAAGCCATTTTGTGTATAAACCCAGACTCCCGTGTTTTGTCACAGTTCATACTGATTGGCAGGTTTCAGCTTCATGTGTTTTCCAGGTGCCTGTATTTTTTAAAATAGTTCTTGGCTCAATGTACTCGGCTGGTGCTTCCAAGTCACTTTCTCCCCTTACAATCTGTTCTGGAGAACTATTAAGCAAGACAAAACTGGTTGTCTAACTTTAATTCTCTCTTTGTTATATAACAAATCTTTCAGTTCAAGCTTTTTACAGACAGACTGTTTCTACGTTAAGAATATTCTCATATTTTACTTCTTAAAATAGAGAGGTGTCTTGGCTCCGTTGTTTTAGTATCACAAGTACTCTCTGATCTTTCTGTTGATTCCATGTGGGAACTTCTATGCTCAAAATATCCAAAGAGGTGGAAATCTTCTTTGCCAGGTACTTTTCACTTTTAAATACTTTTTATTTATTAATGCTAATAATTATTTCAAAAGATCACAAGCCAATGAGATGCGATGACATTTGGAAAATGACAGAGTCAGCAGTGCGGACACCCTACATCTTTGTCAAATATATATGGGGCTCCAACTTGAGTGATCAATATTAAATTTCAGGAAACACCCTCTACTTTAACAATTAAAATATGAGAACATCCTTAATTCACATTGGGACATATGAAAGAGGGCAAGCAGTCTGTGAATTTCAGACCCGGCCCTGAATTTCATTTCTGTATGTGCTTTTTGAATATGAGGCTCTGTTAAAAGTCTCTATATGATTTAAAGACCATTATTTCCTGATAGTTAGAAGACAATGTATAAGGGAAGGCTGAAGTTAATCCATTTTCCCAGTCTCTGATGACACAAAAATGCCAGATAAGTACTAAATGTCATCCTAATTATTTCAGTTCTGTTTTTTGCAAAACTCAGGTCTTCAGTATTTAACCCAGTAACTGTTTCAAATAGAACTCATATTAGCACAAGAGATACACTTTAGATTCTGGCTTACACTGAAAGTCTCTGCAAAAGAGCTGCCCTTCCAGAAGTTGGCTTTTACACTGGAGATGATGAAATACAGAATTTATTCTCCTTTGCCCTTTTTGGTTTTCCTATTAAAGATGTCAGAAGAATGGGACCAATTTATTCTTCTCATATCACTGACAGACTTTTCCTATGCACGAAGCACCATAAAGTTATGCCAAGCATATCATATAAGCCAAGCATAGCTCTGATTGTTAGTAACCAAACCAAACAAAGTAACTTGCACTTTGATCAACCTGTGGTGTCCAGCCACCCAGCACGTAGAGCTTGTTCTTCACCGTCACCACCATGTGGCAGGCCAATGGCAAGGGCAGAGGTGCTCTGCTTCTCCAGCTGTCTTGCTCCATGGAATACTTCTCCACACAGTTTGTGACCAGATACTGATTTTTTATTTTCATTTGCCCTCCTATTATATAGAGATCGTTATGGATAGTGCCCAGTGCATAGAGCTCACGGAACTGAGTGGTGCACAGGCTGTGCCAACACTGGTTTCCTTGCTGGCGGTATCTGTAGGAAAATCCAAAGTTGTCAATGGCCTGACTCACTGCGCTCAGATCAGCTTGTTTTCAAACGTTACCCCCTTGGTCTTCTTTGTTTATTCAGTGATACAATGGCAAGAGGAGTTTTCTTCCTTAAAGAGAAGTTATAAAACTGAGTTCAGGGTTTTCAAGGGCAAGTATTTTTAGCATGTAGGAGCCTAATTTTAGGGACACTTTGGAAGAGGCTTGACCTTAATTAATGTAGGGGTCCCTTAGCATGTGCTGTTCATTCCCTGTTTCCAATGAAGTCAGTGGGAAGAGTGAGAGCTCAGCACTGCTCAAAATAAGAACACTTCATCTGCCTCATTATAGATTTACTTGGTTAAATTTAGGCCCCTGTAATTTTAAATGCTGCCTTTACATTTCATTTAGTCTTGAATCCTGAAAAGCTCCCATTTTCTTTAAAATAGGTTCATCTGAAAAAGACATGAGTGAAAACAGAATGAGAGTTTTAAATTATCAACCATTATCATTTTGTCTCTGAGGTATCATCAACACGACAGCTTTATAGGAGAATATTATCCTTGTCTTACTGGACTTCTCAGATGATTCTCTTGACTCCTTACCCCTGCTAATGGTCTAGAAAAGAAAATCCTAGCTAAATGTTGAGTTTTGAGTTGATCTGCATTGACCTAGGATCTACTCAAGCTCATTTACCGAGGGATGCCACCACGGGAAATACTTTCATGAGAAAAGGCATCAAGATTTGTTTGTATGTGTATAATTCATTGTGCCATGAGGAAGATTTGTGACAAACTGATTTGAGTAATTAATCTTTGTGCAAACTTTTAGAGAAGGAATCTTTTATCTCATAGTCTTGTCCCCAGAAACATTATTTAGACTAAAAATCTAGGGATTTTCTGACAGAATGTACACACCTATAAATTTCGATGTTCCTGGTCTTTTGTCTGGACATTTTGACGGCGCTTGCTTCTCCTGCCACAATAATATCATTGTTCTCAGTGACCACACCAGTACAAACACAACCTAAACCCTCTCCGTACTTCGGGGAGGAAATGAAGTAAGTCTTCTGCGTTGCAGGAGCGTAACAGAAGCTGGCGTCCGCGTAGCTGCCGTGTCTCGATCGAATGCCCAGCGAATTGTTGCCAATGCAAAGTAAGAGATTAGTAGTCTCCATGCCGTACCGCAGACTGAGAGAAGGTTGCCTCGATATCTTGATGGTCTCCAAAGCTTTCTCAAACATATCATTGCATTCTGAATTGCACAGGATCATTGTGTTCCTTTTCCGGGCTTCCACTAAAAAGGAAGGGCTGACAAGTACCAGTCTCACTTGCTGCAGCAGCTCAATAAGGTGGCCCACCCGCGCGTTTCTGTTGTGATTAACCCATCTAATGACGAGGTCCAGAATGCTCTCCTCTCTGGAAACATTCAGATCATCTGATTTTATGAGAGTCAACAGTTGCTGGACTTCAATCTCTAGTATTTCTTCCTGCAAGCTCACCTCAGCAAAGTGCTGAAACAAGTATTTCCCTGCTTGATCTGATAAGTCTTCTGCTCCAATGTGCTTTGCAAAATAGTAAATCCCCACACAATTGGAAGCATCCATATGGTCCATCATGTACTTCTGACATATAGAGAAGACATCTTCCATCTGCATGAAATAGGCAGCAACGGCCACAGTCTGCACATTCTGGTTGGTGAGGTGCAGCTCTGCGCTGTACATGTAGTGGAGCAGGACGGACACGCTCTCTGCGGAGGTGTCATACAGAACGACCTCTCTTTGGGTGCATTCAGCCAAGCCACAGGTAAACATGGCTCTGAAATAGGGGCTGAATGCGGCCAGCACCACCTTATGGCAAGGGAACTTCTCACCTTCTGCCACTAGAACAACATCAATTATCTCGGCTGATTCTTTCATTCTTTTCACTTGTTCCAGTAGAGTCGAGCTGTGGCGCTGCTTTCTCTTCTCCTGAAGCCTATGCTCCATGATTGATCTCCAAGCTTCCTGTTTTCAGAATTTCTCTTTCTCAGAATTCATCTAACTTTTGGAAGGGCTGTGTGCATGTTAGATTGCTTCTGAATGATAATGTCTCCATTGTGAATGGCTCTAGAAGAAGAAACATAATATGGCCTAATAAGAAAATATTTGTGAGCAAATTAGATTTAGTATCTAAAGATTCTATCGGGTGATACATAAATCAGTAATACATACCAAAGCACATATAAGCATTTTCTTTTCCAACTGTCACCCCAGCTTTTGTACCTAAACAAATAAAATACAGATTTCAATTTGAATCTGGAACTGATTCAATATTCTTTCAATATTCTGTTCTGAGTCCTTTTTTCTTTTTTTAATCTTGAATATGCAGCCAAGTTCTTAAATTGCAATGTGTAGTTCCACATTTCCATGGAATTATTTAGTGAATATCTTATTAAAAAATAAAACCCAGACAGGACGTACCTAAACTTGGTTTAATTAAGTGCAAATGTTGCTAGGTGTGCTCATCAATCTGCCCAGTGTGTTTGGTGCTTATGGGTTAAAAATCATGTTTTTTTTTAACCTTATTACTAATAGGTGACTTCAGTGCTAAAGGTGAAATAAGGATGCAAAGAAACACAGCTAGATGTCAAGGATGTTTGGGAAAGAGATTGAAGGCAATGGTGAGAGGTGGAAGTGGCCCAGAGAGAAGGCAAGGGGGAACATCAGGTACAGAAGAGGTGAAGAAAGGTACCTGCTTGATTACAGTGGCCTGTCTTCTCCATGTCCTTCCAATCCACCTTCCAATCTCTATGTGCTGAGACAGGATTAGTTAAACAGGGGGCTGCTGTCCTGTCCTTCTGCAGCCTCCTGCATGGTTAGGTGCTGTGGAGTGATGAAGTTTTAGTTCTGCTTACTATAACGTCAATCATCATTCTTTACATACTGTTTCTATGTTTATATACTGGGGAAAATATGAAAGAACACATGGTCCAGTTACTGTTTATTTCTTGGCCATTTATTGAACTTTGCTCACTTTCAGATTAACAAGTAGAGAATTTGAGGTACAGGAGTAAATCCATCAATAGCAGAATAAAGTTGACCCATTACTTGGGGAAGTATCGCTCTTTAACACAGTTTTGTCTTTAATGAGAAAGCTGTGTTGCCGAATTGCATTAAGGAGTCATGTCAGTGACACACAGACAAGTCCAAAAGTTAGGATGTAACCGTGCTTGAAACACATTTTAAACATGGAATAAATTGCTTAATGAGACTATTCAAATGAGTAACACTCCTCACCAGTTTAAATATTTGCAGGATCAGGGACTTGTATTTCAGATTGGCTTCAGGATTTGAGAAAAACAGTTCACAAAGAGTAGCTCTGGTTTCTTTAAAGAAATGTGATCAATATAAAATGAGCAGATGATATTATTTGAAATCCACCTAGTGGCGTTTTCACAACCAGTCCAGATCTCTGTACAGATCTAAACAGATTGAAAATTTTAAAATGTTAATAGTTTCTCTCCCAGATGAAACAGAATCCTACAGCTATAAGGGCCAATCTCAGACCTAGCCTTTTTGCTGTTCAGTTGTTTTTGGAAGTAGTCATTATTCTGTTTTAGAAAATTACATGGATTCTTCACTTTGAGAGCTAAATTAAAAGCTAGGCATGCTTAAAGACTAGCATTTCCTTGATTTTATAATTTCTTTCCACATTCCAAATCGGGAACTAAAGCAACACATCTGAGAAATGAATCTGGGTTATTACCAGAGTGTAAAAATGGATTTGGAAGACAAAACATTAACTTACTAGTTTGAATGTGGGCCAAACTCCGAACTCCTCTTATGATACTTTTTAAAAATCAATCAAAGGCAGTAAGTTCTGTACAAAAATAAAGTGATGGTATTTCCAAAATGCAGAACAGGTTTTTTTTGCTAGCTGCTCTGAAATGAAGTGCAGCATTTGAGAAAATTTAGGTCTCAATCCTGCATCAATTGACAATCAGTGTTTGTAGTCCCTAGAAACCTTTTTTGAAACATAAATTGTTCTTTTTAAATGGCCAGCTTATGGTTTCCCTCTTGCTATTTTATTTCCTTGTAATGTTTCACCTCCCCTGCATTTTGATAACACTGTATCTCAAGAGCAGTATATTATAAACACACACATCTCAAGCAGATGAACTGTAGGGTTTTATCAGGTTGTTGGTTCCACTTTCGATGCCGGTGTTCACAAACACAAACAAGACCCAAGTCATTCGAAAGAACCTGACTGAGCAGCCTCCTGCCTCCTTTCTGATCAACTTCTCCCCTTTCGTTTTTGGATGTCATGATTTCACACATCCTCCATCCTTCCCATGATGGACAAAATGTGCATTTCTAATGTGACAAACAAGTGAGATGATTATTCATCATCATCTTTTCCAGACTTTTATACATATCGGGAAGAAACAGCATGTCCAACACAGTTACCATTTCACTTCCTTTGCCGGTCACCTTTACGTGTCCTTTCCCTGTTAATATAGCCTTCTCTAAGGCTAAATTCAGCAGATTTGTGAATTTTTTGGTAGCACAACACGCACTCAGCCCTTTTCTCCTCAATTTCTTCAGTCAGACATTAAAAACCTTAAAGCACCGTGTATTTTACACCATTTATATTCCAAATATCCATCCTCCAAGTGGAAGATGGAGGCCTCTTCTCAGAGCCAACCAGCCTCAGCCCTGGCTGGGCAGTGCCACGACTCTGCACCCTGTAGTTCTTCAACGTGTTCGGCCACCTCGTGTAGCTCTGCAGAACAGCGCTGCATCCGCGGGCAGCAAGCACGAGGGCACGGCCACCACAGCTTGATTAGCGCAAACTTTCCAGAAGATGCTCTTTGCCTTTCCTCTTGAAAATGCACCTCCCTACATAGTCTTTTCATTGAGAAGAAGCTCCTTGGTCCTGAGTCGAGTCTCCTTGCTGAATTCCGCTCAGTAAAATCACGCTGGCAACTTTTTGGTCAGTCAGCTTTCCCCATTGCACAGCAGAGGAAACTCAAGCTAAAAGGTTAAAAAGAAACCGGGATGGAAACCCAGGGGTGACATTCTTTCATTAACCTCAGGATTTCATCCCTATACATGAGCTACAAAGTTGTCACTCCCTTCCTGGCTTTTAGCAGTGTTTAGATGAGGTCCCTGGAAGGATATTAATATTCTCCCTTATGTCACTGGAAAGACTATTAAAGAGTAATAATGAAATGGTACTGCTTTGCTTTCCCTCTGGGTTACCGAGGAAAAAGATGGTACATTGATATTGAAAGAAAGGATAAATGTGATACAAATATATTTGCAGAGAGGCATTATACCGAGATTGTGCCAGAGGCTGGGTTGTCCCTATAAAACCTCCAGTGCAAGGCTTGACTCCTTTGTAATGTCACCAGGAGCTGAGATCAGAGTTATTGCTTATTCAGGGAGTTTGGGTATTTTTTTCCTTCTATTGTGAAAAATGGATTCAGGTGCAGATCTTTTAGATGTTGCTTTATTTCAGAGCTGTGCTGTTTATTTTTCTCCAGGTTTGCCTGCTACTTTTATTTTCCACTACTCTGTTTTGTTAGTCTAATTTCATATTCTTGCCTTTGTATCATGAGCCTCATACAGTCATATATAACTTTATGCAGGAGGCACAGCATACATTCTGCAGGGCAGGAGGGTGCTGCATGCGCAGCTTAAAACATAAATAAGTGCAGTGCTGCGAGCTCAGCTCTCCAGTGTTTACGAGGCTATCAAACTATAAATAAATGCTATCCTCAGTTCTCAGTTACACCATAACCTCTTGGAACGGCCCCAGCGCAAAGGGACTGTAAACCAGATGGGACTATCTCACCAGGAATTTCCTTTCGCCTCTCACAAAATGCTACCTGGTAATTAGAAACATGATTTTTCTGCATTTTGCCTGGTCTTTCCCTGCGCAGCTGCAGCACAAGGAATCTGCTCCAGTGCAGCCTCAGATGAGTCACCTGGCCCAGCGGGGCTGCGCCAGGGGCCCAGGCACCCAGGACGCATCTCCTGCATCCTCCTCTTCCTCCTCTTGTTTTCTTTCTCCTCCTTAATGAGGCTTCCCTATCTTTAGCCTGCCTCCCTTCAGGTGCTGAGTGGATCATGGTTCAGGCACATGAAAGAACTGGTGCTTCTGCCTATGAATTATTTGTGCTTCCTTTGTTAGCAGTAAGCCAGGAAGCAAATCTGGTAATTGTGTCTGTTATGACATTTGGCTGACAGTCACAGTGAGGCAGAAATCGGGATCCAGACGATAATAATATTGGAATCCGGGGTTTTAACTATGAAAGTTGTACTGGGATTTAAGTTCAAAACTGTAAACCATGAAAAAGATCCTGCATTACCCAAAAAAGGCAAATAGTGCTGCTAATCTTGATATGGGATGAAATAGGTTGTGGGAATAAGATACAGAAAGGGAGGTTTCCAGGGAATTACAGGGCGGCTTTCCTAATCTGATAGCTGCAAAGATGTTGGAAGAAATTATTCCACAACCAAATTATAAGAACTTAGAGGGCAATAAGGTGATAAAAGCAGCTAGACCACCTATTTATCAGGAACAAATTGTGTCAATCCAATTTGATTTCCTTCATTTTTTCAGGGTTAATAAGGGAAGAATTAGATAATTTGTCTTGAGTGAAGTTCCTGATACAGCCCCACGTGATATCATTAGAAGCAAACCATGATTGAATCCACTGACTAAATCAATATAAAAGTTGAATACCCAACTGGCTGAAAAGCACATTCAAGTAACAGCGTTTCTAGTCAGGGACTAGAGATCTGTACTGTAAAGGTCACTCACAGTCTCAGGGAACGTTTACTTTCTTGCTTTGACTTAGATATTATTTCTTGAATGAATCTCATCCATCCTGGCCAGGTAAAATAATAAACTTGTGGCAGAGCAAGTGGGAGAACATCTGCTTTCTCTTAGAAAATTTATTTCTGTGCAGCAAGTGAGAATATGCAGATAAGTGTCTTTAATAGGTGGATCACTGTGACAAACATCCATTTGCTATTTTTATCCCATTTATCTCCACGATTACTGGAGGCCCGGAGGCATTTTTGGATGTTTGCAAATTTTACTATTTGCTATTTACTTAAAGATTTAGATTTTCAGATTTTCAAAGGCACCTAAATACTTTTGAGAAGCCAAGTCCTACTTAAGCTCACTGTACAATTTAGGAGCTGAGGTGTCTGCAGTATTTTTGAAGTTAGAGCCTAGGACTTCCACCGGTTAGGCAGCTTGGGAGAGTTTGCCACATGAAGTGATCTCCTTCCCACGCAGATCAGAGAAAGGGCCCTGATCGATTTAAGGGAGGCCAGTATCAGCCCTAAGGCAGGTGTCTTTGAGGAACGTCCGGACGGATTTGCTGCTGGAGGGGAAGGAGCATGGAAAGTTTCCAAAGTGTGAACACTGCAAAGCAAAGTCTGTCGTTGGCTTATATAAGATAGTGTGAAAATGCTTCTGCGGGTGATTTGAACTGTTTTTCTCCTTCAAAGCCAGTGGCAGCTCTCCATTTTCACACGCCGTGTGACACTGAGGAGCCCGAGCCAAGGCAGTCCGAGGGCTCACGCTATCCGCCCATGGAGCCGCTTCTGCTGAGAGGCTGCATGCTGGGCGGGCTCCCCAGGGTCCCCTAAGTGGGTCACCGTGTGCAGGGGCTGGAAATGGAAGATTCCAACGCAGGAAAGGGGCTGCCAACCCGCGAGCAGCAGAGGTGGCCCCGTAACCCCTCGCGCTGGGGCCATGCGGACAGCCGAGGGCCCGTTTGGGGCCCCTGCCCGCTGGCTGCCAGCCTGGCGCTGTCCGCAGGGCCTGCGGGACGCTGGCGCTCACGTTCTTACCTGCAACGCAGCCTTTCCCTCCTGCAGTTGCTTATTTTTTTCCTTTCTGATTTTGTTACTGCTAGCTTAATGTAAAAATAAAATGAGTCTTAACAGAGCATTTTGCTCTCAGTGCTAGGAGAAACTCAACACCTCACAGTGGTGTTTTAAGCAGCTCCAGAAAAACTGTGTGGGAACACGTTTGACCATTGAGACCTGAAGATGCTTTGATCAGTTTTCAAAGTGTTTGTGTAGCTAATGATTCTGAAAAGGTTTGACAGTTTGAGCTCTGCTTACTGCCAAGACAGAGGCCTAGATGTGGGATTGGATTAATATTGATCCTATCTCAGAAAATACCAAGCATTTTTTTTTCTTTAAACTATTACAGTTTCATTAAAAAAAAAAAAATCAAAGAAGCTGAAAATGAAAGACCCTGTGGGCCATCTTTTCAAATATGTCTTCACCTAACCTTAATCCTGGTCTGCCTCAAAGCTCAGTGAAGCTAGTCAAAAAGATCCCTTCGACTTCAGTAGAAAATGCTGTGGCTTTGTGCACAAACAAATTCCCATAAACAAATCCCAGGCCGAGCAGATTATGAACATTAATTACACAAGAAGAATAGAAGCTAAATATATACATACAGAGCCCGTTTCTTTTGCAGCCCCCCTGTGCAGATCATTTTCTTACATATCAGACTAATTTAAATGGCAAAGCGCTTATATACAGAAGGAACCGCAGAAGTATTTTGCATACCCAGTGACAGATGCCAGCAGAAAGAAACTGCATTTCTAAAATTTATTTCATTAGCTCTTTAAGCAACCCAGCGAAGGTCTTAGGGGTTTCTCTTTTTGCTTTTAACTAGACATGCTACACTGGAGAGTAAATGAAAGCCTGGCGTTCTGCACCTATTAGATCATACTGTGTTTTTATAAATTGGATTGTATCACAATTAAAGGAAAGATCATTTAAAAATTTGGTGCAAACTAAATTCAGTTTGCTTTTCCTATACCAGGAAGGATTGTGAACTGTAATTGCCAATATTTATGTAAAACTAGAATATGAATCCATTTGATTAGCAAATGCTACTGTGTGAAGGCTTTAATATCCCTGTCACTCAGCAGTGAAATGAGAATAAATTGCACATTGTAGCTTATAACTTGACATTGTTCAAATCGAACCTTCCCCACAGATTTCTCTAGTTTCAATTTCAGACCCTACCAGGCAAGTATCTGGGTATGTCCAGACCTACAGAAAAGAAAATCCTTAGCAAGACCATTGCAACACAGCGGCAGATCCAAATGGCCTGGCACTAGCACACACATTCGGTAGGTATTCAACTGCCAAGCCCCTCTGAGCACTCAAGTTAAAAATGACTAATGCTCAGAATTAGTCCCAAGCCCATGCAGAGACCGCGCCGGGAAAAGCAGGCGTTTCTCAGCGTCTGCTCAGTGCCGAGGTGTTTGCAGCCTTGCGGAGGGCGCGGGCTTGCCCCTGAGCACAAAGCCCACATGCTGAAACCTGCCCCTGCAGGCAGAGCCAAATCTGCCCCATTGGCAAACCCCGTATAGCTGCAGACAGCGCCCGGGTTTGATGCTCTGTGGGGGCTGCCACCCCAGCCTTGCCCTCGATCTCTTCCTTTCTAAACTGGACGCAGGGGCTGTAAAGAACTGACAGGGCTCTCAGCAATGGCACATGTCAAGCAACGGTCCTGGTGGCCTCCCCACCGCATAGCCGTCTTGCACAGCTGCATATACACCCCCTCCCTGGCATCCTTTAGGGTTCCCAGAGACATATGTTGAGGGATCCCAGCCCTGCCCGTAAATTTCACATATCCCCAGCAATCCAGAGCAGCCTGGCCCTGATGTTTCCACATTGCCCATCTGTCCCAACACCAAACACCCTTCTTCTCTTCCTGCTCGGAGCGGGAGAAGATCGAACATGTACCTGTGTGACGCCTGGAGCGGCAGGTGCCTGCGAGACTGTGTGGGAGAGACTGGGTCTGGGAGGGAAGGAAACTGGGATCTCATATAGCAGCACCGAGCTGCATATAGAGCACGGAGCGGGGAGGCTGCCAGGGCTATAAATAGAGCTCGCCGGGCTCCTGGCTGTGACAGAGAGCTGGATTCATGTCACACCGCGGGGCACAGCGGGGCTGCGCCGACAGCCTTGGCCTTGGCGCTGGGATGGCTCTGCGACCCTTGCCCGGACCCCTCCGACTTCCCGATTAAACCCTTGAAAACAGTGGGACCTTGTGGAGCAGTGCGGCCGCTGCTGCTTCCATTGGCAGAGGTGGGTGCAGAACACAAGGCAGTGGATATGGGTACACGAGGATCCACTTTCCTTGCGGGAAAATGCAGACCAAGGCTTTGCCTTCGCTGAGAGAGGGCAGGATTTCCCCCAGACCCCAGGCTAAGAGTTGGCCTCTGCCATGTGCATTTGTTTGGAGCTAAGGCATTTTAGCCCATAACAACACAACCTTACATGTCCCCTTGGATGTGGCCTGTTGGTGATTTATCTCTGTGGGCAGTTAGCGCAGGTTGGGAAAAGCCGCAGCTCCCTGTGCGCTTGCAGACACACAGGCACTTCCCGGACTAGTCGCCCCGGTGCCATTTCTGTCGCCGCTGTGTCCTAGCTGCTGGATGTTGTATCCCTGCCCCGGCATTTCACCCTGTGGGAACCAAGCGCAGGTTCCACTTGGTGAGTTCTGTCCTGTGTCCCAGAGGCCGCGGGCACACGCGCCTGCCCGCCCGCCGCCGCGTTGCTGCCCGCGCTTCAGGCCCTCGCAGCAGTTCAGTGCAGCCACAGCCAGGCCCGTGAGCGCCGAGCGGGGCTGCCGGGCGGGAAGGAGCTGCCAGGCCACCCGATTCCACACTGGGAATCGAGGCCGCCCGCTGCCCACGTGCACCCCGCCAAGGGCAGCTTCCCCAGCCCTTCCCGCCGCTCTGCCAGGCTGCCCGCAGCTCAAGTTGTTCAGCAAAACCACACTTTCCAAGGGATATACGTTTCTGTGTGCACAGGCTGAGCAGGGTTTGGGAAAAGGAGTTCGTCACTGAATAGAAATGTTATCTTTATATTTTTAATCAGATGTATAGTCTGATTATCTTCTTGTTTATGTTAAGGTAAATCAGCAACAGATCCGCTAAATGGGCGCGGAATAATGGAGCTGTGCTGATTTACATCAGCTGCAGATCTGTTCCGATAGCATTGCACTTTGTAAATTAAAGGCAAATAGAAAGGGCCATCATATACTATTTATGTCTCCATATGTTTAAGCAAAGATGGAAAAAAGATTAAGCAAAAATTAGGGTTATAAAACTGATGAATGTTGAGCCTATACTTTCAGCTGAGAAAGGCATTAAGGGCTTTTCAGAATGTTCTTTTTTAAATTGTATTAATTTATTTATTCACTGTACTAATTGGTTGATTGATCATAATAGCTTCTGAGAAAATTGAAAATGAAAAGTATTTCCTTATCTAGATTTTTATTCTTCTGGTTTTATTATATCCTATTTTCAAAACAGTGGAGTCTTCAGTATTCAGCGAGTATTCAGGAGTCTTCAACTTTTAAAAATTTTTATTCTTTTTAAAGGGAAATATATAGATGTACCACATTTTTCATATAATTTGTGACTGAAACAAAGAAAACAAAGTGATTAAAATTTACTCCTATCAGAAAATTTCATAGATCAGATTACAAAGCTATATATTGCCTAAACTCCCAGATTGTTCTTATTAGAAGTTCAGCTTTATCGTAGAAATAAAAATACCCAATCTGATAGAATAGTTTTCATAAAACCCCCGATGGAATAGTCAACTGATGAAATGCCACAGCTGTGATAAAAACGATCCATGTCCCCTGAATTGCCCCCTTCTCCTGTCAGGTAGAACAGTTTATAGTGTCAGGATGGTCAGCATGGAGAGCTGTGGAATAAATGTATATAAAACTACTTTGTTACCATCATAGTAATCCCATTGCCTTTATGGATGTTTCTTCAGCTAGTTTGCACAGTGAGCCAGTTTCACCAACCTCTCACTAGTGCTTTTTAAACAATTTCCCCTTGATCCCTACGGGAACTGGCGGTTTCTCATGCTCTTCAGTGAAATTACTGCTGCAGCTCATGTCCCTGCTGTGGCTCTCCATCCGCTGCACGGACAGCAGGGAGCTGCCCCGCTCCTAGCACCAGCGTCTTGTGGTTACACCAATGGAGTAACGCAGCAGTGAATCAGGCCCCGCATATTTCTGCTGGAATTAAAGCTTTCCCTGCTGTAAGCCAAGCCTGTTTTCACCTTCTTCGTGTAATTAAGTCATAAGCCTTTCATTCTGATATCATTATCTGTTGTCATGGTGATTTTAATTATAAAAACGGCTGGCTGCAAAGTGGGCGAAAACTTTTTGCTGAACTTTAGTAAAATAATTGCAAAGGGAAAAAAAATCCGTAGTGATAACAAACATGATCTTTTAACACAGAGTATTTTAAACACAGGTATCTTTTATCAGTGTTTATCAGGTATTTTTATCAATGTATTTATTTACACAGGTATCATTGTATTGTAGAGGAGATGTGCATTAGCTAGAGGAGATGTGCCTATTGGGATGTAGTTTTTCTTTGCTGCCACTGATAAATTTAGTTTAGCTTGTTGGTTTCAATGTATTTCCACTATTGGTGTTGTCGTTGTTCTGTGGTTTTGTTCTGGCTCATTCTCTGCTGAAAAATACCTAATTTCATACAGATGCTTCATTAAGCAGTGGCACAAAGTCGTAGTTCAGAACAGCAGTGTCTCATGTTTGACTCCGTGCCCGAGAATGACTCCCTAACGTGACTCCCACTTCTCTTTAATCATCCCAGCTCAGAAATTCCTGGAGTTCTTGAGCTGTGGAATTGCATGGGCCGCATGGGAGTTCTACTGGGGTGGGTACGAGAGAAAACGTCTGCACTGAGGCAATGCTGGAGAGATGACAAGAAGGTCTACATTTCTCCATTACCCTCCCTCTCCTTTGTTGCTGGGATTGACGAGGACTGAGTATTATATGTATAAACATATATATGTTTGTAGGACATAAGCTGTCCCTTCAGATACGGGAATATTCTCTTCTCACAGAGATTGAGCCTCATGTAGAGGTTGCAGTCTCATGTTTGCATCCCTGGGAGCCCGTGAGCAGCTCGGCAGCCCTGTGCGCACCCGGCCCTCGTCCTATTTTGGGGCTGTGCTATGCTAGGTGCTCTACAAATAGATACTATTCTATTATTATTGCATTATGCTAGAACCACTAATGATATTTTGGTTATCATAACCATATACAGTGTACATGTAGGGAGCCAAAACAGACATACAGAGACTTATTTAACCAAAGAATCCGGCTTAATCCTATTATCTATTTCCTTATTCTAGTCCAAATACAACATTGATTTCCCCCTCTCCCCCAGGATAAGTGGCCTTAGACTCTTTAAACGTTCAACCTTTAGAGCAGAGCAGGAGCAGCCTTGAACTTACCCGTGCCCATTGCCCTGGGAGCATCACCCCGCATCCCTCTGAATGGCAATGTCTTTCGGGCGCTCTCAGCCTCATTGCCAGGTTGCCCCGCAGATAATGCGGCGTGCCAGCCCCCCGCTGCTTTTTCATTTAAATAAATGAGAAAGTTGTGGCTAAATTAACACTCCAGTGGAGGTAATAAGGACCGACTCAGCAGCTGCCCTGATGTATGCAAATTGCAGTTTCACACATTAGCAGCTAGATGTTGCTTCATTTGTAGGTGTCTTTCTATCTTTTAAATAAATAGTTTCTATCTAATCCAGGCTAAATTAAAAAAAAATGCAAAAGAAAGCTCCCAAACCCACTGTGCGCTCCTGCATCTGTCACCTGCACTCCTTCATCTGGGCTTTCCTCCCTGGTGCCCTCTGAGGAGCAGTTACTACTGATTAATGCTGCACCGCTTGCTGCTCTTAGGGAAAATATCTGCTGGTTTCCAGTGAACACCGAGCCTGTAAGCAGGGCACTGCAGACCCTTTGGTATAAACATAAACCTGATCCTTGCATTGATGCCACTATCCAGGAGCTTAACATCGGATTTCTTGCTTTTGAAATGGAACTGTAAGAGTGCAAAGGAAGAGCTGTGATAACAGCAAGTTAATCAGACACCAGCAAGGAGCTGATGAGATAGGAGAGAAAAATTTCTTCTTTTAGATCAGTAGAGATGGAAGGGAAATGCAAAGAAGCATGTGACTGCAGGAGTTTTGTGGAAAGGCTGTTCGCTACATTAGTTTCAGTGCTTTTAATGTCTCTAAGAAAATTATGCTTATAACTGTGTTAGGGTCAAAAAGAAGATTTCCGGGTGCAGACCAAAACTGGAGCTCAGGAAGAGAAATGCACACACAGAGTAGCAGAACTCGATCCAAACGCAACAGATCCTTCCCAGATTTTATTCAGGAAAGAGGAATTTTTATTCCAAAGCAGATCCCATTCAAACTATTTGGGGATCACCTCTGTTCTTCTCCTGACTTCTACAGGAGAATGAGGAGGAGCTGGTGCCACAGCCCTTTGAATTCCTTTGAAGGAGCTGCCGTTGCTGCCTTCTGATCACCAGTTTCTCCTCTCCACAATTGCTGTCCCCAGATGTCACCTCCTTCGTTTTTTCATATCCCTTTTATAATTAGATCTCCCTCCCGACCCAAAGGAGTAACAAGAACTTGCCCCAGGTCAGTCATTATTTGGTTGCTTGTGTTGAAACAAACTCACATGAAGGTGCAAGCAAGAAAGCTGCCGTGAATTAGTGGAGAAGAAGCACTCGGGCTATACCCAAAACTCAGGGCCTGGGAGAGCCCCCCGTTGCAGAGGTGACTGCAGCCCCGGCTCTTTCCGACACGCATTGCAGTGGGGTCTGGGCGAGCGTCCCCTCCCGGCCCTCTTACCCCTTCTCACGGAAGGGAAACCTGGGCACTCGGGTGCCAAGGGAGCCGCAGAGCCCTGACCTGCTGCTGGGGACGGGCCCTGAGGGGCCAGCCCTCAGGTGCCTCCTGGCTGCTGCAGGGATGCAGTCTTAGCACACTTACTTGGGTGCTTTATTCTAGATACAGCTATGAATACCAAAGAATACCACAGCTGGGCTAACAGGCTGAATCGGTCCCCAGAGGCAGCCGCTGGCCTGGGCTCTCTGTCCACACGTGTGTGTCCTGGTGCTGGGCTCACGGTGGGGACAAGAAGCATGTGCCACCTAGTAGGACCGTGGCACAAGGGCTCCATAAGGGACACACGTCCTGGCCCAGGCCCAGCACCGCACAGCGTCTTTCACCCCATCACTTGAGTCTCTGGACTGTATCTTTATGAGCTGACCCGAGAAGGATCTTATGAAATTAGAGGTAAAAATCTGGAAAAAAAATGCAATGCTGTCACCATTTGAATTACCCATTAAGTCCCCATAAACATCCAGCTTATTTTTGCTCCAATCATTCTACTGAACATAGCAGCAGGGTATCATGGAAAATGAGCAGGAATTAAGACGCTTCAAAGAAGTAAAATCTTTACTACTTATGTCCCCCAAAAGAAGGGATGCAGAAATGCAGCATCTCCCAAGCTACCCGCCATGTGGCAGAATTCCAAACCTCTTTCCATATGCTCCTAAGTGTTGAAAGCCCAAATGTTCTATATCTTGCTGCCAAATTCTCTGGCTCTCTCCCAACAGCTCTTACAATACAGTTGGGTATTGTCTATTAAAAAAAAATTACCTCAGACTGATAATTAAAAATATATTTGATCATCATACAGATATGAATGGCCAGGGGGTGCTCTGTTGAATGAATCATTCATGCTCACAGATTTGAAATCAGTGGAAACCTTCCTGTCTGAAATGACTGAAGTTCACCAGAATTCAGTGCTTATTGCAACAAATATTGGTGAAGAACCTGAGAATGTGGGGATGGAGGTGGATGCAGCCGAGCCCTGGCAGACACCTGGGCTGCTTTGTGCTCTCTTCTTGGAGCCTCACGTGGTAAATGGTGCAGCTTTCCCTCTGCAGTCTTCATCCTGCAAACCTCCCTTAGGCCTGGGAATGATGCAGCTTCCTGCAGCTACTTCCTATCTGCATACAGGAGCTGAGTGCTTTCCCTTCTGCCTAGCAGGGCTCTATCTCCAAACCTTAGACTTCCGAAATAAAAAGCTATTGCAACTCCTGTGAAGATTCAGCAACCTGCTAGGAAAAGTCAGGGAGTAAAAACAATGAACACAGATGCTGATGTCAAAGCGTGGTATGGGAATTTGGAGATACCTGTGTTCAGCAGCTCGAGGAGCCCTACATGTGAGTCTGTAACAAGAATCCGTACCGCACATGCCAGCCCACAGCAACTGCAGGTACGTGTGACTGCAGGGCAGAAACAAAGCCACAAATACCTTTGCAACAAGAGAATCAAGGGTGTTAGCCAGGATATGATAGATACCTGCGTTGGGGAGAGGGGGTTATACTTGTAGACGCTGCATCTTTGGATTTTATTGCCAGCACATGCTGCTGATTTACGAGTTAGGTCAAATAAAAGCAATGTTAAAGGCCTTGAGGTCTGAAGATGTTCATCTCTAAAGCACAAGAGTTGTGGAAAAAATTCTCCATTGTTTAACATCCCGTTTCTCTAAGTGCATATCTTTATACAATATCACATGCATTCATTCAGCAGAGGTGGAAAAAGGGTGTGTGTTTTTGTGCATTACAAACTATTGACTGTAACAACCTGCATGCTATAAAAATTGGAAAAATAAATAAGAAGAAGCAATTATGAACCAGATGCAAGCAGTACTGAATATAGTGGTTACTACAGAGGAAGTCACCTGTAAATTTGTGGTACGAGGGTACAACTCTGAGCACAACTGGATGCTGATTTTGTTGGCCAGCTGGTGCTACCACAGCATGTGCATTAGCAAATACTCTGAGGAGTAAGAATCACAGAATCACAGAATATTCAAGAAGTGTGTTTGGTAATAGGTTTTCTTAAGATTGACCTAAATCAGTATCTTATACCAGCATCACAGAAATCTGCTATTTGTTATATACCTTTAGAATTACTTTTCCTCCAGTAAGCACTTCAAACTGTGGAACTTCTTTACTTTCTCTAGAACCATTCCTGATTTACATCAGCGTGAGCAAAAGGCTGCAGTTAAATAACTAATGCAGCTGTTTTGCTGAACCAGCTTCCTGACTGGGAATGGATCCAGTCACCATAACAAAACTCAGTAATAGAGATTTCAAAGATTTCATACATTAGGGTTTTTTTAAATATTTGCAGAGTTACTTTTCTTTAAAAATCTGTTATGCAGATGTTAGGAAGTAATTACTGTACATGAATCAGAAAGAAAATGTATGTCTTGCATTGGACATGTGCAAATGGACTGAGTAAAGAAACCAAAGATAAATGAGGAAAAGCTAAAAGGTATCTGAGCAGATGTCCAATAGCCAGAATTTTCCATAGGTTTATAAGAAAGAAACAGCACAAGGCCAGCTAGGTGGCTCTTCTGGTCATCCATACATCCAATATGCATTGAAAGCAACATCCCTGCTAGTAACTTTATCACAATTCATGAGTGGACGATGAATTTAACCCTGTTTAAGCACGATGAATTTAACCCTGATGGAAAGTACAGTTTCCATCAACATCAAAGAGCCTCAGTATGATGGATAGGAACTGAAGCATTGCTGCATACACTTCCATGCTCAAAGATCCCACAGGATCCTTAGATCGCTGCACAGATAAATCACTGAATCCCAGAATGGTTGAGGTTGGAAGGGAGCCCTAGAGATCATCCAGTCCAACCCCCTGCTCCAGCAGGGACACCCAGAGTACGGGGCACTCGGTTACATCCAGGCGGGTTTGGGAGACCTCCAGAGAAGGAGCCTCCACAGCCTCCCTGGACAGGCTGTGCCAGGGCTCTGGCACCCTCACAGTCAAGAAGTTCCTGCTCACATGGACATGGAACTGCCTGGGTTTCAACTTGTACCCATTGCCCCTTGTCCTGTCACTGGCCACCACCGAGAAGAGCTTGGCCCCTTCCTCCCTACATTTTCCCCTCAGGTACTTATACACATGGATCAGATTCCCTCTCAGCCTTCTCTTCTCCAGTTCCAGCTCGCTCAGTCTCTCCTCATACGAGAGCTGCTCCAGGCCCTTCCTCATCTCTGTCGCTCTGCACTGGCCCCTCTCTAGAAGCTCCATATTCCTCTTGTCCTGGGGAGCCCAAAGCTGCCCCCAATGCTCCAGGTTTGGCCTCCCCAGAGCTGAGCAGAGGGGCAGGATCAGGATCCCCTCCCTGCCCTGCTGGAACATGCTCCTGATGCAGCCAGGAGCCCATTGGCCTCCTTGGCCACGAGGGCACGTTGCTGAATGTAAATAGGATTAATTGTACGAGTTAAAACTGCAGGATGTCTTTTGCCCTGCGGAATGCTGCTAACCAAGCTGGTTTTGTGCATGACCCAATACTCCCTGTGCTTGCAAAAGTGCCTGGGAATCTCTAATGACCACAGGAGTTACTGCCTGATCACAGAGCACTGATGGATAGATCTTGAAATGAGAGAGGAATTAGTAATTGCATAATTGGGTAAACAAAATCAGGAGTCATTAAGAATGGATTTTGCCCTCAGCTCGCCTCTAGTACTGAGCCCTACTTTTCTCTGTCCTAGTTTCTCCCCTGTAAAGTAAAAATATTATCTTTTCTTTCTAAAGCACTTTGAAATCTGAGGTAAAATAAGATGTAAAGGAAATAGTTCAATAAATAATAATAAAAATATGAGATGTCCTTTTATGGCACTTTCCATCAGTAGCTGTTTAAGCTCTTCATAGAACAGGCTGGTACAATTACCTTTACCTTACATGCAGCTGCAGAAACTGAGATCAAATAAGGAAACAAGTCACCTGTACCACTAAATCTCCGTTAAGATGCCTTTTAGGAGCATAAAGCATACCTCTGGATTGTCCTGATTTTTACACAGGAAATCAATTTGATACAAAAAATAAATTCCGTATCAATAATTATGGTCTCCTTAAAATTCCATCTCACTATTTATGAACCTATAAATGTTATAAAAAGAAAAGTTACAAAAGAAGCCTTAAAAATTACAAAGCAGCCAGGATGTTTAATATTTCAAGTCTAAATCACGATATAAAACCTCATTTTGAGAAATGCTGTGAAAGCATCAGGGTTGGGTGCATTTTAGAACAGCATTTGTCAAAAAAAACCCTTGAACATTTGGGTTGCCAAGGCAGAAACAAGCAGCACAGACACATTTTACCCTGATGGGGATTCATCAAGGTTGTGCAGTGCAGCTGTTGTCTTAGGAAAAGAAAGTATCGGCCCCTGGCTGCAAGAAACAGAAACATAATTATGTTATGATGAGCTGGAAAGCATGCAAAGAAAAATTGGAATGCAAAGCATGATAAATGATGCTTTGTCAACTGCAAAGCAGCAAGAAGTCCAGGCGGCACCATAATAACTCTTCTCTAGGCAGTGCTTCCAGTTTGGCTACCAAAGTGAAGCAAGCAAAGCACCACCCTGCCCGCCACAGAACAGCTCTGTGTCCCTGCTCTAATATTTAGTCCTGACACAATTACGGTGAGTTTGTAAAGCAGGTAATGCAGTTATCCTCGGAGATAAAGGAGCAGCCAGGTGCTTCTCAAAATTGAGACCACAATTCCACAGAGAGAAAATGGATTATCTTATTCCTAATTTTTAAAGATTTTTAAGTTCCAAGTTTTGAATCTTTTCCTTTAAGATATCTTCTTTTTACATTTTCTCCTATGCAAATGCTGTCCCTACACAGGTGGCTAAATTTTATCCACTATGGCTATATGCAGCCATATCAGAGTGAACAGAAAATGCCACCCCAGAACAGAGCTATTAATCTGGCTCTCTTCATCACAAGGACAGGGAAGAGTTTCCCCTGCAAGGGCTGCAGCAGCTTGTCTACGGTGGAAAACCCTTAAGTTCATTCTCAGGATGTAAGTGAATCCAGTGGGAAAACGGACTAATTATAAACCATCACAGGAAACTGCTGTTTAGAAACCAGCACTGGCCGCAGAGATAAAAGGGAAATACATATAAAGAAAGTCTTCTCACGATAAAGGGGAATTTGATAAAAAGAATTTTTAAAAAATCATGAGGAAGGGGAATTTGGCAGGGTTATCTTGTCCACATATGCCAGAGGCGCAGAGAAACTATTACTGTGCCCTCTAGTGCCTGAGAATTGCAATATGTGCCAGAATTTTCAAAAATCAGAGATTTTGCACATGAAAAAAATGGACCAACGAGTTATTTTCTGTAGCTGCTAGTGTGGCTCATCCCCCTCCGCGGGACACGGCCAAGGTTACAGAACTCCCGAGCTGAAAACACCCCGTATCTATTCTGAAACACAGTGTGGTCAGCAGGACTGTAGCAGCCTCTCCGGGTAGGCAAAACTTCGGAACAGAGTTTCAGGCTTTGAATTTCCCACCTTTGGAGGATGTCTTTTATATTTTCTGTGCTAAGAATGCCTTAGAAGCTGGTATCAATAGTGTAGATTTTTTATGAATAAAAAAGCCCAAACAAACACCCAAACAAAAATATGTATTTCTTTAGTAATTAAAAACAACCAGCTCTCAAATTAGCAATTATGTAGGATGGGCTATCTTTTATACTTCAATTTACGGGATGACAACCTATATTCTTAACTGCATACTTTTAAGTGTGTATTTTTGGTCCTGTTAAATAGGGAGCACAAACTAGATACCATTCACTTCACTCATATGGCATCTGTTGTAGTCACAGCTCTGTAAGTGATTTCTAATGACAGCAGGATTTGCAGAATTTTTATTGCTTACACAAAAAAAAGAGTATTTTTATCACTAATTATTTTCATTTACATAATGAAAATACTGTGTTGCTTGACTGTAGTGTAGTATCTAGAGGTATTAAGGCACTTGCATGTTAATCTAATAATTCTATTCCCACTGTGATTAGGGAGAGCATAAATAGAAAAAATAATTACTAGCAGGCAGCAAATCAGTGGAAACCTGCAAACAATTTGTGTGATCCTGAGAGCCCAGCTCTAACCCCTCGGCCCTTCTCCATTTCCTTGGTGCCGGTTTGTGGCGAGCTCTGCGAGACGGCAGAGCTGCAGCCAGTGCCAAGCGAGGTAAAGTCGCTGCTGAGCTTCCGAGGTGGCTTCATCAATCGAGCCGCGTCCTTCATCGTTTTCTGCCTCACACCGCTTTGCCTGACACCATGCTTATTTTTTGTCTAAAAGGCATTAAAATAGCTATTTTATGGAGAAGCCAAAGGAGCTAATCCCGGCCCCACTCCTATCTCCTCCCTATGCACCACCAGGGAAGAGAAAGCAGTTTGCACAAAAAAAGCTGAGTGGCTGCACTGTGGCTGGGGATAACTGCAAGAACAGCCAAAGAAAAGAAAAAAAAACCCAAAATAATGGCTCTAAATTGACTGCAGTGGTGACACTGGCTCCTTTGCTTCCCACTTGCTTTTATTTCTCTGTGCTTCATCTCTCGTTGCTCCCCATGTGCTCTCTTGCCTTACGGGAGCTCTTCTCCTGCCAGCTGCTCCCTGCCTACTGGAACTTCGTGTTTCTGTTGGAGCTGTGATTTTTATAACCACACGCTTCTTAGGTGGGTTCTTTTTGCTTCCTCTTTCTCTATATTTCTTTCTGGAACTCCTTATGGTCCTAGTTGGAAGAATCACAAATGGCTCAGCCCCCCAGTCCCCCTGCTTAGCTCAGAGCCCTCCTTTGCAATGCAGGGGCACGGTACCAGCCACCGGAGCAGAAGGATTGCAGAAAATTGCATGCCAAGGGATATGATCCATTAAAAATACATTGTGAACCAAAGTCTAAATGACAGAGCAAACGGAGTCGCGTTCCCTTAGCCTGCCGTCGGAACTGCCCTGCAGGCCGCCATGCTCTCTTCCCTCCATCCTTTCTCTTATCTCTAGCCTCTTCCCTCTCTCCCCTTGCTGTGATAACAACTTTTCATTATATGTGCTTTCTTTGTCATCTGAAAAATTGATTGTTTTCCTAAAATTTGCTTTATCTGAGGGCTAAATCCTTTTTTCTCTTCTCCTATGGGTACCTTAGGAGTCAGTGGAGACGCTTAAACTAAGCAGGGTTTAGTGTTTAATAAACAAATACCTTTCCCGGCAAGGCTTAAGCAATTACTGAGTTAGTGTAAAGATTCACCAAGTGTATTTCTGTTCTTTATTAGGAAGTTGATTTAGCTTAAACTGTATTTCCAAAATGTATTTCACTCCACAGAGAAAAGAGAAGACGTTACCATCTCATAAATACTGCATGCTCAAACATCCTTTGATTTCTCACTGAGAGACCAGGATGCAGTAATTGCTCTGCTCAGGCTTTCTGCTGTTTCGGTATCACCTACGTGAATCCTTCGTCCAAATCCACACACTTTTCTCAAGTGGCTTTTCATTCACGGCTGAAGCTCCATAAAAACATCAGGCAGCGAGGCGCTTGATTTGCACTCCTTTCTGCAGGAAATAATAATTACAAGTTATGTGTGTTGGGGAGTGGGAATGTCCAAAATTCCGGGGGTTCTGGCGAGCAGGGAAGGAGGGATGAGAGCCTGCGGAGCTGCCAGGTTGGAGCCCCGCGCTGCTGACTCGGGCGTTGGTGACCCCGAGGCTGTCAGGGTGTCACAGGGATCATGTGTCCGAGTCGAGCGCTCCCTCCACACAGCGCCGTGCCCTCCTGTCCCCACAAAGGTCACTTCTTTGGGAAGCTATTTTTATCCTGGAGTTTGGAAGGAGAATTTTCCTTGTCTTTCCTGCCCTCGCTGTGGCCCTGGGA